>NW_005842109.1:1344415-1352695 GCF_000455745.1 Alligator sinensis
CTGAACCTAGAGCATCAACAGAAGGTCTAAGTGCACGTTTAACCACTGTCTGACCTTTTACTGAAGAATTAGCTAATTTCCTTTTTTTTTTTGTTAGGGAGTACTTTAAAAATATGGATAATCTTTTCTCATATATATGATATAGATTGTCACTGCCAGAAAAAGCATAGTTTACACATGAAAGAATGAAAATCTCCTGTATCCTTTAAGTATTACAATTTTTGTAAACTTTTTTCAATATAACTTAACAAGATGGTCGAGAAAACCAAACTGGTTTTCAGGTTTTGATAATCTGTCTAATATTGGAACAGGGTTATTTAGTTTCTGTTTTGGATGGAGTAATCAAGATGCTGTAGACAGCCTGGGGAGTTTCTTCTCAGGTGATTGATAGAAGCTGCAAACTTGTTACTTTTTTGTTGGTTGGATCAATACCTATCTAAATGAATCTGTGAATCGGAATCCAAATCTTGATAATCTACCTGAGCCACAGTATCAGGAACTGGAGTGGGAAAATGATCCCTGAAAGTAGGCAAAAGGGATGGATGTAGAAATCTCAGACCTGAAGAACAAGCCTTTTTCTGAGCCTCTAGGTAGGAGCAGGGTTCCCATGTTGATGAGAAGATGGAACATGTCTACATTGCCTACACAAAAACAAACAGGGCTTCCCAGTGTGTGCACTGCCTATCAATGTGAGCAACTGAACTCAAACTTTGTTTCAGATCTGAAAGGGTATGAAGATTTATGTGCATCATATTCAGAGGTACGTTCCTTAATAGAATTCTGATTTTTCCTTGGATCATAGGTCTGACACAAATTCATAGCAAAACTTCAGTGCCTGGAGTACATAAAATGGAAAAGAACAAGACACCTTTACTGTGAGTGCCCGAGACATTTTTAGAAATGGGAGGGAAGTGCCTAGGAATATCTAAACCAAACTTTCTGACCTCCTTTCCCCGATCATCTAAGACAGATACAAAGGATCCTCCCTGAGGCAAAAAGTCTCTCTCAGACCTGGTAATCAATTCAGTCATAAATCCCTATAATGAATTTATGCTACAAGAGTAAGGTTTCATGTGAAGTGAACAGACAATGCAGAAACAACTGTCCATTTCAGAATGATTTTCTGACCAACATATGCTTGGAATCAGGTGATGAACCTTAGGAAGGAATTTCCCTCAAGTCAGAAACTTAGTCTTTGATTTAGGCTCCATGGGCACCTATACGTATGCTCCAACGTGTTCTGATTAGATCATGTAGGAGCAGGCTTGATTCAGAACACTCCAGTGTGCTGCAGCATCTCATGTACTCAGTGTCTCTGTGTTTCAAAATGGCAACAGGAGTGCTTCAATTAAAGCTTGTTGAATAAGCTTTAGTTCAAGCACCCTCACCACCATTTTGAAATGTGGGATGCTGAATACACAAGACATTATGGGTGTTTTAATTAAAGCAGTTCCCGAGAACCACTCTAATTAAAATGCATGCCCCCCGATCTCTACCCCAGGGCACAGGGTATTAAAAATGTCCCATATGTTTTCAGATCCAGATTCAATGACCTGTATGTGACTTAGCTTTGCTAACTGGAACCATCTGCCTTTCACATTCTTCTTTAGAAAGAAAGCAGACAGATCCAAAAGTTCAATAATTTTACTTGTCTCAGGCCAGCACAGTGCGAGGCATGATGAGCTGGGGAAAAAACTGAACTGAAGACTTGGAAACTGACTTTGGAACAAAGATCAGAATCCCAAGGTGGACAACTGGCTCTCTCACTGTAGGTGCAAATCCCTAAACTTAGGTGTGCTGGGTCCAGAGAATTTCACAGCCAGAGCTTCTTGGACAAGACTTTCAGCTTGTGTTGATGCCACTTATGCACCCTCATGAGTAAATGTGCTACAGATACAGCGCCTTGAAGGATGTGACCCTTGCCAGTGTATATCTGCATATGGGGGCCTGATGCTGGAAAGACCACTGGATTAGTGAAGCTTATTTTTCAGCTCCATTATGGAACTCATGGCTGGAACTGAAGACTTAATTACTACCTATCTAAGAATAATTTTTTTGCCCCCTTTAACATAGCTTATCCTCAAAACTAACCTCCCGCAAAACTACACAAACCTAAGATAGTATATTTCAGATTTACAAAGGTATTTAGGTATCTTATCTAAATGGGAGTTAGGTGCGTAATACCTTTGTGAATCTGGATCTAAATTCTCAAGAGCAGGAACCGTGTCTGTGTCTGGTTGGATCTAGAGAGTTTCACATCAGTCTGCTGCTGTGACTAGAAGGAATAGTGGTGTCAGCGTGTCACGCTGCCTTTACAGTTCTAATCTCTGAACATTGGGAGGGGAGCAGGGACTGAAAGGGCATCTGAAGACTGATGAGCATTGCCATAAGAAGGTTCCATTGTCTAATCTGCACCACCTGGTGTATTCCATGAACAGGACTAAGCAGAAGACACAGAAATAGGTAATTTCACTGAAAAAGAGAATGAAAGTATTTGGAGCATATTAAGCCCCAAAATTCATTTGGGGAACTTGTCCATTCTTGTATGATGGAAGCCTAAGTTAATAAAGAATGTTAGAAGATTATAACAATGGTTCTGCTTCACCCACCTTTTCAGTTCTCTCTCCAGCAACAGGAAAACCAAACCCTATCACAGCCAAGAGAGGCATCATGTATTCACTCTCTGGGAGTGCTTATACACAGAATCTCTAGTCCACAGAACTTCTGAACTCTGTAATCAGTGAAGCACTATCTTATGTGAAAAATGTGTATAATAGAAGCCCCACTGCTGGCAAGAGAATGAGCGCTAAGAAAGTTTGTACACGAGAAGCATGAACAAGACCATTAGCAAAGGTATTTTAAACCACTGACTTTATTAAAATACTTAATACATAGTTTGCAGAGGAATGTACTGACATTTTTTATAACTTCACTGAAAGCAAAATGCAATAACTTCTATAGGCATTATTTAACAAATGACAAAACTGGAGTTGGAGGGGGAGGATGAACTCATACTCTATAGCTTCAGAGTAGACAGTTTGTTTTTTCTTAGTTTTTATGACAGCCTTCCTTGTCCCCTTGACCTTGATCTTTGACTACTGAATATTTATTAGCAGAGAAAGGGGTCTCATACATTTTACAATCCTAAAACCCAGCTGGGTCCAAATGGAGTTTCTTAAAAAAAAACCAACTCTGGCTCTTCTTTCTACCATGCCTTCTTGGTAGATAGTTTTTCTGAAAAAAGCTGGAGAAAAGCCAAGATAGCCTCTTATAACAGCAATGGGCAAGCAGTACAGGAAGAGTTCCAAAGTCAAATCACAACATGAAGCTCCCAATCATCAAATGAGCTTTCACTGTCTCACTGTCTTTACAATTCCTTCATTAAATCCATTTGAAGCTTGAGTGAGGAAGAAGAACAATATCAAAATAAGCAAAGGGCTATAAGTGAGACTGAGCTAGGTGAAATGCATGTAGAAGATAGACTAGTGCCACAGCGCTATAGGCAAAGAGAAAAAAAGAAACATTAAAGTTCAGTTGAAATACAAGCAGCAGTGGGTGGTGGTGGTAAGTAGTACAAAGGCCATAAGCTGGATAAGTACTTAAAACAATGAGACGCTCTTTTTAAATATAACGTATTTAAAAGGTCGCAACCATTAAACAGCACTGTTTAAACAATCTTTAAACAAAAGACTGTTGACAAAAAGTTTGTTATAATTTATCTCACTGAAAAGAGTGTTGTCTGGAAAAAATATACTATGTGAAAAAAATCATTTCCTGTGTGTTTCAATGCAGAATGTAGAGGTTGCATAGATTTTCATATCAAATTTATAAGGCTGATTTTAGGAGACAATTTTGCAACCTTGCATAGGCAATACTGTATCTTTAATATAGATAATGAGCAGAAAGTGTGTACGACTGAAACATGAGTGTTAATGAACACACTTTTTCCTCTCAAGTTTTAATGTAGCAAAAAAGTAACTTATTTAACTCCTTTCATTCCCTACAACATATATGGACTATCCCAGGAAAGAGATGCTAGGATTACCATGTAAATGATACAGCGTATACTTATACAACATGTTGAAACAATTGGAGAAGCCTCCACAAAGCATAGCCCTAAAGTTTCCATATAGAAAAAAATATTGCAGGAGTTAACTTTGTTTACAAACGTTAAAACTCATTTAAATATAAACATGTTTTTGGTTAATATTATACCAAATGAAATCATGTTAGCTAATCAAATTGCTGAATGCATGGATGACCCATACTTACATATCAATAAGTAAGCTATATATAAACAGCCAAATACCAGCTTATAAATGGTACAGTAAACTTTTCAAAACTGCATTTTTATCATTAAAGTTGTTTCTAATTAGTTTAAATTCAGGACAATTACTTCATAAGTCAAATAGAATGCAGCTTTTCAATACTAACGAGTCTGAACAACTGACAACATACTTTAGCAAGAGTCATCAGGATATTTGCTTCAGCATTTGGTATAAGATATAAAGTTGGTGGATTAAATATCGTCATAGGACAGCTTTCTCCAGCTTTGAAAATAAATGCCCTCATTCCAGGATGTTCATTTCCACCAATAAATGCTTTGCCTTTGCCCTGGCATTTTTCTAACAAAAGACCCTTTCCCCTGTGATACGGCTCAATTCGACTGGCATTACCTCTCTGTCAGAGGAGTTGTCTGGCATTTCTTCTGCCATTTTGTGCTGAATCTAAGACAACATCATTAGTACTAGTTATTACTCTTGGATATCACAGTGAGGTGTACTTTTAAATATTCTTTACAATGGAGAACTAAGCCCTGAACTAGAAATTGTCTCACAACAGACACCTTAATAGTAAGGATTTGGTGAGTGTTCCTTATCTACAGATAAACTTAAAAGGCAAAAGGCAAAGCTAAAATCAGCCCACCATATGAGGTGTGTTAGTTCAAACAGGAAAAAAGACACCCAGCACTTTTCCTTTCAGAAGGATGCTGTTTACAACAATAAAGACTCACTTTAATATTTCAACAACAAAGAAGCCCAACTAATTTTAAAATTTGTGAACCCTAATAAGGTTTTTTTTAAACCAATACAGTGCACAAACAACATTGCTGTTTGCTCTTAAACATGAGTCTCAGAAATGTAGGAAAACTATGATAAATTATACTAAAGATGATAAATCCTAACCAATTAAATAAAAAAGAAAAACACCACTATCTTTGAAATACAGCTTTGAAAACTTACAGTGTTCCAATGTTCTCGGTTCCAGATTGCTGACATTATAAATTAAAGGTGAAATATATCCGTATAGAAACAAGACAGCTTTTCATTGATTCTGTACTGTTCTTGTCTAAACCTTTGGATATTTCAATCTTCAAATCCCACAAAGTAAGGTTGAATTTACCAGTTAGAAAACAAAGTTCATGATGTGGCATTTGAAAAAGATGCATCTTAGTATTTACAGGATGCTTTTAATTACTTTTTTTTGCAAGTGTTTTTAATTCTCACACTTTCATTTCACCTTCTGCAGAACTGTAAATATGCCATATGCTGAGCCTGTGGCGTTAGGTTACGGTGCGTGGTTTTTTGGGAGGAGGTGGTGGCATGAGTTCAGTGTCAGGATCCAGGTGATGGTTACGTGTCTGTCCTTGTGAAGTTGCTGTACACCTTTCAGTGATCTCAAACAGCATTTCTTTTGTGACCGGATTTTGGATGCTGTTACATATGGCTGGAAACAAAGAATGCATTCTCGAATTATTAAACCAATCTGTTACAGTCAACATTTGAACAGTCTGAACACGTATCTTCAAAATTAAGATCATCATTGACACAAAGGTTATGCTTTGCGCATGGATTTGGTAGAAGTTGCGCGCTAGGCGTCAATTTTTTATGCTTTGCTCACACTGGGCTGGGGTCTTCAAAGAGAAACACTTTTGTCTCAACAGGCACTTGATCTAATTCCCCAAAATCAGGAGGAAAAAAAACCAGTAAAACTAACTCTAATTTACTGCACATAAATGTGAGGAAGTGACATATTAGACAGGCAGTAGTAAAACAGTAGTGGTGGAACAGGGCTCTGAAATCCTAATCAAGGCAGAACAGGTAGAAATACACAATTTAACCCATTTGGACAAATGTAAAACTTAATAGACTAAGTCTTTAAATTTGTCACTAAATACCATAAATGATTTAGACAATCTATGCAAAGGCTTGATTCTATTTAAATAACAACTACATATCTCAATTATATTTTGCCTCTGAAATCTGGTCTCTGGTTAATCATGAGAGTTTGGGTTTAAAAAAAAAAAGACTAGAAGGAAGATAGATTAAGGAAGAATTTCATGACTACTGTGGAAAAAATGTAAGAAGGAAAAATGCTGCAAGATGGTATTGAGAATTGGCCATATTACAGATGCAATTTCATGAAGAGCAACTGTTTAATCTATTGAGCCCCAACAACCATCCAACAAAGCATTTATCCTCTCCCCCTCAACTGATATAAAGTCAGCTTGATAACTAGAAATCAGTGTATGGTCTTATGAGACCAGAAAAATGTTATTTTCATACCCACATGACTCTGGATCCATACAAAACATTCACGTAATATTAAAAACAACCTCTAGGGTTTTCTTTTGCTAATAAATAAGTGGTTAAAAAAACCTAGTGTGTGTGTGTGTGTGAAACACCCAGTTAAAAAAGATAAGCGTTAATTACAAAAAAAGAAAAAAAATCACTACAAGACTGAGCTAATACATTTCTATGACTATTTTAAAAGAGTAACTTGGACTAAAAGGAAAAAAAATTAAAACAAAATAATTTTTTAAGTGAGTGAAAGTATCACTCAATTTTTAAAAATCATTTTAGTACTTCCCTCATTTTTTCTATTACAGAAAAAAAGGTATGCACACATCCATGTGCATATATCCCCATCTGCCCCTGCCATACAGATAAAAATACCTTCGCTCACTTTCTCATATCCTTCATTTTTTTCCAGTAAGGAAAAGAAAAATGGGGAAAAGAGTAAAGGGGAACCAACCAAACCCTCCCACCCCTGGAAAATTGAACTAAAACAGAACATGAAAACAAAACTCTTCATTTTGGTTTAACATTTCCTATCGAATGTTTAAAATTCCATAATAGGTTTTCTGGTCATGAAAATAATTCATTTTTAGGAACTCCATTATGTTGTGGTGGGAAAACTTGCAGCAAAAATAAAAGCAGCCAGCTCTCAATGAGAAGATGAGGGAGAGAAGAGGACAGCTGTGCATGATTCTGCAACAGAGGAACAAAGAGAAATGGTTTCTGTTGCTTGGAATAGGGAAAAGTCTAGGGGAAAACAGTTGCTAAAGCAATTTGAGAGCACTGCTGCTGACGGTGGGCGTTATAGGGTGCCTGTACTATGTTACTGGGCTATTCCTCTTTCCCCTGCTGCCCGGTGGTGGAGCATCCTGCATTCTGAGGTGGTTCCCAAAGGTGCAGCAATTTTACTGTTGGCTGACCAAACTGCTAATTTTGATTCAGTTCTCCAAGCAATTTATTCTCGTAGCTCCATCAGAAACCTACAAAGGTAGAAAAACTGACAACTGATATATTTTTTTCCTGTTGACCTTCAGAGTCCTGAATACCATGTTTATTTAACTTTATGACAGCCCTAAAAAAAAAAGTAGGTTTGACGACTATTTGCAGACATATTATCTCAAGCTTGTTTACTGTATTTAAACTTGTATAATCCACCTGAATGAAAACTTCTGCTTTACATTTGCAGCACATTCTTTGTCATTATTTATGAGAGAGCTTGAAGGCATTACAATCCTATGAGGACGCATTTCCCCACCCCCCAGTTTCATTTGCTTTACTCCCCATTGTTTGTATTACTATTTTAAGACTGAAATTACATTTTCTCCTAATAATTTTGTCTTCCATCTGGCAAACAATGATTTTGCTGTTTTGAATAGAGCTGAAATTATCGTGGCTTTTTTTTGTTCAACAAATTTAACTTATATAGCACGTTGACGAGCCAAAGTATCTTTCATTGTGCCTCAGCATAAGTCAACGGAGTGCTGGGAACAGAGTTTGTTAGTTAACTGCTGTTGTAAAGCTACTGCAAATATGTTTTGGGGCCCTCACAAACACAGACCTTGAATTTAACATATATCTACACATCTGCATTTCTATAGAGGACTTTAGAGGACCCAAGAATGTTTATAAACTATTGGCTAAATCTTGGTTCCACTGAAGTCAGGGGGCATTTTGTCTATTTGATTTATCTCTGACTAGTCCT
>NW_005842109.1:1352726-1432992 GCF_000455745.1 Alligator sinensis
TGTCTTAGTTACTTACTTTGCTCCTGGTTTATAAAATCAAGCATGAGCTTAAGTCCGTACCAGATGAGGCTCTTACACTTTATGTGAAACACTCAGGCCCCTAAAATTAGAGGCCCCTCAAATTAATGCAGAAGCCCCAAATTTAACACAGAGAACACAGAACACTTTCTTTTCTTCAGTTACAATGTCCATGAGGCAGATGAAATTTTGGGCCCAAAGTTCTTGACAATGTACCTGCAATCAAATTACTTACATGGTTAATATAAAAGCTTGAACGCATAAATTACTTTACTTACCTAAAGCTGTTGTGTAAGCATTTGGAAAGCTTTTGTCTATCCTCTGCCTCATGAAGACCCAGCTGTTGTTCTCAAACCTGCACTCTATAATTTTATTGTCGTACTGTTTTAATTCTTTTGTCACCTGTTTTTAAAAAGAAGTTTAAAGATAATCATACTGTATTAAAAAAGTTGAAAGGCACTTTTCCTTTACTTTGGGGTAAGTAACAGAAGGCCAAATACTACCCTGCAATTGCTCATAACACTTTTATTCCACACTAAAAGCTGCACAGTTCAATGTCTCCACTCCGCTATACATATGCTCATTTACTCAACACTTTTTCAAATATGTTTGAAATCCACTGTCAATATGCAGTCGTTATATTATGCTAATACATCAGCAGCCCTAGCGAAGAAAAAAGTTGCTTTTGGCCCAAATGAAAATAGGTTTCCAAGGGGATAAACTGCTTCCACTATATGTGCTACTAAATAAACAAAACATATCATCTGTTTTGCACCAACCTTCATTGTTGAAAGTCATAAAGCCAAATGTCAGATTTCAGTATCACAATTAGGTTATGAAAAATCATCCCACTCTTTGTTTTCAGGGATTATTTCCCCCCCCTTTTTTAAAAAAAACCCAGGGAATTCTAATTCTGAGGGAACACACATTTCCAATGGCATGTTTTAAATATCCATCAGGTTTCTTTTCTTCATTCATTCATACTTGTCAGGTAGCGGCCAATATCCTTGACTATTTGCCTTTCTATTAAATGATACTCGTACTTCCCATTTGTTTTTGTTACTTCATCCTTTGCATTTGAACGTATAATACAACACAAATTGTTCAAGTAACCATGGAAACTCGAGACCTTATCTAACACTGTAGCAATTCCCCTCCAACATTCTTTAGTTTGCTCTAAGAAGCTGTTTCCCAAGTGTAAACCAAGGACCGCCAGTGAGGAACGCACCCTGCTCTCTTGCTCCCAGTCAGCACATGCCAGATTACAGAAATGAGGCGGTTATAGCCAGTCAGACCCCTGACCGAGTGGACACAGCTTTTTTCTCCAGAAGAGGTGCTGGACATGGCCTGGAGGTGGTTCACATTTAGCCATGAGACAAATGCTTTTAACTAAGGCCAGTCAGTCGTAAGACTTTCCCAGAAAAGTGTCAGGTTTGGCACTCTATATCAGTAACTTGAAAGAAACTCATTTTTCAGCTGAAGTGAGTTCTTTTTAAAACCATTTAATTTCCAAAATGAGCTTTGTGATCACCAAGATGAGGGGAATCATTTCCTGTTTGCATGATTAGATAATTCTCCAATTTATTTGTCTTTTCCTTTTTTAGAAAGCCTCTTTGCATAGCACATTAGTTCTCTGTACATGTGTTCAAATCTATCAGTCAAACATCTGGTTAGAATATAACACATTCAGTTAACATATTTATGTTTCATTGGCTATGTTCAGGAAAACACAACATCCTTTTCGAATCCACTGTGGATGTTTAAACACAGGAAGAAACTTTTGGCTGTGTAATGATCTGGAAAGGTATAATACTTTGAAAATAGCTGCCAAGGAAAAAGAATTATATACCTTTTCCCCTGCCAAAGCAGGAAAATGCTGTTAGAGGAATCACCTGCTAGAAACAGATAGTCAACTGTAGCCAGTAACTTTCACTAACAATCTCAGTAAGGCTTTGTCATATAGTTTATCATTCTTCTAGTGTTCAGATGCTCAGAATAGCAATAAATTATGTGTTTGCTCAATCTGACTGTGGCAATTAAGCAGTATTATTAACTATCTGTATACTTGCTTGGCCACTCATTAGCAATCTGGGAGATGGATCTTTCCAGAAATACAAACACCTGCCAATGCACTGACCTAAATGCATTTCCCTGCTGGAAAGCTGCTGATCATAGTCTTTAACAATTGCAAGTTATAGCAATTATCTTACCAAAGAAGAAGAACAGAAGCTATCATTTATTATTAAATGACCTTGGTCTTATAAAAAGCACTTGCCTTAATGTTTAAGGGCACTTTCTTTTAGGGGTTGTGGAACATTTTATTGAGTGCAAAAAGTACCTTGAGCACAACGTAAACTTTCAATGAGAAAAATATTGAAAAATACTTGACTATCACTGCATTCTTCTAGGCTTGTCAATGAGTAGATTTTTACAGAGGACTGAACGCTCCCTCGGTAATTGTGCCCCTCACACTCCAGTTCCTGGAATGGTGCTAAAGTCTGAATGGGATCTGGAGGTCACCAAGACATAACTCTCCCCCAAATACCCTTCCTCTCCCTAAGATTTTTCCCCTTAGTTAGTTCATTCTTAGCTGATCCGGGTAAGCGATTAAAGCTCCTTCCTGGTGGGAAGCAGAATGAAATACTGCACATCCTGTCCTCAGATTCTGACAGGGCTCCCATTCATGTCATCTTAGCACTGGGCACCTCCACTCTTCCGCCCTCCCACTGCTACGTTCTGCAGAGGAGATCTAAGCATCTCACTTCCCGAAAGGGAGTTCTGGCATCTGCTTCCTCCAGCTGTGCTTCATGGGATGAAGTCGACAGTGTGTCAACCGTAATAGCTTTTCAGCTGAGCGTTAACCAGTTTGCTCAGCAATAAAGATACCAGGCAAGAGTAGTACCTGCTCCTAACTGACTGGGGGTTGTAGGACCAGCATTCACTAGGCTTCAGATGTGGAAACTCTCTTTGAACTATGTAACCCTGTGAAGCTTCCATTAATTGAGAATTTGTTCTCAAATGAAAAATGTGATCTCACAGCATCACATATTAGGTGAAGAATCAAAATCAGGGTGTGCATAAGACTTCTATCATGTAAATACCATATATATTCGAATAGAAGACAACCCTGATTATGTCTTATTCAGATGGGCTGCATTAACCTATCCTTGTGGTAAGTTTCCATCAACATGTTTGTCCAATGTGGGCCATGTCTTTTATAGTCATGCTCAATGATTAACTAACTTCATGGTTGGTTTCCATTGCTAAGCACATGTTGCTTTTGGCAGCAGTTTAATGATAGATAATATATTTAGTCATTTTCCTTGTATGTGATTATAAGACAAAGGGCTTTCCCCCCTCCATGCCAAATGGGGAAAACAATCTCATCTTGTATTCAAGTAAATATAGTAATCCTGACTAGATCATATAAAAAATTTAAAATAGCTATTTCCTTCTCTTGCGTTGGAACCCTTTCCCTGCTACCAATGCCATCTTTCTATATAGCACACAGTACAGTCTTTTAATACAGTAGTGCTTTTTTTTTTTTTTTAAACAGAAAGGATTAATTTAGTGTATAGCCTGTTTGCCTTGAGAGGAACCCAAAGCATCAAAGAAACTGAGATACTGCCTATACCCCAAATTTACTTCACCCTATCACAGCAACACAGCCATCTGAGAAGAAATATGGTCATTGTACACATGCAGCAACATTACATACTGATTTGGGACATGATATGAAAAACAATACATCCACTTGAAAATGTAGAAGGGAAAGCACTTGTATAGACAGAGATTAATTAATTTTCACTCCTGTGAAAACTGCCACAGCACCTGTGATGACCACAAAAGGTCAAGATGTCTGCTTACATCTCAGCCAAATGACAGCATCTCTAAATAATACAGTGCCCCTTAGCACCCTCATACTAGGGCGTTCAAAATGGATTCTGAGCTAATTCTACCTACTGAGTCACTCACTCTATTCCCTGCAGCACTTCTCTGTTCTCTGGATGTCTCACTGAAATATTAATTCAACCTAGCCCTGCTTAACTTGTGAGACTATGCGATTGCTGCAATGCATTGTACAAAAACTCACCCAGAGATGCCTGAAAAGAGATTTGAACGAGCCCTTGAAAAGCACAGGCAGAGAACTTGCAGTGTTCAAGCTGTGCAGCCAAGGGGACCTTGCGCACAAATCTTAGAGGGCTTTATAGGCTCCTTCACTCTGCCTGATATAAACAGCAGCAGTTCACAGGGCATCTCTGACTGGCTGACCCAGGCTGTCTCAGGCTCCATCTTCCTGCAGAGCAAGGTGGGGATTGTGAGGGGGGGAACTGTTCCCTGCTTGGCTGGAGCAGAAGAGTCCAGTCCAAGTGACATTATCTCCCGGGGGGGGGGGAAGCAAAGGGAGCACAGTGGGGAGGTGAGAGGGTGGGTAGCAAAACACCCTGGGATGCTGGAGGACTGTGCTGTGGCTTCTTTCAAAAAAGAATGCGTCCAGACATTTGTTCTTTCATGAGAAATTCTCTTGGGAGTAGTTAAACCCTGGTGGTTCCCAGGTTATTTTTCTCCTGGAGTGGCCATTTTTGCTCGGAGAAAAAAATCCTGAGTACCTGTATATTCGTGGTTTCTCCTGGAAGAGTAGTGACTCCCCTAGGATAAATTAAATGTCTGTACATTGTCTAAAAGAAGCTTACTTTTCTGCAAAGGAAGGAGAGATTCATACCTTTTCCAGGAGCTGATGGTTTAAGAAAAGCACCAGGGACTGTGAGACTTCCAATAAAATCGAAAGCACTGACAACACCAAGTATATATTATAACTCATTTTACTCCCACTGGTCCTGAGAGCTCTAGAAGGGACAGAAGCCCTCAAATTTTCCTGATTACCAGGAAATATCACAAATAAAACCCCTTCCCCTCTTTTGACTGGTAGTGCAACCTTGGTGACTTTTTATGCCAAAAGAAAATAGACAGAAAACCTTCCAGGAAATTAGAGACTATAAGTCTGATCTTATAACACTAATCTGAACAATGATAGGACTTGTGGAATAGGCAGACATGTTCCAGTAATTTATAGGAAAAGGCCAGCTGGCTAAAATTTTCTGGAGTTTTTTAAAAGCAGAGAGCAGCGTTGGGATTCCTTGGATTTTAGTAATCTTAAGGCCAAAAAACACAACGTAGGACGGTACTGAACAACTCTGAAGCTAGTCACTGATGCTAAAATTAGGTTTGACAGTTGAGTCTTTTGCATTATCATTTGAAGGGACCTATGGAATAAGACACAGGCCCAGATAAATAGGGTAGCCCCTTCATTTTCATTTATGTCAGCAAATAAGTCTTCTTATGTTCCCAAAAAAGCAAAGCAAGCTCTTGAGGTTTCTATGGATGCCCAAGTGGAACTCAGACCTACAGGCATCCTCACGTGTTAACAATCTAATCTATACGAAAGAGAGCAGAACCGGATTCTAGGTCAGGTCTGTGTTCTCACAAGCCAGTTTCTCAAACTTCAGATGTCTCACTCAATCAACCAGAGCAGGGACCTTTTTCTCTCTCTCCACTTCAACTCTGAACATGAAGGACTGGTAGGCCACAATGCAAAAGGCTGAGATTTTACACTGATAAAGCTTTTATCTAAATGAGTCCAATCATTGCAGCTCAGGAGGCTACACACCATAGTAAAAAATGTAATTTAGGATACTTTTTTTTCTTTGGTCACCTGTGAGACTGGCAAGTGGTGATAAGAGTCTACCATCTCTTCACTTGTTGAGTGTGAGAAAAAGGTAACCGTGCTAAATCAAAATCCTTGGCTCAGGCACCTCAATCATAGCCCTTGTAGATTCCTAAACTTAATAATCAGGTGTCCTGAATAACATCTATAAAACCTAAAAAAAACACTTCCTCTATGGAGTTACTGTATCATTGCTTTTCCACTGTGGCATCAGTAAAGTTCTCAGGTTATTTTGAGATGAAAAAGTAGCCTGCATCCTCTTTAACCTCACAGCATGTCCCAATTCAAATGTATGTCTAAGAAATGGAGAAACTAGAGCACCCTGCACTGCTGGCAACAAAGCACTTGGTACATATTCACAGGACATATATATGTGTCATAGCAGAAATACTACTCCATCTGCACCAAAAGTTCCTGAGCCCACAGAAACAGGAGAGATGAATGCTTTGTAAAATGTACTGTGGGCAGTATAGAGACCAGAAGTGATCAATTCAGGTTGCCAAACATTTACTGACAGATGAAATCTACATACTTCCTTTCTGGTTTGCAGGAGGAAAAAAGAATTCAAATTCCATACAGAGCTTCTTGGAGTCAGGAACTTAAACAAAGATGTGACAGAAGTCTTATCTCGGTGCCACCTGTTTCAGTTTGTTTTGAAGGTCAGCACCAATTTCCTTAGTGCCTGAAAGCAATTACTGGGAATCATTTAAGTCACGGGTGTCCAACCTATGATATGGGCATCCTCTGTATGT
The DNA here is from genome assembly GCF_000455745.1 of Alligator sinensis. NCBI lineage: Eukaryota > Metazoa > Chordata > Crocodylia > Alligatoridae > Alligator > Alligator sinensis. Next base: position 1,359,222 of record NW_005842109.1, read on the forward strand.
AACCCATAGCAGATCAGGGAGGGAGCAGGGAACACAATGCCAGATAGGGCAGGGAGCAGAAAGCAGAGCAGGCAAGAGAAGGTGATTAGAGTGGCACTTGGGGAGGGTGTGGGCCTTACCTTGCAGCATGTCTGCCAAAAAGGTTGGCCTCTACTGATTTAGGCAATGTGGTACAGATCATTTTGTAAGTGACAGTTCACACTAGGCCTACTGACACTGAGGCCAGCTTTATGACATCACAGGTGTTGCCAAAGTAGCTCAAGACTCAACACTTTTGGTCAACACAGCCTATTTCCTTGCACATATATCCCAGGCTGGTACTGCACAAGCAAACTAATGACTGAAGCAAATGACAACACAGAGTTATAGAGCCTAAACAATTCTGCTGAACTGAAATGGCATGAACCCCATAAATGGTTCTTCTCCACCAGGGAAGAAAGAAAACAAATATGACTGAGGCAGCAGTGAAAAAGCACTACACCTTGTGCTGAGAAACTGGAGTAAGTGCTGATGCCTACTTCATGGTCCATGAGTTTGTGAAATACAATATAGCAAGGTGATTCAGGGTTTGGTCTATCAAGAAAAACGTGCCAAACAGCGCGGCAAAGGCTGGAACACTGCTGTGTCTGCCAGCACGTCTGGTATATCAATGAAAACTCTAGCCTCAAAATGTGCTGCAGTTTTTTGAGGTGCCTCAACATGGAACTTAAACATTCATGAAGGACTAGCTAAAAGGTATGAATGAGAAAACCTGGTAAGAATACAAGGTGGTGCTGACAGAAAAGCTGGATCCCTGCAGAAGAGTAGATTCCAAGAGGGAGTTCCTCTGCTAGCAGGCTGTGATGTTTGGAGGACAGTATATATACCTGGCATAAGATGGTGCATGAAACCTAGTACTGGTCCTGACATAGCCTGAAGTACGCTGACCTTTAACAAAGTAGTAGGTGGGAAAAGCCTAAGGAAATCTACCAGCCTCACATGTCTATACAGCTTGCATGGTGGTCTCAGGAACTCTGCTCTTGAGCATGCTTTGCCCATACACTGCCACTCTGCTTGCATGAGAACTGGATGAGGTTGTGAAGTCACACTCTGAAAGCGTCCTCTGCCTCTGGTCAGCTTGAGAGCAGGAGAGATCATTAGGGTGGCTTCACTGCCTCATTTCCAATTTTGGTTCATGAACAGCAGGAACAGGTAGATAAGGGAAGCTTTGGGGTGGTGTTCCCGAGACTACTGCAGAAGTATTATAGACATATACATACTAATGAACGAGGAGTGGGAATCTTGTGCAGATAATATATGACATTTTGGAAATAACCTGCATTCTTAGATTACAAAGTAGGATAAACGATTGTTATTCCCATTTGGCAGCTGGGGAACCAAAGACAAAGAGAGGTAGAGGTCACTCAGTGGGCAGAGCAGTTAAAGAGCATTAACGTCTCCAAATCCTAGTTTATTCATTTCCCAGCCCTTATACCCACCCTAACAAGAAATATGCTGATATAAGGAAAGGTGATATTTTAAAACAAATCATCACTTAAAAACAAAGCCAAAACAAACATTTCAGAGTCAGTAGAATTCTAAAAACTTCCTAGAAATCACAGCTCCATACCTTTTCCCATTCTCCCTACACTGGTCATCATAGCTGACCAAAACAAGTTCAAATATGAATCCAAACTAGCAAATCATCGCTAGTGAATCTTTTATGATCCATGCTTGTCTTGTTAACATTTGGCTTTCAAATGCTCGCCATCATAAACCATGTTCATTTCTTCTGTTCTTTTTCTAAGCAGCTAGTTTAATGTGCTTAAAGCTTTTTTTCTTTTTCATAAATCAAAATTCACCACTGAGAACAATTATGTTAATACTGCCAGGAAATTTGTTTGCTTTGTTAAATTGAGCTTCAAAAGCATTTCAATTGAACACACATTTGCGATTGCAAGTAATGTCTATTCTTATATCCATTCAAAATGTTTACTTTATTACAGCTTATTATAAATGTGCTGTCTAAAATGCAGCAGCATGACTGTTCAATTTCCAGGCCATAATTTTATGATAATCATATGTAATATATTCACGTGTCACCTCTGCTGCCTAACAAAGCCCCAAACTGGTTTGTTCGCAGCTCTGCTTTCCCTGTGGCTCAAATTTCTGTCTCAGAATATTATTAAATAACACAATTAAGAAAGACTTAATCATCATTTTCAGTTTATTTTATGATCTCATATTTAGACTACACTAGATAAGAAAGCAAAATATAATCTCAGAAACTGAATCTTGGTATATTTACAATATCCAATGTTGGTAAGATAAGTAATATGTAAATTATTAATCATGTCATGCAACTGTTATTAGGAAGGTGGGGGTAGGGAGTAAAAGTGTTAACATTTTGAGAAAAACACTGTTATTGCTTGAAAGCATCAGAGCATTGGAATTCTCTCCTCTCTTTGCAAAGACCAAAATGATATGTGTATGAAGTAAATCATCATTTAATCTCATACATGTTTTAAAATGTTTTCCATTTTTGCCAATGGCATATTTATGAAGATCTAGCTCATTTTTTCTCATGCATTTCAGATGTAGCTCCCACTTGCTGATGTTCTTTATACCAGAACACAAAGGTTTAAAGGGACACTTCTTGAATTGCAAAACTGAGATTTCATAATCAAAGAACATTTCTTCCATAAAAGGGCCATGTTCTTTCACTTAATTTAATAGTTTAGCATCAGCAAAGGCTACCAGAAATCACAGTGTCTGCCCAGAAAAAGTAATTCAGTACTGTTAAGTATGGATTTAATCATATACCTTGTGATGTTTAGGGTTTTCCTTAAAGCCCTTGTTCTTGGATTCATATGATTACATCAGAATCTTAACTTCTTTTTAAAAGTGAACTTCTAACCCTTGCAGTTGTAGAAAAAGAATGAAAAAAACCCGCCTTGTGGTACCAGTCAGTCACCAGGTGGACTAGCAGGGGGCAAGGGGCTTATTGATAAACCAGCCAGAAGGAGGAAATGTCTTCCTGCTTGGCTCTCAACCACAAATGTATGATGCCTCCCCACCCCGCCCGATTGTTCTTCCTTCCCTTTTTCTTGATTTAGTCTTTGGTTTGGTTTGAAAGTTGTGTTTTGGGTTTCCTAGGATACTGGTTGGAATTGGTAACTTCTACAGGTCATGTGGACCACAACAACTGTGCAGTATAGGTACTTGTTCACTTGACATTTTTAAGCATGAATATTAATAGGTCCTTGAAGAACTACACCATATGTTCACACATACAATATACCCCCTAACCCCAAATAAGAAACACACCTTGTTTTTGAGAGGCAGAATGAAACAAAAAAAAAATCTTTCCTGAAAAATACTGGAAAGTAGCAGTAGGTAACTGAGTAGCAGCATCTGCAGGGGGAAAGAGACAGTGTTCACAGCCAGCCTTTAGAAAGCACCACGTACAGCACTGCAGCGTTACTTGCACTGCCCCCTGCCTCCCAGCAGGGACAGAAACTGTTATTGCTGTACTTCTTTGCTTATGTCCACCCAATTTCCAGCAGCTGAATTTTGGAAAAAAGGTGTGTTCTATGTGAGGAAAATATGGTAACAGAAATACAAATCTAGAGGACTTCCAAGAACTTTTAACAGTCAGATGGCCTAGGCAACTTGTGCAATTTGTACACATCTACAGCCTTAGTAGGTTTGTTTGTTTACTACTTTATTAACTTTATTAACAAATCAGGACAGTTTATTTTGGGTTATTAATATGCCATCTATTTAAAAGTTTCATAACTTTGCAAGGCCGGTGCTGGCATAAAGAGGACACAACTCACATTTTACTAATTTTACTAAATTTGGCTATGCCAAATCCCAGAGATCAGGAAGCTTAAGAAGCCATCTTTTCCCTTGAACTTTCCATTGCACACCATTCTCAGGAAAGGGAATTGAATATTTTTTCCTATTCTTTTAATATTGTACTGTAGGTTAACAGTATAATAAACTGTAGGTTAATCCCCTATACATTTTCAGTCCTCACTCTAACTTAATGAAAATATTTCATTTAGTTGACCTCTGAGGCTTGACCAAAGGTAACTAAAGAATAGTACCTTTTGATCACCGATTAGATGTCCTTTCTTAAAGAGATTCTTTCTTAAAGAGACTGCTCTCTTGGATGTCCAAGGCTCTGACTTAGAAACAAGCTGTGTGTGGGGTGACTTGAATCTTAAGTCTATGGACAGACACTCAGTTTGTCTAGGGAAATTTCCAAGAGAAAACACGAGCGTACAAATGTTCATAATTTTTCTCCCAGAGTACAAATGGCCACTCTGGGTGAAAAATAACTTGAGAACATCCCAAGTGAAGTGGCTCCCAGGAGAATCTCTCTCAAGAGACCAAACATCTGTACAGTCAGCTACTGAATATAAGGGCTTCGCCTGGATGCTTAGTAACATCACGACCCATCCCACAACAGACAACTGGTGTCACAAAGTGTTACTATTCCACCCGAGGAAGAAAATCATTGGGAGTGGACTCAGTCTTATACAATAAAGCTCTTGCTTACAAGCAAATATGCAGAAAAATAGGAAAAGAATGGGGAAAGGAGAAACAGATGATACTTTAAAACAAATAGCAATAGCTTTCCAATTCAACAGCTCTCTCTTTGATAATCTCAAAATGCTTTACAAATATTAAGCTGCCCTGATGGCTTTTTGTGTTAAAAAGTATCTAAATTTTACAGGGCAAAAAATGAGGTAAAGAGAAACTGACTTGCCACAGTTCACACGGTGACTTAGTGGCAGACCCAAGAGCAGCAATGAAATACTGTGGTTTACAGTTCTTTGCTATGTCTACTAGATAGTAATGCCAAACAGAAAATGGCCTTTAAACAGGATGTCTTCTCAAAGTTTGGAACAAAGCAGTAAGTAGGCCTGTAATTAAGTTGTGTACATTGGTATCAGGTTTCACCATCTTTTATTTATCCAAGTAACCTGGCTCCTTCGTCTTGTGAGTTATTCAGTGATGCCTTTAGTTTGGCTTCCTTTTAAGTTAAATTCTTCTGAAGCCCATCTATACTACCCCAATTCTACAATAATGGCATCCACAGTATACCCAGTAGAAGCCCCGATTCCTACTCATATTGGGAAAAGAGGAAATCCTGGTATAGGAAACTACTGGAATAGTTCTTGTTCACATTATTATAGCCAAGGACCAAAGAAATGTTGTTTTCAATTTGCTATTTACAAGCTGCTCTATATTGCTCTTAGTATTGCTCAACTTCTGGTATAATCTGCCAGGTTGTTTTTTTTCTGTGAGTTAAAGCTCTAACAACATTTCAAGAGTTTAGTTGCAATACTTTTGAATTGGCCTAGCCTGGCCCATCTTGAACAGCAAACACATCAGGAGAATTTTTTTTTACCAAGGACTACTTGAATGTGAAGTGAAAATGGAGAGTTGTTAAGTCTGTTATTCTATTCTACCTGGACATTACTAAGATATAAGCCAGATAGGGTATTTTACTTCTTGCATAATGTTGCATGCAATTTTTAGTATCAAAACCTTTGGGATTCATTTTTTTAGTTTTGAAATCAAAATAATTACACAAATCCATTTGTTTGCATACAAATAAGCATACTTATAGGGTAATTCCTATCACCATTGGGTTTTGACAATTCTGAGCAGTTCTAGGCATTCATTCAAGGGGGAAATGCCCAGGTTACAGATTCCTATAGGCACTGGTGATGCTGAGCTACCAGTTGCAGACTTTCTCTTGGATGAAATGTTCTACTCCCAACCACACCAGGGGTTCCAGGAGATCCTTGAAAGGAAAGGCTCCGGTTCTCTGCAATGGAAATGGGGCTTCTACTGACCCTTTACTTACCCTTTAGAGATATATATATATAGGCTGAAGCAGAGATGAACACCTCAACCAATGATACTGAAGAGCATCTAGCATGCTATCCTTGAATTTGCTCACTGAAAATTCATTAATCTACTTCTGATTACAGTAAGGCAGAAAGCAAGGTAAGGTGGCACCTTAGAGACTGAGAGAGGCACGAGCTTTTGTAGGCAACAACCTACTTCATCAGGCACTGGACAGCAGGAACTGCGTTCCGATTTACAGGTTTTATACAAATGTTCCATCTTGGCTTGAGTCCTCATGTAGAAGCCTGGGAAGATAAATATTAGTTGGGTGTTCTAAACTGAACAAGCTTCTCCACTTGAAAGCAAAAGTGAACTATAATAGAGTTTATTCAAGAGTGGGGGGAGAAGGGGGGGGGCGGGAGACAAACAAATAAATAAATCCTGTGTTGTTGCCTATGAAAACTCATTCCACTCTGAACTAGTTAATCCCTAAGGTGCCATCCGGCCTTCCTTCTGCCCAACTTCAGACTAACATGGCTAAGCATCTCTTGATTACAGTAAGTAAAGCTAAAAATCAATAGATTCATTTATTAAAACAAATTCAATGCCTCGCCTAATCAGAAGGAAAGAATATCTCTTTGCAACTCATTTGATTACAAAGTCATTGATAGACAATATTTATGTACCAAGTAAATAGCAATTCAATGAATTTGGTAACATGTAAAAAGAGATGTTGTATATCTGCAGTTTCATTTTCTGTAAATACAACAATGTCTATAGTTCTTGGCAGTAAGGAGTGGGAGGCCAACACAAAGCTGTTAATGATACTGCCACATTTTTTCATCTTTCTTTTACACTATTTTTTCCAAAGTGCTATTTTTTCCAAAGTGCTTTGCTATACAATAAACATTTAGTCTTCAGAGAGAAGCAGAAGTGGCATTTTGCAAATCTTCAATTTATTGAAACAACAACATCACCAAGCTTTGTTGCTTTTTATCCTTATTTTCATTTTTGCCAGAAAGATGAAACTGTTGTTGTTTTACTGTTGTCATGCAAGAACTAAATGACCTCATTGTCAACTGTTACACACCAAGATACTACATTACTACTGCTACCTGGAATTTTATTTTATATTTCCTTCTCCCAGAGGAGGTACTCCTCAAAGACTATAACTTTGGAAAAATGTGTGAAGCAGGATATAACATGTAGTAATAAAGCAGACAAATGTCACGTGTTGGGTACTTAAAGACTAAATGCACAAGAGGGCTAAATTAAGATTGCACAGGCACTTTAATTGGGAGAATCCCTAAAAGTCGAGTGTATGACTTTCACTGCCGTAGCAATGAAGTTTGGTGCCCGGGACAAAGCCCACAGCAGCAGCTCAGCCTTGACCCGCACATACATCCAAGGGGCACATGCCCCCCCCCCCACCCATGCTTGCCAGGGAGAGCACACAGCAACAGGAGCTGCCCTTCCCCCGTCCCCTCCAATGAGCTGCTCGCAGCTCTGTTGTGTGCCCCACACTAGGTGGGTAGCACCAGTTAGTTCCCCTTTACTTCAGTGCCCAGGGCAGTCACCCCGCTTGCCCCGCTTTGCTATGGCACTGATGACTGCAACTGTAACATTTATTTAACGGGGGGGTTTCTTTACTTGGTTTCCAAAATTAAAATAAAAGCACACTTAGAGAACCACACTGATCTCCATCTTGGGTCATTAACTATATCCCAAACAATAGAACCACAGCATACCTCTCCTACCATTTAGCCCAATGGAGTAACTGGAAACAACAATAGGATGATATCTATAACAGTGCTTCTCAAGCAGGGTGCCATGAGATCATTTTAAGAGTGCCATGCAATAGTAGCACTGTTAGATCTGCAAACACCTACATATGATTCACAAGATAAATCCAGAGATGTCAAACAGGAATCCATAGCATCAAAAACACTCTGACCTGTTGTGGTCTTTGTATTCTTTGCAATGAAAAAATGCTCTATTATTTTTCCATAGTCAAAAATGAATGAAAGTCAAGAGCTGGCATTTTCTGGGGGGTGCCTTGATTCTAAAAGAACCACTGATTTAAATGGACTAGTCACTAGAGGGGTTGCTTAAAAGTGGGTTTCACAATTGTTTGCCACGAACAGAAAAACAGTCAGTGGAATGATTTGGAAAGAGGGTACTTTACACAGCTTTCTGCCTGTCTCTCTCTACTTTACACAGCTTTCTCATCAGTCTCTGCCCCTCTGTTCCTACCCAATTTGCCCTTCCCAAATATTCCATACCCCTTTAGTACTGGCAAAATTGTATACAAAGGTATCTTATCATAGGATGAGATGTGCAATCTTATAGGAAGTGCTTTGCCTATGGTAAATGTAGATCATATAGTCTCTCTATGTAAGTAGAGATGTCTCAGCCTTCTACCACTTTCCGTGTACTCCTTTTCTCATGCTTTTCTACATCTTTCTTGAATGGGAAACAGAATTTGCACAAAATTCCAGACAGAGGTCACAGCAAGTGTCATAGTTACGAGGCCAGTAGCACCTCTGACCCTTTCCTAAGTGCATCCCAGCAGGTACCCAACCTTAAATCTTTTCACCTTTCCCAGGATCACACAATTCTCCCACTCCTGAACTGGCTCCTAAACTACATTGAATCTTGGGATTAGGGGTTGGATATCAAAGCAAATGGCTCTTATTGTCTCAAGTGTTGGGAGATGTTGGAAGCCACAACAGTTTTGCCTGTACGTAGTCAGGTTCTTCAATTAACCATGCAAATTGATACAACAAGCTTCTTTTATAACAATTAGACACAATACTGAACATATGGTACAGTAAAATCTCTGTTATCCGGCATAAGTGGGGGATGCCAGGTGCCAGTTATGTAAAAAATCTGGATATCTAAAAATACCAGAGCAGGGTGGGGGAGGGAGCTTGCACACAGTAGTGGTGGCGCAGGGTGGTGGATGGTGGTGGTGCAGGGTGGTTGCACGCGACTTGTACACAGGGGCAGGGCAGGGTGGTGGATAGTGGTGGTGCGGGGTGGTGGGTAGGGGTGGTGCCATGGCATGGTGCTAGTTAATAGAGTATTCCGGCTAGTAGAATGCCGGATAACAGGGATTTTACTGTATTTAGAAGTTATTACAGAGCCAACCTCCCATCTTTCATATGGGGGAAGGGCTATATAGTAATAAAACTACTGCTGGACTTATTTTAGATGTGATCCTCTTATGGGAATTACAGGTACTCAGAAAATGTCATGGGCTTTTATCCTGAGGCATCATTAAAATTAAGATCTCATCTGATTTGCTGTCTCTGGTAGCTTACTTCTAAATTCTTTCAGACTGAGTAGCCTCCAAATAGCATACCTATCCTTCAATCACAGGTTTGCTATTTATCTTCCCATGCTATAGTAGGAAACTATCTTTTTATTTTTCAGTACTGACTCTTACCTTGTTGCAGGAAACTCAGATTTTCCCTGGGCATACTGTCATTTGATTCTGTCTTCCTGGAGGTCTAATAACCTCCCGAATTGTCTCATTTAATACTTCTTCCCTATCTTGATTTATCGTCTGTGGGCCTATTCTTTTTCATCTGTCTAAATTTAACGTGCATTAGCTGTTTTCTCTAAAACATCACAAGCTTCATCAATCCAATAGTATTTTTATCTTCTGTTTACTTGAAATCTTATTAGAAAATATCTTACAATTCAAACATTTTTACTCATATTGTTTGAAATTCAGTATCTTGATTCATTCATGAGTTATTTACTTTAAAGGTAATATAGATTGTATTTTCCAAATGCACTACAACTTCAACCTCATTTGTTTCATTCATGAAGCTTAAAGTTCTATTTAGGGACTGCTTAACAAATTTAGAGTGATCTGACTGTAAATTCTGCACAGCAATAGCTTTCTTTCTGTTTGTACTAGATTTGGACACCTGGGCAAGGAAAAATGGTAAGAAGGTAGTTCTGTCAAACTTTACCCAAGTTCTTGTTTATTATTCAGTTCTACCAGAATAAGAAATAAATCATCATAATGAATTCTGACATTTCAATGTCTCTCTTTTCTGCAAAAGAGGTTTTGATCCATCCTTTCATCTTTAACACTGCACTATATATGACTTAATTTGCCAATAGAAGACAGAATTAAATTAAATACTTTACAATTTAGAGTAAATAAGGACAAAAACGTTAAACTGAAGATTTCCTATATGGGAACACTAATGAAAAAAAGTCAAATATAAGATCTGATTCACTGTGAAGGCAAGGTCCACAATGAATTTCTCAAATCCTCTTGTGAAAAAATGGAACGTATTCACCATATTGTTTGAATAACCCATTTTATTTAACATCAGATAAGTAAAAAGGCAAATATGTCGATGGCAACTAACTGCAATTATTATATTAATACAGAATAATTAATACAGAAAATAGGCCCACTTGCCTCAGTTAAACCTAAGACATTACCCCACAAACGACCCTTTTGTCAGTGTTATCTATGTTCAACTACCTGGCAATCACCTGAAGTAAAGTATGCTCACAGATGCGCACACACAACTCAACACAGGAGCCAGAATGTAATGGAACAGGACAAAAACTACTGTGCTGAATTCTTGCACCAAAAGAATATGAAAGTGCTCCCTCCCCTCCCCCCAGTAGTGCAAACTGGTCTTCATTCATGAGATCTTTTATAAAAGGAAACACAAGAAAACATTCTTCCACCAAATTCTGATGAGATGCAAAAGGAGGCCAGAACAGTATAGGAGAACTGAAGCAGCTGGGGAAGGAGAATGTGACAGAGCAGAAGAACAATGAAGATATGTGTCATAAGAAAACAGGACACACTTTAAGAAAGCTGTAAAACATGATGAGCTAGTCACTATTGAGATAATGCAAGTATGAAAGATCAATGTAACATTGATGATAGAAATACCTGACACAGCTATGTTTGTTTATTGGGAAAATAATAGAAGTTTCCTTTTATTACCAATACCTCTTTCAGCAACTCGCAAGTTTTACCTTTATTTTTGCCTTCTCTATTGAATATCTTCCCCCTTGTGTAAGTAGTTTTGTTCATCAGGTGATACATGCTGTAAGATGTTTCTGCTTTTAATTTCTTACAGTACTGAAAGATGGTGATAGATCTTTCTTTCGTGACAATATATTTCATACAATAAGATAAACATACACCCTCCACTTATTTACACAAACTTCTGTGTGTGTATTTTACCTTTCATGTTAAACCTTTTCTAAAAAAGCTACAGAAAACAATTAAAAAACTTCTATTTGTGAATTCAGCCTTCTATAACAGAAGCTAAATACACAATATGATGAATAAGTCTGAGGCTAATTCAATAAGGCAAATTAATTAGAAAATAGGAAAAGTCAGAAAAAGCAATTGTTGTCAGAGTTATGTATTGTTTGTATGGCTGATTTACTCTATTGTGGAAGTTGCAGAAGACTTGCACTGCAAAGACCTTCCAAGTTGAAACAGGATGCTCTGAGTGTAACAGGACTGAAAGGGCAAAAGAAACAAAATACAAGACCACTGATAATAAGAGCATGCTGACTAGAGATTGCACATATTGCACAGCTTATTTGATTCAAATATCTAATTTCCTTTCTTTTGCTGCTTCTTTCTTTTAATTTAACATCTATCTGAAGCATTGCATTCCTGGTTGGCTTATTTCTCACAGGTATTACAACAGAAGTGGATCAGTGGAAAGAAGTATGAAGAAGGTAAAAATGCCCTGATGGATAAATCAAGGGTGTTCTCTCTAAAAAGGCCCTTGTATCAATATCATTTCCAAAAAGGAATGCAAAAATCAGAAAATATCCATGTACCTAGTGGAGACCTTGATTTTGGTTCTAAAATACTTGCTTATTTTTGTGCCATACATTTCCATCTACTAACCTTCCCTTAGCACCCATGACACACAATTTTTATATCATTTTGCTCCCTTACAAAGCATCCTTCCTTTTTCATTATTACCTTTACACCTGCCAACTGGCTACCTGTGACTCTTGCATTTTGCTGCTAATAGTCACCTTGCAACTTCAACATCTGTTCTACCTCCTCTGCTATCATGCTTTCAAAGTCTAAATCCAGCCTTGAATCCATAAGCCTGTCACATTGACTGATATCCTTGAAACACAACACACACTCAATTCTAGTTATGCTTACAAAATACATACCATGATTCTCATTACAGAATCCATGATGTCTTATAAAGGAATGAAAATAGCTTTAACAACTCCAAAGAAAAGAGATGCTTTATTTTTCCAAGTAAATATTCTGGCGGGGAATATGCTACATACCTTATAGAAGAGGACATTACAGCAAGGTAACAATTCCACATTTTTATGATAGTATAACATGCTTTCAGACACTGTTTGAAAGAGGTATTTTCTTACAAAGGTAAAGAAGGGAGAGATTTAATGCAGAAGAGAAAGGCCTTAGAATAAAAGTGCAAAGATTCTTATCTGGCTGCTGCCATTGTTATAGCAAAGGAGCAATGCCTACAGGAAGAACTGAATGACACAATAAATGCTAGAACTGTTGAGGGAAATTAATTAACTTCCATTCATCTTATACCAAGGCTGCTCCAATAAAAAAGGAAGAATGAACAATTACCGATTTACCACACAAATGCAAAAAATAGTACAGATTGTATATATCTTTTAAAAAAAATAAAACTGTACCGCATAGCAATGATTGCTTACACTTTAAATTAATGTCCTTCTGCCAGTTAGTATGCACTTCTCAAAGTCTACAACTATTTTGACAGAAATGTATTCTCATACTCATTTTCTATTGCTAGGAAGAGTTTGTAGTCCAAAACTCCCAAACCTTAAAACCTCCAATTCTGAAGAATTGCAATCTGTTCATTTTACATGTTTAAATGTGTTTGAAGGTTTTATCTTCAAATTGTTAACAGAGGAAAAATATACAAATGAAATACAAATACAGATATTTCAAAAGTAATTCAGATTTTATTTTAACCTTTCCAGAAGGCATAATTTACCCTATGCTTAGCAAGAATATATTTGGATGGGGTTTTGTAACCTACTAGAAATTGAAATAACAAAAACTAGCCAATAAAAAGTAGTGTCCAAAAAATGAGAGGCAATTATTTTATATTATTGGCAGGAACAGCAGAAAATCAGCAGAGGTAGTCTTCCCAAGTCTGTGGAATTTTATGGAACACCTCATGCTTTATAAAGAGCTAATTTTCTGGCTGGTTTTGCAGACTTAATTGTGAGAAATGCAAGCAGATGCAAGCAGAGCACTCTGAAATATTTGAATATTCCAAGTTCATAAATTATGTTGCAGTACTGTCTTCACACTTTACATGCATTATTTGTGACAATGTACCAGTTAAAGGTGTACCCTGGCATTATTCCAAATTAAACAAGAAACGTTATGTAGATTTGTTGGCTATTATTTCTTGCCTCTTTATATTATAAACTTTTTCAGGAGAGATTCTTACTATTTGTGTATTCACAGAACAGGGTAAATGTCCCCAGGGGTATGTCAGAACTTCTAGCCTCTATTATAAAACAAGTAATAAATATTATGTGTAATTTATATTTATTTGTATTGAAGCCCTATACACTACTTGCTGGACATGTACATAGAGGTAATTATGGTCCTGAAGACCTTGTAAAGTAATTTGATAAAAGTTGCAACAAAGAATATCAAGAAAAAAAAGGAGAAGAGAGGGAACAAGGATTGCAAACCAAAATCATGTGCATCTTAATTAAAAAAGGAGATCAGATAGCAAAAAATTAGCCATTAACACCTGGAAGGGGTGGATTTCTTACTAGCAACTTCAAATGCTTTATTATTTTCAGTTAATCAAGACACTTTCTGTTAGAGGTTATGCTTTTGTGTGTGATAGAGATTGTTTGTTAAGATCTGTACTACTTTGAGAATTATTGAGCTCGGGGTACTTAGTCATAGTACCTCAAGTAGTAGTAGCTGGCAGGGATCATGCGACTGGTCCCTCATGTCACCAAATATTACATTTCAAAAGGTACAGCAGAACAGTATAAGCCAATTAAAACTCACTACCCATTTTTCAAATTCCACTGCTTTCAATGTTAAAACTGATTTAAGCATGCTGGCTACTTTATGTGGAAATAGGCTACACTCAGCTGTTCATACCTCATTAAGATGCCCTACCTTGTTATTTAGAGCACCTCACTTCTAATAGCAGCTTTCAAATTGCCAGGACCTAATCAGCTTGTAGACTGCTAACAGCACAAAATGTACAACAAGTGGGCTGGACACACTAATGGTTCATGCTGAATATTAGGCAATTTTCTGATGGCCAAATTAGTCCCCAAAATGCAGTCTAGGCTGTATATAATCAAATTCAACCTCAACAATGTCAATTTCCTCACTTAGTCAGAATAAGTAACATGTAATGTGTGTATATATATATATATATATATATAGCATTTAAAAAGTATTGGTGGCCAGAGTCTTCTGACTATTTAGAGATAATGTCATTGGTGATTAAAAGATGTCATGTAAATTGGTTTACTCTAAATAGCAGAGCTGGAAAACTGGAAGACAGTCCATATGTTTCTGAGTGGATCCATTTGCACAGAGAATGGTGAATTTCTTGATGTCTTAAGTGACTTTCCCAGAATGTGGTAAAGTCAATCAGGGCTGTAGAAAGTCCAACGGAAAACCTGCACCTATGTAAACTTCAGCATGTAAGCAGTACCAACTCTAGCCATGTACAGGCATGACATTTTACTGGGAATATCACCCTTCTCCTCCTAGAAATGACAAGCACAACAGCAGTCACTCAGTTTCTCCTGGGGAGTACATGCCCCTCTGGGAGAAGATCCTGGGAGAAGGATCCTGGAAGACCTCCTTTGAGAGAGAAAGTCTTTCCCAAGAATGAACATTTGAATGCCCCCTTCCTGCTCTGCTCTACTTTCCGGTGCCTCCAGCTTTTAAATCACTCCATGTATAGTCTATCTGGGCTGCACACGTGGAAGTTTAAAAGCTGGAGGGCTGCCTCTCGACAGCTTGCCGCCTTCCGTAGGCAAGGAAGATGATGGGCTCTCAAGTAATGGGCTCCAGTCCCCATTGGCTTGTATATCTGTCCAGCCAGGGGGTTGGAACACATGCATGCTCCTGTTCCCAAGCTACTTTTCTACCAGTTTGCATTTCAGATAAATTCTTACCAGTAGAAATGAATACCTGCCTGTATCCTCTGTTTTCTACAAGACACTAAATGAACCAATCTCTCTTAAAACTACTTGTTTGTAACTTTGGAAGTGTTTGTTAAGAAAAGGAGTGTGTTATGCCACAGAAACCTAAATTGTGGCCTTTTCTGGAAAGCTAGTTAACAGTGGCTGAGACTACAGAGCAGGCCTCAAATTTTCAAAGGTCACCAGACCACTGTGAAAGTGACAGGATGCTAATCAGAGTGAACTAAAAGGTATTTGTTCCAACTTGTCATCATTCAGAGGAATACTCATTCTGCTACCAGGTTTCATGGCCTCAAGATATTGAACAAGAGATAATATGTATGTTCCATCTACCATTCAACACTGAGTTTTGACATCCAATCATCAAAATCTGGAAATCTACGTAATTTTCTCAGGAAAAAATGAGGAAAATAACTCTAGTCTCATGCAAAGTGTTCCTTCTAAATTATTTGTGTTTAATTTGCAGAAGGAAGGTCAAAAAAGTACAGCTTGAACAGCGAGTGGGAAGTTGTGAAGTTTCTGATAATTTATTTCCTGTGGAAGATCATTCTATTCTTGGTCCACCCCACAAAAAGCTCCATCATCTGCAGACCGTCTCTGTCCTTATGGCAGAAAAGTCCACTGTTTTCCAGGAATGCCGCCTACTGCAGTCCTCATTCCAGTCCTTTAGGTGATCTTTCAGAGGTCTGGGCTGAGGCCATATACACCATGAAAGTAAGTACCAAGACCTTGAACTTGACTCCCTGCTATATGCAAAATCAGTATAGAGAGCACAAGACATGGGACTGCAGAGACAGAAATACAGGCGTGACCATCAGAAATACAGGCATCGCCTTCAGAATGGATCAGTCTCTTTAAATGAGAGTGTATGCAAGTTTCTTGGAATGATGAATGTTAAGAACAAGACAAACAGCAGCAAAATGGCACTTGGGTCAATTTTAAGAGTTTTCCAGCTAATTAACTTCTTGACTAATTCAAAAGCCTTGATGCCAAGGCAATCTCTGCAAACTGACTTCTATGAGAAATATAATTTAAGTTGGACAACAATGCTAAACAGAAAAAGGATGCAAAAGAACTCCTGCTTGGCCTCTCAGCAGCATCATTCCTGTGATGCTCACGGAAAGATAATAAAACTGGTTGGGCTAAAGAAACAGTGACCAAGCTTCACACATTGACAGGCACATCCCAGGAAGCTCAGGGGATTTCTATCAGAGAATTATTTGACATTGTCTGTTGGTTGCTGCTTACCCTCAAATCCACTCTCCCTCTGAACTATTGTGTATTTGCCTCTTACGTAAACAAATGAAGAATGAACTAGCAATTTGTACTTATCTGAATCTTTCTTAGACCCCTGACATAGGTTACACTTAAGAAGCGATTAACCAGTTAATTACATCTTAAGTTGTTACCCAGCCATTTGTTAATACAATTAATAACATCATAAAACAAGGAATAAGTCACAAAGTTATTACACAAAAATGTGTAGTAACTTTATGGATGGTTCCCATCCCTCCATTAATTGAATGAATCAGGCTGGGCTCCCGTGGCATGGCAGGAAGCACAACTGGGGATCATGCATCAGATCCCACGGTGCCTTTACTTGTGCTTCTGCCAGGAGCCGAACATATCTCTTTATCTTTCTGACCCAAGGACTTAATATACTTAGTTTTGGAAGCAGTCTGTGGCACCAAACAGCTACTGCACAGAGTAACTAGCATCCTCCAAAGGGCAGATGTGAAGAAATACGTCAACATAACTTCACCAAACCAGATAAAGTGCAGTGAAATAGATTTTTTATAAATCTACCTATACTAAATACAAAAAACATATAGAATACTTTGTTACAAGGCAGCGCACAGGGTTAAACTGCAGCCCCTGGGTTCCCACCTCACCACCACCACTGTAGTGCTGCCTGGTTGCTGATCTACTCCTGTCCCAGTCCAGCCTCCTAGGATACCACTCTTTCTATCTTTTTGCCCATCATCCCTTGATGTTATCTATCAGTTAATAATCTATTCTGCCTTGGCCTATCTTACCAGTATCACTGGCAGCCTGTTCCTGCGTGTGCTATGGTGCCCCATCTCAATTATCTCTTTTTTTGCACCTCACTGACACCGGTGCATGCATCAGGGCCCTACCAACCCCAACTGTGCTGTAGGGGTACTAATGGTGGCCTCTGGCTGCCCCTATAGCTATGCCCAGACCTCAAGTATTCTTTTAAGTCTATTCACTGGGCCTCCTAGCCCTGTATCTGTTTATCCATCCCACAGGCCACTGGCCCTTGCAGAGGTGCTTCTCCACCATCTCTCCCCCCTTTCAGGGCTCCAAGCATGGCCTTCTTTCCTCCTCACTGTGGCCTTCACCACCCAGTGGAAACAGGAAAAAAGCATCAACCAGCCGGTTGCCAACACAAACACAAACCCCACTCTGAGTCTCATGCTGCTGCAAAATAAATCCCTACCCCACTCTGCTGGTTCCCTCCCAGCCTTTAGAGTACCTTCCCAGATCTGCTTTCTCTCTCACAGCTTCAGCTAGCAGGACCTCCTCTCCCCGCTCAGGTCAGGGCCAGACTGCCTGCTCTGGCCCCAGCACAGGGCCACCTTCTGGCCACCTGTCTCCAGTTCTTTTAATTAGGCGCAGAGTTTTCTACTCAGCTAGACAGCTAGTTTTTCCAAGAATATCCCCGTCACCTTATGACTCCTGACTCTGGGCTCCTGTGGCTGCTGGCTAATCTAAAGTCTTCCCTCTCTGGGCTACAAAAGTCTAAGCGTTAAAACGCCCCCACTCCATTCTCTTGCTTCTCATTTGTCTGGAGGTTAACAGGGCTAGGGTTCCCTGTTACAGGGGGGGCGTGGCCTTAGACACTTAGAATTTGGACTGTCCTGCTCCATTACATACCTTTACAACCAAATATCTATGCTTATATCTTTCTTCTTTTTTTAAATACAAAATAACCTGTAACTGAACCACCATCATTGCACATGTGCCCAAACCAAATATCCGTAAGACTGAGAAAATGTTGTTGCTCATTCGTTTATCCTGTTGTTTATTTCCCCCCAACTCCTACTCACTATGTCACATCTAGAATTTATACTGTAGGCTCTGGCAAAAACACATCTATTTTTTCTTTGTGATGAGCATGACAAAATTGCAAATGCTGTAAAAATAAACATTATTTATGTATTAATGCTTATTTTATTCTTTTACAGTGCCTACAGTTTACCTCCAGATTACTGTAGATATAGATTACCTACAGTACACATAAGAGCTACTAATAAACAATAAAAATATTAACGACACACTGCAGGTAACAATGAAAGGATATTTAAGACTAGTTAAGTTTAGATCCTTTATCATGTCGCCTTCATTTATTTCTGCTAAAGATAAAATAAAACTACTGCTTTAGCTATTTCTCAGAAGGTGAACTGGGTGGATGATCATGGCTTATTTTCTGAAACAGCAATTTTTACCTTCACAGGCAGGTAGACATTTTTCTTTTAGATCGACAAGTTGAGGTGAAGTACTGTAGCTCTGTATGGTCAGTTCAGTTTACATTTCTCAATTCACATAGTTTGTGAATAAATGGGATTAAATGTAGAACTGGGAGCAACTTCCTTGCCCATCAAGTCTAACTTCCTGCTATCACAGGAAGCTCCTTTTAACAAATTTATAACACTCCATCTTAAAACTACTTAGGTTGTTTGCAACTATGATGGTTCACTTATTGCTGCCAATACAATTTCATGCCCATATGTTTAAACACACAAAGCACGAATCAGGAGTCTGTTATCAGAAAAGCCTTTAATCAATGTCAGGCAGCTGATCAAACTAACTGCTGGCTATGGGGAAGATAGGTGTAGCAGGACAGCTCTGAGCCTGGACAGCCACGACGTATGAGGCACTGTCAACTGCCATTGTGTTGATCATGGTGGCGGGGTCAGCTTCCACTGCAGTGGTGGCTATTTCTGGCTCCCACCCCAAAGGTGGCATCTATAACTGCTTCCCCAGTCGCCCAGCTTCAGTTACTCCAATGGTGGGGAATAACACAGGGATGCATTCATTCCAAAGTTCTCACACAAATCAGGTATTTATACATTTACTTTCCTATCGTCTACAACACGATTAAATCAAATCAAAACTCTGTTCTGCTCACTTGGTTCCACTGGATCCTTATTGATCCTTTGAGATCACTTAAGTTTTTGACAGGCTTTAGTAGTAAACCTTTTCCAGTCATACCAGTAAGCCATGAGTTTCTGGCTCAGCCAACACCTACTCAGTCTGACAGAGAGTTACCTTCTTCCAATTCCAAGTCTGAATTCATTCACAATCAGTTTATATACAAATTTCATATGTTAAAACTGTCCTTGAACTTAAGCAGGTCTTTCCTATCCTACTCCTCACACCTTGGCTGATGTGTTTATAGACAGTAATCATTTCCACACTCAGCTTTTGCACTGCTAGGCTTAACAAGACAACCTCTTGTTGTCTCCTTTTGTAGAGTTAAAAAAAGAGACTCTGTTCTCCTGATCATTGCAGTGGCCCTTCTAGGCCTCTGTTCTAGTTAGACTTTATCTTTTTTTGAAAATGAGTCACCAGACAGTAGAATGACTTCAATACTTCCCAACCTTTCCTGGAAACAATTTCCCTAATAATTCTATGATCACATCTGTTGTTCATTGTTTTTTTTTTGGTAACTGCATCATAGTCCATGATGAACTAATATACCCATATCTTTCCATACTCTGTGGTTGCCAATTCTCCTGGCCCACCCCTAGGACAGCCCTTGCTTAGAAATAACACATTCTGCATCTATGCAGGGGATTGGACTAGCTGACCCTTGAGATCTCTTTCAAGTCCATGGTGTGTCTGCACAAACATGCATTTTGCACAACTGGATTTGAATCCTATTCCTGATCCTACAGCTCTCTTCTGAATTGGGAATACCTCCTATCTTTGTTTTCTACTCTTTGTGACCAATTCATTATATGTGTGGTCCCCACACCAATATTTAAATATCTCCACCAGTAATCTCCATCCAGCCTGACAGCAGTCCTTTCACCAGAACCCATTATAAAAATTCAAAATATTCTTTTGAGACATACTTGTAGAATAGTCTGTGAATAAATTAAAAATTCTGTTAACATTTGAAGCCAAGATGATGGACGTTAAAACCAGGCCATGAGGACTAAGTATTGTCTTCAAGACAAGGTCAGGACTTATATTTATATAATCTTTTATGACCCACTGTTTAAAGTATTATAAAACCCTCTTTTTCAATATATAGTTAAAGATTCTGGGGGAAAAAGTGGGCGATATGGTCTTCTGGGCTATAATTTACCCAGGAGAAGCTGCAGTCTGATTTACTTTATCTCCTAGCAATCACTAATGATGCTCTTTAACGTTAAGAGAGGTGGCCAGATGCATCAGTCTGAAGTCAGGTAGAAGCTAGAACTGGTTGGTACATTACAGACTAAGTAGATTAAACTAAAATTTATTCCTATACAAGTCACTGACCATACCAGGAGACCACATTTACTCACCTACAGACCAAGTGCACGTTCCTCAGAAGTACACAAAAGATTTCCACATCCCTACTACATGAAATTGGGAGCAGATCATATGGATATAATAAAATGTGGACACGAAATGCAAATAGCACATGTATATTTTCAAATATTCCCCCCCCCCAGCATAACTGTCCTCTTGTTCTATGAAACTGAACAGCCTCAGTTTGACAAAAGTGGTGTTTATTATGCAACTTTTAATAACTACCCTTAAAAATAATCTTGTTTTAAAATAGCAGTAATTAATCTCTATTCAAATGGTAATTTAATATGTTAAGAGCCTAAAATGAAACTGGTCATTAACTAAATAATAAAGTTTGCCAGAAGATCGATTACTGTTTAATAATGGAGAACATAATGTACTGAAAAAAGTGTTTTAATCCCAGAAGCAACTGGGGATGAACTGCAAAAAACCTTTTATTCCCTCAAAATGTTATGTGACTTCAATTTCTTTAAAGAAGATATTTTATAAAATAGATTTAATATATTTTATATATTTTAAGATATTTTATAAAATACGTTATATTTTATATGTTTTCTTTAAAATAAAAAAAATCTGAAAACGTGTATTATGATAATTGCTTATTCTACAAGCATCCCACCTAACAGTTTTAATGTGTACACCATATAACATAGCTTTCATAAAATGACTAGTGTATATGCTGGCATACTTAATTTTATTACTCCTAATCAAATCAAACTGTATGATACAATAGCTGTTGAAGGTTACTAACAACATTACAATGGCAATGAATTTGGGGGGAAAAAAAAATCGCATGATAATTACAAACGACTTCCAACTAAATTATTTTATATTTTGGATCATAACAGTTATAGAAGACTTTTATCTAGAGTGTGAGATTATAAGAGATATTTAATAGATCAATCCTAATAGAGAGAACCCACAAATCACTGAATTCCCTCAAGGCTCAATCTTTGGTCTTTTCACTTTCTTAAAAGTTAATGGTAGAAGTTGTTAGAGAATGTTCTATTCATTTCTGTTCAGACACACATATATAAGACCAAACATATTTGAAAATGAAAATGTTCTGTAACATCTTTGAACAGATGCTAGAGTTAAATGTTAGACTAGAATAATCTAATTTAAAAACAGAACTAAAGTGATATTGAAAACTAATTTTAAATTAAATCCATTCCCTCAATATAACCTTAAGAGAGCAATGTTCTGAAAATAAACAGGGATTTTCACTGCAGTTATTAATTTGACTCCAAACTGTCAATTCACTTATTCTTCTCTCTGAATTAATTATCAGCCATCTGCATTAGCTATCAAACATTAACTTTATGTTTACTTAATAAAATATAGATATTGATGCCATCCTAGCTGAACTGTTTGCTTTTACGTTCTCTACAATATGTGACATCCTTAATATCAAGGAACATTCCTTAACATCATCCTAGCACAAGATGAAACTGAAAACCCTCAAAATTACTTCTTCCAGATAAAAACAAGTACAAAATTGTCAAAAGTATGAAAATCAAATATATACATATAAACTTCTATCAGTTGACCTGCATCAGGTCAACTAACAACCACCCAAACAATGCAGAATTAAGCTACAAAAAAGCCCGAACAAACACATCAACATTGGTTGACAGCCTCAAGAATGCTAGTCTAAATTCTATGCTCACAGGCAAAACATGAAGCCTGTAATGTCTCAGAAAATGCATGGCAGAATAAACCACTACAAGGAAAAACTGCATATAACTTCTCTGTTCTAGCCAAGAAAGCTAAAACAGTACACTCTGGGATGATACAATTCCTTCTGTGCTGTTTCTGGTCTACCTGCTTTCAGATACAATAGATTTAGAAGATCTGAGGAAGGCGTGCTTTGTGCCCTGCCATATAATGAATACCAATAGTAAGTTCAGAAGCCAGGTACTGCATTCCAGGTACAACATAAGGATCAATCATCTATATGGTACCATTTAATCTTGGCAATATTAAAATGAATAAAAAAAGAGATGTGATGAACAATTTCTTAATTAATTCAATAATTTATTTAGCAAAAATATTCAATTACTGTATTGTTCATTTGTACATAGCATGCCTCAAAAAACTCAAGAGCAAGAAACTAAAAATTTAACTGAAAACTTCCATGCATAGGCATACAACCACCATAAAACCACAGAAAATCTATAACAGATAAATCTGCCCCAGAAGTAATGGCAGTATTGCAGTCCTTTCTTCCTCAAACTTGCCAACCATTATCAGACCAGAAACCCCTTACATTATCTTTAGATACTGCATGGTTCTGGAAAATCAAGTCTATTCAGTGCTGGAAAGAGGTACTTGTATAAGGAGTTCTCTCTACTTATGTATAGACTGACCTTATTTGACAAACAACATAGTGGGTTTTGTGTATTAATACTGGATATGAAGGTCTGTAATTGCTTAATCCTCAAACCAAAAGTATTATCTATGCAAAGATTGTTTTGAAAACTGTAAGATTAAAAAGGCTACAATGAATGGGTTCAAATATATGGATCGTCAATTTGGTCTTTATCAAATAAGCTAAAGAAATGGAAAATACTTGGGATGGCATGAAGAAGAAGGATGTCAACAGTAAGACGATGAGTGATGAGTCGCTAATTTACATTAACAGAAAAGACTGGAGCAAAAGCAGATTTCCTTCAACTCAAAGTTAGTGGATATTCTGGTTTACACAGATTACATAGTAACGTAGTAACAAACATGTTCACTTTGGCTCACAGATGTTTCAGATAGGATTGTTAGGAACCACGCAGTAAGATTACAGGACTTACTGAAGGAAGAAAAATTAAATAAACGTTACTTATCAGCAACAAACGTTCATAGAGACAACTGCGTGCAAAGACCTACATTTGTGAGTTATATGCACACCCTTGGTGGATACAAGACCCCAAAAATGTGCAATCACCTAATGAAGCTATGCCCTTATGGATCTGAAGGCATGTAGCAGTGGCTCCCAACCTTTTTTTGCCATGACCCACTGCTGGGAGCAGAGTACGGTGGTGGGAGAGGCGGCCTGGGAGAGCTCCCAGCACACGGTGCGGCTTGTCCTTTGTGTGCGGTGCCACTGGCATTGCCCCCGCGACCCTCATTTAGGTCACGACCCGAGGTTGGGAACTGCTGGTATATAAAGTTGCTGTTCCAATACCAATCCAAATTCACGTTCCCATATGGTCAAAGCTTTACTTATGACTCCAAAACAAAAGAGAAGAAAGCTTATAAATTACATGTATATGGCAAATCCCCCAGTTGTAATGGATTAATAATAGGACCCATAAATGAGGTGGCTCAGAGGAAAACAAGCCTAACATTTCAGGATTCCCTCCCAAATAGAGTATTATATCTAGATGCATAGCCAAGAAATGTTATGCATATGTATGTATTTATTTTCAGTAAGCATACTTATACATCTCTGTAAGAGTCATTTTATGTTTTAGAGCAGGGCTGTCCAACTTATAAGCAGGCAAGGCCTGTACTAGAAGGGACCACAGACTCCCCCCTGCCTCCAAAGCTGCATGCTATGCATGTGTGTAGGTGCTCTCCTCTCCCTCCCCTACTGCACTGCAGGCAGGTGCCCCACTTCACCTTCAGCTCCTCAAAGGCAGGTTTCCAAGCTGCACCGCACTGCACAGGCACTCTGAGATGCCCTCTCCCCTGGCACTGTGGACTGTATCATGCTACTGCTGACAGCGGCAGGAAGTGTAAGTCAGAGAAGAGACAGGGAACTCAAAGAACCTGCCTCTGCTATAACTAGAGTGATGCAGGGAGAGGTGACTGGGTAGGAGCCCAGGGGCTGTATGTTAGCCTGTGCAGGCTACGCTGAGTCCACAAACCACCAATTGGACAGCCCCGTTTTAAAGAGTGCTTCAGCCCTTGTGGACTACGTTCCATTTCCCTTCAAGTACACAAATGCATGCAAGATCCTAACTTCAACTTCCACAGTTTGCCCTACTTTGATAGTCTTTGGATACAGGCACAAGAGCTTCCAACTTTTCTCTATAGTCTACAAATAATTTAGCAAATAAGTAAGGCCGTCTTTTATAAGTATTAACTAAGAGTGTCATCTAAACTGATCCTCTGGGTCAAGCCAAATACCACCCTACACCCCTGCCCACAACCACCAATACTAAATGATCCTAGCTTGACCACCTGTGGGAGGACAGTTAAATGCCAGAAACTGTCTAGAAGTTCAACATGAGGTTGACTGCACTGCCACTTGGATTCTTCCCTGCTCCATACTGCAACATGTTTGGAGCTCACCTTTATGCTGCAGGCCCGGATCACAAAAAGTCCAACAGTAGCACTCCCAGCAATTCCTGTTCCTTGCTTCAAGCCCTTTTTGTACCCCATTTGTTATCTCTACTGCCCGTAAGTAGAGCCAAGCACAGAGATAAGCAGTACACAAAGATTCCTAGAAGAGTTCTACTTGAGGAACAAGCAGTGTTGGCTTTGGAGTGGTCCATAAAGTAAAATGCAGATGGTGGAAAGCAGCTGATGTGGCATGGGCTGATTGAGGGTTATTTGGAAGGTTAAACCTAAATATGGGAACAATCATACCCTGCAAGCCTTTTTTTAACATAAAATCTGCATGTTCATTGTAAGATGAAATGTTTTAAGGGAAAATATAGTGACATATAAGCAGACATAGATAGAAAAGAAAACCATGAAGTAGGGACTGAAAAAACCTAATGATGCTGTATACTCCAATGAAGTAGCTGACATATTTGGAGAAGGGTTGAGAGTACACCATCCAGTGTTCAGATCTTTCAAAGGGTTTAAGCTACAAACAGAGAATTCATAAGCATCAATGAACAAAGATCTATATTAAATAATTTTGAATTAATAACTCTCAATAACTGATACCTAAGATGAAGAAGGGTTAAACAATCTAGGAAAAAAACATTTTGGTATAGGGTTATGAAAAGTACAGAGGCATTTTCAACAGGATAAAATACAAAACCATTATTTATTGGGGCCAGCTGAATGGTTGAAATCAAACGAGCTCTTTACTTTTTCTTGTACTTGTAAGGTAACAGACAGGAGAGCCTTCCTTTGGCTGACTCCCATAATCAGATACTATTTTGATGGGTTTCACATGATAAAAACCATGAAGAGGCCTTTATATTAACTTAAAAGCTAAGTATGTTACATTAGGTCAACCTATATTTCTTGAAAATTAGACATGACTTTTGGAAGAGAGAGATGCTTACAGAGTATCTTCTACAATCATGGAGATGAAAACACCTGGAATACATGGTGCCACTTGAATGCCAGGATAAGGCATTCTAGATTTGGATCTGCTCTAGCTACGTTATCAAACTGCCTGAAATTTTAGAAATGTAGACACAAGGGTACAGGATGAGTTTACTGGCTCCTACACTGACACTGAGTAGGCTTATAAACTCCTCCACTAGTTCTGGGGTCTTGTTCTGTGTGGGAAAAGCTGCCTGCTTTCCTTTCTTGAGATGAGAGTAAGATTGTTATTTTAGATCCTGCTGTGGGCATCAAACTAGATGCCTTTTTGGGAGTCCTTTTATTGCCAGACTGGCCTAGGCCCAGTGTCAATTTTTTTCCATCTTCCTCACACCAGTCCAAGGACCCTGTGGTTAGGCGGTAAAAATCATGTTGTCACAACATAACAAGTATCCAGTGCAAATAATATTTCAATAGTGTGTTGGATTCCCTGATTAATGAGAACTGAATCTATGAATCTATGAATTATGAGCAAGCATCTCCTAAAGAAATCAGGGAATGAGGTCAGCTGATAATGTCCAGTATAATGAGACAATATCTTTTCCCACCCACCTTACACTTGTCAGGAGGTACTGGGGGAGAGCGATGAGGTATGAGCGATGGTGCTGATACTAGGTTAATGGGATTAGATGGAGTCAAGGGCAGCCCTCCACAGGGTGGAATAGATTACAAAGAAGGACCGACCTCCACCAATTAACTTTTTTAGGATAGTTTTCAGATGTGTTACTTCAACCATTTTTCTAATGTTTTATCTTTTCTTCCTGAGGCATCCAGATACTTACAGAACGGCCACTTTTTATATAAATTAAGATTCTATTGAACATTTTCATTGATGCAAACACTATTTTGGAAAGAGTTACACTTCAGGATATAAACATTCACTTGAGATGAAACTTCTTGCCATATAAGGTTTCAGGGAGGAACACTTAAAAATAGTTTGGATGTCAAATCAGTTAAATGCTGTAAATTTAGGGATGTAGGAAGATAGTACATGTTTCCTATGTTTTTTGAATAAATTCTTAAAACTTGGGTTTTGATTTAAAAGAATCAATAGCTTGTAGGGGGAGGGGGAGGGGGAGAGAGAGAGAATTAATTAATTTATTAGGGCTGGCCAAATAATTAAAACATTGAAATCTTGAAAATGTTTGCATTTCAATGTGCAATATAAATGAGACCCTTTAGTTGTTTCATGAAAACAAGACAGATTGAAAATGACCAACCTCAGATTGATTGATTAGGACACTCATTTACAATATGCAAAACCTAGACTCCAGCCCACACTCCAAAATCAGATTTCACATCTCATCTCAGGTGAATGCAAAACTGTGCTAATGGGTTTTCTGGGAGGATCTCTCTCTACCCTCAGGAAACTTCACAATGAAATTTTCATCCAAACCAGTATGCTTTCCCAAAGCTTCACTAGCAATCAGCTGTTAGAAACAGTAGATCTACTTAAAGTTCAGCTGAAAAATATAATCATTACATCACAAAAGATGAACGTTTTGAGAAGTGTTACATGTCCTTTATAACAAAGTCTAATAATGTTGGGAAAATACTCTCTTGTGTTTTCTAATGCCATGTCTTCCCTGCCCAAAATCACTTGAAGGATTAGAGTTGAAAAGATGGCTTTGTTTTGAAATGTCACTGAGAAAGTAACCTAAAAAATAAACATTTTGTTTCTGATAATTAACCTAGTGTCAAAATTAATCAAACAAGATGATAGAAAACATTCAATTTTTTTGACAAGCTAAATACATAAATGTCACTGGAAATAATCCCAGAACATGATGAACACGAGGAAAATTATAATATTTTTCATTTTTCTTGAAATGGTATTAATTCATCTGAAGTACTCTGAAATTTCAAGAAATATACAAGAACTTAATGACTTTTAGGTGAACCCAAAACCTTGTTAATCATACCTTAATATGTGCAAAAGGTCTGTCAAAGCTTCCGACATAAAGAAGACCAACATTCTGGGTAAGGAGCCTAAAAAAAAAACAACATCATTTAAGATCTCTCTCTATTTCTTACAGCCTAGTGAATTCTTCCAAGTGTGATAGTTGTTATTAAACCCCTGTTAGTGTAACAGGCTTAATTGTGATGCAGAAAGAAATACTATTGAAAAATATGATCGAACAGAACAAGAGTGTGTAGAATGAATTGGTTACAAAGAAAAGATACACAGTAAAGATGGAACACATTCCTGCAAATTAGTGTGTTGAATTTCTACTGTAAGAAGTGCTTCACAAATTAATTTCACAATACTTTTGGTGTCCTTATACAGGAACCAGGCAGTGCTCAGTCATGAACAAAAACCATGGGACATACAACATTTCCGTTTGGTAATGGCCCTTTAAAGTAATACTATCAACTCAATTACTACTTTAAAATAAGTGAAGGCAAACAGACTCAACATTAAAGTTGCAAGTTTAAAAATAACATTATCTGAAGTGATATAACCAATATGACCCAAAGCAACTTACCCCAACACCATAACAAAAAATCCCTAAGACTCACTGCTGTGCCACTTAGCAGTGTCCCATCACCACTGTGCTATTCACTAGATTCCATTCAGTAAGCCACTGTGTATCACCAAAATTTCTGCTAGCAAAAGGGTGAACTGGTTCAAAAATGTGTTGATACTTCTGATTATAGAACTAATTTGGTTTCTGCAGCTAGGTCAGATAGTGTGCAAGTGGTTAATATTACCAAGAAGATTAGAAATATTAAGCACCAGGGACATGTAATCCTGGAGAATATGAAACAATAGATGCCTGTGAGGAAAAGTAGGACAGATCAATGCACTGGAGTGCTGTACTGCTTGCCCTGTAGAGGTCAGAGTATTAATTCCTGCAGCTGCTGGAGCTACCATTAAGGCCCAGCTCTGTAACCCTGGGAAATAATGTCACTATGATTCATCCTTTCTTCCCTGCTTCCCCCTGACATAGGTATTAGTCACCAGGGACAACTAGAAACTACAACAGGATGGATGGGGGAATAGGGGAAAATGTGAATGACATTAACTCTGGGTTCTGGAGCTATGCTGAAACAACAGGGATTAATGCCCCTCTGCAAGTGGTCAGTCAGCCATGGCAAAAACCCCATGGGCTGAATCCAGCCCCATGAGGCGAGTGGTTCAGCTTGTGAAAAGACCAAAGTGTTGGGTGCCCTGATTTGGACAGAAAGTATGTTTAACACCTCCGCTGGAAGGTGATTCACTGTGAATTTGGATTACTGATATTTTGCAAAATGGAAAAATCAAATGCCATTCATAAAGAGATGTCAAAACAGTGCTTTCTTTTCAACCTCCTCAAGATTAGAAATTATATTCATATTTTCCCCTAATATATTGGAGCAGGCAATGAATGATCTGTTTAAACCCTTCTAACATACATACACACATACAGGAAGGCTTACCAGTGGTTAAATGCTAGTGCCTAATGGGTACATACTAAATGAAAAATGGGAATGATTCCTATTGTAAGGATTCAAGGTACGTTGTAACATTTTGTTGTACAGCTGTTTGAACACTCGTGGTGCTCCGACCAGGTCCCTGAGGACTGGAGAAGGGCCAATGTGGTGCCCATTTTCAAGAAAGGGAGAAGGGATTAGCCAGGTAACTTCAGGCCAGTCAGTCTTACCTCTATTCCTAGGAAAATGCTAGAGAAAATAATCAAAGAACACATTTGTGCAGGCCCAGCAGGGGAAACAATGCTGAGGGGAAACCAGCATGGGTTTGTCACAGGTAGATCCTGCCTGACAAACCTTGTAGCCTTCCATGACCTGGTTACACACTGCCTGGATGCGGGAGCTGAGGCTGATGTCATCTTCCTGGACTTTAGGAAGGCAGGAATCCCCAGCACACCTATAGGTTGGGGAGTGTCCTTCTCAGCAGCTCGGAGGCAGAGAGGGATCTTGGAGTCATAATCGACTCCAAGATGAACATGAGCTGGCAGTGTAACGACGCCATCAACAAGGCTGATCGCACCTTGTTGTGCATTAGCAGGTGCATGACTAATAGATCAAAGGAGGTGATGCTCCCCCTCTATGCGGCACTGGTCAGGCTGCAGTTGGAGTGCTGTGTCCAGTTTTGGGTGCCGCACTTCAAGAGGGACGTGAAGAATCTGGAGAGGGTCCAGAGGAGGGCCACTCGCATGATTAGTGGCCTTTGGGAAAGACCCTATGGGGGGAGGTTGAGACAGCTGAATCTCTTCAGCCTTCACAAGAGACGGCTGAGGGGAGATCTTGTGGCCGCCTATAAATTTATTAGGGGAGGTCAATGGGGAATAGGTGACGCACTGTTTACTAAGGCGCCCCAGGGAGTGACTAGGAATAACGGGTGTAAACTAACTGAGAGTGGATTTAGGTTAGATATTAGGAAGAAATTTTTCACAGTAAGGGTGGCCAGGATCTGGAATGGGCTTCCAAGAGAGGTGGTGCTTTCACCTAGCTTGGAGGTCTTCAAGAAGAGGCTAGATATTCACCTGGCTGGGGTCATCTGACCTTGGTCCTCTTTCCTGTCAGGGGCAGGGGGTCGGACACAATGATCCATTGTGGTCCCTTCCGACTCTACAATCTATGAATCTATGAAACTTGGACAGTAGTTTTCTTGTTATATTTTACTTAAACATCTAGTATTGTGACAAATGGGTTTTAAGTGATCTTCCCTAATTCTTATGGCACTAATATACAAAACTTGCCATATAATGTTCCTAACTGGCATTCAATTTTGTTTTAATGCAACTCCTCTAACACTTTTCTGTTAAACAAACAATCCAACTTACATGACGAACAAACTTGCTGAATTCCAAGGTCCTTCCTATTAAGAACAATTTATGGCTTTTAAAACATGGACTGCCACTAGGAAAACCTAAGACAGGGGTAGCCAACCTGTTGCATGAGTGCCACAAGTGGCACGGGCAACCTCTGTGTGTGGCATGCAACAACCAGCACAGCAGCAGTTTATGCAGGAGGCAGAAAGCAGAGCAGGAGAGATCAGGCAGAAAAAGCAGGAGATTGGGCAGAGGAAGGGGACTGGAGTGGCACCGGGGGAGGGTGCAGGGCTAATTTGTAGCATAATTGCCAAAAGCATTGGCACCCATGAATCTAGAAGCCCACAGTGAAAGCATCAGATAATAATGCAGGTTAACTTGGACATAATTTATCTTGCAGCTCTGGAGAAGCCCATGCCGGAGCAGCAGCTTTTCCAGCACATCCTATATTTTCAGCATTCAACCCTGCCCAGTCAACCTTCTTTTGAGTATCTGTTAAAAGTGGGAATACTTATGCTCTCCAATTCTTTTGTTTAGGAAAGGCACTTTGTCTGCAATCTGTATCTTGTGCACAGGCCTGGGCATACCTGAATCCTAAATAATTCATTTTAACCCACACTGCTAACCTATCAGAAAGCTCAGATGTACATTTCCTATTTTTCAGTACTCCTTTAGGGCAATGTAATTTCATCTCCTTCTGGCATCTAGAATTAATTTGCTTTTATATTACATACACCAGGCAAAATACTGGCACAACATGCCACTTGTGGCAAAATGCTATCCCTTCCTAATTATCTTAACTAATGCACCTTCTCAGAAACATGATTAACATTTACCCTTGCAGACTAGTCACAATTACACCCTCAGGAAGATATATGTACCAACCAGTCCACCTTCATATTTTCTCCTACCAATACCCCTTTTTACAATTTACCATACAGCTTCCCTTCTGATTTCACAGTTGCATAGTACTATCCTTAAATCATCTTTATTATCTGATGCCTAAACCTGATAACAAGTGGACACTGCTATTATATTATTTCTTGTACTATATATCCTCCTGAAATCAATGCCCCTTTTTGAATTCCAATAGTAGTGGTATTATAGCAATCACTACTTAAAGAAAAAAAATCAAGAGAGAATTAAAGATCTTAATTTCACAACTGAATTAACTCCTTGATAAAACTTAAGGGTAGTTATTTTTTAAAAATTGATATGGAAAATAGAACTTATTTTTGTGCATGTTTACTTAAGAAATGCTAAACTAAGTTCTATAACTAACTAATTTTTAGTTTTATACACACACACACACACAATTGTGGCTGTGTAAACACTACAAATAATTTCAAATTCTCCCAAGTTTGTTCTCCTGATAGAAAAAATTACCCAGAGCCACATGTACAGGCATTTGAATCTAAGGACCTGAAGGGTAGAAAGCTTGCAGTGCTAATACTGTGCATGCAGAAGGCACCCCTGCACACACATCTTAGTATGCTCTACAGGCTCCCTTAGTCTGCCTGGCAACAGGTGGCAGTTGTGCATAGGGCCCTCCTGACTGGCTGATCCAGACTGCTCAGGTCATCACCTGGTGGTCCCTATACCATAATGTAGGGATTGTGAAAGGGGTGTATTCTGCTCCTTGCTGGAGCAGCAAAAAAAAGCAAGTGAAACACTGTGTCCCTGGGGCGGTAGGGGAGAGGAGGCAGAAGGGAGAGAAAATGCTGGAAGGCTATGTTCTCTCTCTTGCTCTCATTTGACGGGCTTTAGTTAAAGTGCCCCTGCCACCATTTTGAAATGCAGGGATGCTGAATACGCATGATACGGAGGCTGCTGGAGCATGCTTATTAGCACGCTCTAGCAGACTTGCAGCAGACTCATTTGTTTATCAGGACAAGTCTAGTCTTATATAAAAAATAATTCAGTACTCTGAGCACAACCAATGTATCTAATCTAGCCTCCCTGCAACAGGGAAATTTAACATTTGGTTAAATGAAAATCAGTGGCTAGAACCTGAAGCAAAACATTTGAGATACCTGAGTGTGACTTTACCCTATGGAAAATTATACATCGAGGCTCTGAAAAAACAGGCTGTATTTCTCCAGTTTTCAAGACTGATATAATTGCAGCTAAATAATACTTTTTTCATGGATACTTGTTACAGACAACAAGTTTCCAAGGGCTGAAATGGAGGCTACATCAAACCTAAGGTAAGCCAAACTGAAATCCCAGGAAGGTGAAGGCTCCCTAACAGGGAGGGAAAAAAATAGGCAACACCCTTCAGGAATCTGTCTGCACTTAGATGGGCATCCTTGGATGGGGCTGAAATAGATGTTAAATGAAGTAGAAAAAAATGAAGGGTGGTCCTGAACAACAGCACAATCCAGTAGTTGGGTGTTGCGTTTAAAATTGATCATGCTTAGTCATGCTGAGAACCTCTTCCATTTGTTAGCCTAGGTTGGCCCAGTGAAAGCCTTCATACTGAATTCTTCACATTCAACAAGACCACTCTCACTAAGCCCACCAAGCAGTCAATATTCAACCTGTAATGTGCAGGGAAGCTGGGTCTATGTGCAGACTGATCCAACTGTCTTGAGAGATTCAGGCCAACAGAAGAGGCAAGCACTTTGGAGGGCATGTTGACAGGAACATTCAATTTGGCTACCAAAAATGCCTTAGCCCAAGCAAGTGAATAGACAGAGGAAAACAATCCATTTCAGCTTTAAAACAATCCTGTGGATACAATGATGGAACCTCAGAGCCCAAGTGGAAAAGAAACTGAAAGCAGAAGGTTGTCAATAAGATGTCTGAGGCCATATCTGAAGTACCACAGGGATCTGTTCTGGGCCCAATTTTGTTCAACATTTGCATCAACGATCTAGAAAAGGGAGCGTACAGTGAAGTTTGCAGATGATACCAAATTAACCTGGGTAGCCAAATCCCAAACTGACAGAGAAGAGCTGCAGAAAGATCTCACACCAAGCTTGGTAACTGGGCAAAAACATGGCAGATGTACTTCACTGTCAATAAAGGCAAGGTAACGTACATGGAGAAAAATAATCTCAACTATATGTACACAATGTTGAGTTCTAAACTAGATTTTATGACTCAGGAAAGATACCTTGGAGTGCTTGTAGACACAGCTCTCTAAAACATTAGCTCAATGTGCCAAGACGACCAAAAAACCCCCAAAACAATAAAAGAAATTAAAAACAAAATGGAGAACATCGTCATGCCAAGACAGATATATGGGTGCACCTACATGTTGAATTTGTATCCAGTTTTGGTCTCCACACCTCAAAAAAAGGTTGTAGTACAGGGGCGGGCAATTATTTTGAGTAGACGGCTGCTTACTGAGCTTTGGCAAGCTGTTGAGGGTAGCATTGGTAGCCCTGCCCCTTGACAGATGACCTGCCCCTGGTCACCATCTTGTGACCAGAAGTCCTGCCCCCTATCCCCTGACCTTTGCCACCAGGAGTCCCTCCCCTTACCCCCGAAAGTACTCCTTTCAGCAAGCAGTTTTGCCATCTAGCAACCAGAAAAATAACAAATGATATTCTAAAAAGCAAACATCTACTGCATTAATTTGATTAAAAAATATATTTTTGTCCTGATTTACATGCGTTTGTCTAATATATATATATATATAGAGGTGATTGCACAATAGCTTAAAATGTAGACTTACTCTTGTATATTATGGGGGGTGGGTATAGGTTTGTGGGGAGCTGTGGGTGTGTGGGGTGAGAGAGCATGTGGGTGTGTGTGTGTGGATACATGGGTTGTGGGTGGGTATGGGGTTTGTGGGGAGTTGGGTGTTTGAAGGGATGTGGGGGGTCTGTGTGTACGGCAGTGCGAGGGGGGTGTGGGTGCACGTGTATGGTGGGGTGTGTGTGGGACTCAGTCTATGAACACACACACAGTCCCTGCCTGCCCTCCCACAGTCCCTGCCAGCACGTGCGCACGCACACACGCGCGCACACACACACACACACACACACACTGCCTGCCCCACAAACACGCACTGTCCCTGCCTGCCCCCCCATGCACACAGTCCCTGCCTGCATACACAAACACACACATACACGCTGTCCCTGCCCCTGCGCACATGTGCGTGCACACACACACACGCACACACACACACACACACACACACACACAGAGTCTCTGCGCCCCCCACACACACAGAGTCCCTGCCTGCCTGCCCACACCCTCCCCCCCCTTATGGGTGAAGCCCCATGCTTCCTGGTCCGGTGATGCAGCTGGCAGCCACATGGTGCTGGAGCAGGGTGGGGGCAGGAAGGGAGTGAAATGGCTGGGGGTGGGTGGGGCTGGGCTATTCAGTCCTGCTGATGCTCTCCCTGGGTCCTACTGCCCTGGCTCTTGTCAGCTTTGACAGGCATCCAGGGGAAGATAAATATTAATTTTCTAAATTTTTTAGGGGTCCTGTGGGCCGGATAGAATGGCCTGGTGGGCCACATCTGGCCCACGGGCCATATTTTGCCCACCCCTGTTGTAGTAGAACTAGAAAAAGTACAGACAACAGCAACCAAAATGATCAGGGATATAAAGCAGTTGTCCTACTAGGAGAAACTAGAACAGTGGCAGGCAAAATACAGCCCACGGGCCGAATCCAGCCCACCAGGCACTTTCATCTGTCCTGCAGTGCCCACCAATGAACTGTACCCCGCTCAGCCCTTCTGCCCACAAGGGTGGGAGTGAGGTGCCCACACATATGCACACCCGCACCCCAACATACCCTATTGAGCCTCGCTCTCACCCTTGTAGGCGTAAGGGCCCCGCCCGGCCAGCATGCAGCTTCCAGGCAGGACTGCTACTGCCCCTGCTGCAGCTGCCCCTGTGGAAACCTGCTTGGCTTTCGAGGCACCCAGTTTGCTCTGGGCAGCAGATGGGGAAATGGGGGTGGGGGCAGGGGCTTGAACAAGGTGGTGAAGCTGCAGCTAGGTGGAAACGTGGAGAGCAGTGTGAAGCCCACGTTTAGGGGGGATGCAGGAGTGCAGAGCTTGGCTGGGGAGGGTGTGGGGTGGGGGGTATGGGAACCTGTCGAAACACTCTGCCACATGGTGTGCAGCCTCTGCTGCTGACAGCAGCAGCAGGTGGGAGTGCTTGCGCTCAGTGCAGGTGCTGGTGCCTGGCAGGGTGCGGCTCTGGCCAGCGCTGTGCGTGGGGGGGCAGGGGAAGAGTGCAGCCTGCCCAGAAGCCTCTATCATGGGGGCTCCACACAGCACATGTGCAGCTCCCACACTGGCACTGAAGGAAGCCCTATGTTGAAGCCAACTGCCTTCCCCACTCCATGCTGTGCAGGTCCCCAGACTCAGCTGGGAGTGGAGGGAACCTCAGCCCCTGCTTCCCTGCAGAATACAGTGCGGGGCTTCCTCCACTGTGAGTGTTGGAGCTGCACACGCAACACAGAGAGCCCCCATAATAGAGGTGGTTGGGCAGGCTGCACTCCTCCTCCTGCATGCAGCACTCGCTGGAGCCACACCCAGCTGGATGCCAGCACCAGCACTGGGCACAAATGCCCTGAGTGCTTCCACCTCCTGTTGCTGCTGGCAGCAGGGGCTGTGCGCCATGTGGGAGAGTGTGTGTGGGGTCCCCACACTCCCCCACCCCACAAACCTCACACCCTGCCCCCACAACCCCCACTGACATATATACACCATCCAACATATCTTATTCCCCCAACACACAGCCACACCCCCTCAACAACCCTACACCCCACTACACCCCCCCACCATACACACTCCCTCACCTCACTATACACCCCCCCCACATACAATATACAAGAGTAAGACTTTATTTTTGAGTTTTTACACAATCACCTCTATACAAACTATGCAAACACAAATCATGACAAAAAAAATTTTTGTAATAAAATTAAAATATGTTATAGTAGGGGTACGACTTCTAATGTATGATTTGGTTTTTTTCTGGTTCTAAGATAGCAACTCCCTCCTCCCAAAAGGAGTATTGGGGGGGGCGGGGGGAGGGCTGGTGCAAAGGAGGGGAGGGACTTCTGGTGGCAGAGGTCAGGGGTTAAGGGGTACGACTTCTAGTCCCAATAGGGCAGTCAGGGGGCGCAGCTACGCATGCAGCCCTTGACAACTCACCAAAACTCATTAAGTGGCTCTCCAGCTGAAATAATTGCCTACCCGTGGACTAGAAAGATTAGGACTCTTTAGTTTGGAAAGAATTAGGCTGATGGGGGGATATGAGAGAGGTCTATAAAATAATGACGGGTGTGGATTGAGTGAACATGAAACTGTTATTCACCAAGTCCCAGAATATTAAAACTAGGGGGCACCCACTAAAATTAGGAGGAGATGGGTTTAAAGCTAACAAGTACTACATTTGTATGCAATGTGTGACTTGGGGAATTCATTGTCACAGGATCTGGTAGAGGCAAACGGCATAGCCAGGTTCAAAAAGAGACTAGAAACATTCATGGATGATAGACCTATTAACAGTTCTTGGGCAGAACAGTTGGAGATGTTTTCTCTATCATCACTAAACCTATAACGATGGATTGTCAGGGCGGGTACAAAATAGGGGATAGATCACTCTAGGTATATCCAGTTCAATGCTCTCTCTCTAAAGCATCCACTCCTGCCACTGTTGGAGAGACAATACTGGGCTAGATGGACCATTGGTCTGATCAAGTATGTTCTTATGGCTCTCTGTCATCAGAAGTCAGCTGTTACTGGTACTGCTACTGCTGTAGCTGACACTCCCTACCCTGTGAAGGCAGCACAGGCAGCAGCAAAGGAGGAAGTTTAGCACAGCAGTCTCCTGGCACGGGCTCCCTGATAGCCACCCCATGGGCCATGTTCACTCTCACTTCCCCAGGCATGCTACTGGGTGCAGGGCTGTACCTGCTGTGAAAAAACTTCCTGGGGGCTGAGGGGGAACACCATTCCACTTAGCCTCTACCCCCAAAAGGCACTACTGCGTGTGGGGCTGCTCTTATGGCCAGGCAGAGGCCGCACAGAACTGGGCCTGCTGTAGTAAAGACTCCAAGGGGCAGGGGTGGGATTTTTACACTCCCTCACAGCCAGCTCCCAGAGGCTGCTGTCCCACTCACCCTGTCCTAGTTCTGCTGCTGATTTGGACAACCTCTGGAAGAAGAAAGCAATTTTTAGAAACCATGCTGACCTCATGCTCAGATCTAATTTTACTATTATGTAGTAGTCCCATTGATATATATGCTCAGGATCAGGATGTGACTGAGCAAGTTTAATACTTAAGTTGAAAATAAGAATAGGACACTCCAGTGACATTTTTCAAGATTTTCTCTAAACTTTAATTATATTTTAAATTCTTTTCAATTTGAAATAAACTACAAAATGAATATCATTATTCACTGTAACGTAAATGTTTTTAGATTTTAAGAAATTATCTTTTAGGAGCCAGGCATTACAATAATTTTATGCTGTAAATAATCTTTTCGGACACATTTTAAAAACTGTTCCCTGAAACGTTTATCATATTTTAGTCAGGAGCTAATTTTCCTATAATACAAACTGTGAAGAAAAAGTATTTATAGAGAAAATGCTGACAAAAATAGCCTTGATAACAAGAAAACTATGAACACTCAATAAAAAGCATTATGACCAGCAAGTAAGGCTATCCCACCTGAGATCTTATAATTTTCTCTTAAAAATAAGATCTGATTATATTTATGCTTAGTGCTCCCTACCAAAAGTAAAATGTTGTCCTGTCCTGCAGTATTTTAAGCATAAAATGAAGCTTTTATTGGAAGTGCCTCTTGGACTTTAGTATCTCTACTGTGATACTGTAATTACCTTTTTGTTTTCTAAAATAATAATATTCCTTCTGGTCTTTTAGGTTCTCAACTACTTATTTTCTAGAAATATTAATAGAAAAAATTAAGGAGACCACCAGAAAAAAAATGGAGTATTTCTAGAAGTGATACTGAGGCCAAAATATTTAAATCTCTACTTATAATTGATTTATTATATGGATGAAGACAATACTAAAAAGATATCTACCTCATGGGCAATGCATGCCTAGGTGTTATAAAATTTAAAGGAGTAGAAAAGGATTAAATCCAAATATTAGAGGGGCAAAAGTGATCCATGCACAAATATCTTGTACATTTTAATTTAAATTCAGGACTTAATATACATTTAATGTTCATACTTGGGAAGGAAAAGGACCTAGAAATAGACTTAACCAAGACACTGGAAGATATCGGGCTCAACTGTGGGACCATCAAGTGGGTGCACAACTGCTTTGCGGCATAGGACACAGAGTCCAAATGAATGGATCGATGTTGTACTGGCAAGATGTGGGCAGTGGCGTACCCCAGGGGTTGGTACTTGGCCCAGTGCTGTTCAATATCTTCATCAATAACTTGGATGAGGGGGTGAAAAGCCCACTGGCCAAGTTTGCAGACAACACCAAGATATGGGGTTGTGTGGACACACCCGCAGATAGGCTGCAGGTGCAAGCAGACCTAGACAGACTGGCATGTTGGGCAGAATGGAACCAGGTGAGGTTCAATGTAGAAAAATGCAAAGTGCTGCATCTGGGAAGGAAGAACCCTCAGCACACCTACAGGCTGGGCATCGCTAACCTGACCAGCACTACAAATGAAAGGGATTTGAGGGTAACAATAGACCCCAGCATGAATATGAGCCTGCAATGCGACACAGTAGCCACTAGGGCCAATAAAACTCTGGCATGCATCAATCGATGTATCTCCAGTAAATCCAAAGAAGTGATTCTTCTGCTTTACTAAACACTGGTGTAGCTGCAGCTGGAGTATTGCGTCCAGTTCTCGGCGCTGCACTTCAATAAGGATGTGCTAAAGCTCGAGAGGGTCCAGAGAAGGGCCACGCATATGATCAGGGACTTGCATGGCAAGCCATACGAGGAGAGGCTAAGGGATCTCGGACTCTTCAGCCTAAAGAAAAGAAGGCTGAGAGGGGACCTGATTGCAGCTTACTGCTATATCAGAGGTATACATCAGGGGCTCAGTGAACAACTGTTTACCAGGGCACCCTGGGGGAAAACTAGAAACAATGGTCACAAGCTCCTGGAAGATAGTTTCAGGCTGAACATTAGGAAAACCTTCATTACAACTAGGGTGTCCAGACTATGGAACAAGCTCCCCCCAGAGGTGGTGCAATCATCTACCCTAGAGGTCTTCAAGAGAAGACTAGATGGTCACCTAGCTGGGGTCATCTGACCCCAGATGTCTTTCCTGCTCATGCAGGGTGCTGGACACGATGATCCTTTGGGGTCCCTTCCAGCCCTATGATTCTATGATTACCAGCTTAATGCATATTGTAATGAAGATGAAAAACATAATACTAACATATGTCAGTAGTGATATAGACAAATTGGATGATTGGGCCAAAAGAAATCTCATGAAGTTCAACATGGACAAGTGCCAAATCCTGCATTTAGGATGGAATGATCCCATACACCAGTACAGGCTAGGGGCTGACTGGATAAGCAGCAGCACTGCAGAAAAGGACCTGGGGGTTACAGTGAACCATTGGTGATACATAGGGGGTGCATGCAGGTGCACCCCCTGAGATTGGTGGAGCACCCCCCCATGATTGGCCACTGCTGATGGCACCTGCGGACAGTAACCACTTGCCACCCGCCCCCCTCACCATCAACACCGCTGGTGGCGTGTGGTCACCGATCACCAGTGGCCGCTGCCAACACTGCCAGGGGCATCTTGAGGGTGGCCACTGATCACTGCTGGCCACTGCTGATAGTGTCTGCTGGTGGTCACTGACTCCTGGTCGGCTTGCTGCTGCCACTGCCACCTGCGGGTGGCCACCATGCCCTCCCAGCCTCCAGGGGTACACACCATTCATGTAGTGAACAATGAGCTGAATATACGCCACCAGTGTGCCCTTGCTGCCAAGAAGGCTATTGGCATACTGGGCTATGTTGGTAGGTGTGTTGCCAGCAGGTCACGGGAAGTGATTATTCCACTCTATTCAGCACTGGTGAGGCCACATCTGGAGTACTGTGTTCAGTTTTGGGCACCCCACTACAGAAAGAATGTGGACAAATTGGAGAGAGTTCAGCAGAGGGTAACAAAAATGGTGAGGGGGCTGGGGAACATGACTTATGAGGAAAGACTGAGAAAACTGGGCTTATTTAGTCTAGAGAAGAGGAGACTGAGAGGGGACTTAATAGCTGCCTTCAACTACCTGAAGAGGGGTTTGAATGAGGATGGAGCTAAAGTGTTCTCAGTGGGGGTAGATGACAGAACAAGAAGCAATGGTCTCAAGTTGCAGCAAGGGAAGTTTAGGCTAGATATTAGGAATAATTTTCTCGCTAGGAGGGTAGTAAAACACTGGAACCAGTTACCCAGAGAGGTGATGGAAGCTCTACCCTTGGAGGTTTTCAAAGCCCAACTAGACAAAGCTTTAGCTGGGGTGATCTAGTTGGGGATGACCTCCTGAGGTCCCTTCCAACCCTAACTTTCTATGATTCTATGTATTTGCAGAGTGGCTGACATGCAAGATGGAGGAAATTATTCTGGCGTAGTATGGTTACCTAACCATGTATTTTACATGAGTGCAGTAACATATGCAGTGCAAATCTATACTGGTCCAAAGTACTAGGCATACTGAAAAGAGTAACTTTTCTGATGGACGAAGAAAATATACAACTGTCCAGTATAATCATTATGATAAAGGGCAGGTCTCAGAAAAATATACATTTTAACTGATTTAAAAGAGGCATAGGAGCTGCTACTTCGGAGCATTTATCAGCTGTTACAGTGTAACTTATATGTTTGCTCTTGTAGTGACAGAAGTTATCTGAACTGTTGTAACTCTCATGTTGAAGGAAGCAGGGTTAACACTGTAGCAAAATTGCTACTCTTGCATCATAACAGAAGAATGCATGTATAATAGGCCTGTGCGAATAATGAAGTATTCTATTTGGATTCAGATGATTCGGAGGACAGTGATTTGATTCGGAGATTTGGATCACTGTCCTGAACTGATTCAGCCAAATCAGCTTTGGAAGATTCGGTGCTGATTTGGATAGGCTGGGGAGTGCCGCAGGAGAAGCCCCTATGGATGCCTCGCCCAGCCCTATTCCCCGCCTGGCCCCAGCCTAGTCCTTGCACTAAAAAAGCCCCGTACTCACTGGCTACAGGAGTGAGCTGTGCCCGCATCCCGTGCCCCCCCCCGCCCCAGCTGGGCAAGTGGCAGCAGGGCATAGCCCCCCGCTCCCAGTGCTGCCACACCCGCATCCTGCACCCCCTCTCCCCGAGTAACGCGCCCTCCCAAGCTGGGCAGCCTGTCCCAGTCCCAGCCCCAATCCCTCCCTTCCCCATTCCCCTAACCTCAACAGACTTACCAGCTGGAGGTAGCTGTCAGCTGCCTGTTTAGTCTATGGCCTTATCTCCACATCGGCTGAATCGATTCAGAGCTTTTACTTGGTCTCCTGATTCGATTCGGAGATTCAGTCCCTGAATCAGGCCAAATCTCCTCCAAATCAAATCAGCTACCTAAGCTTCGCACAGCTCTAATATGTAATACTGAAACCGCAGCAGCTTATATTGGTATCATGTGAAATTTATAAGAGTTGTAACAACTGTTTACATCTCAAGATACCAAAAGTGATAGCAAGATAGTACAGATACTGAAACTTTTGTAACTAATGTAAACCCAAAGAGAACTTAGGCAAAATGGGTGCCTATACATGTACATCAAGACTGCTCTGATGCACTGTAATTACAGTGTCAGGTTAATCGAGTCTGCTGGAGCATGGTAATTACCGGACTCCAACAGACTCCAGTGTCACATGCATCAGCATCCCTGTTTGACAAGCTTTAGTTAAAGTACCCCTGGCACCATCTCTCAGTGCGGGGACGCTGATACACGGGATGGTTTTGGAGCTTAAATTAGAACAGCTCTTGGAGCCACTCTAATTAAAGCACTCCCCCCCACCTTCTGGAGTACATGTATAAATGCCCAATAAGTCCAAAGAGGGTACAGAAGTTATAGAAGGCCCTGATCCAAAGTCAGAAGCAGAAGCAGCTAATGTAACTGTATTACAAATATATATTTCATAGGAAAAAATACTTGGTAGAACAACTTAGATGCAAAGCTAGGTTAAGCTCCCTCTCACAAACTTGCTTCAGGCTCACAAAGTCACCATAATGCATATTATGAAATTGTATTAAATAGAATGCCACTTCATTCAAAAACAAACAATCTGGGAAAACATCAATGACCTGCTTTAATTGCCCTTCATAGAAAAAGATTTCTATGTGTTATTTAAAGGCTGAACATAACTACATCAATCTCAATAGTAATACACAATCTGTCAGTGACTACCGAGACTATGGAAGTAGAAAGTAAATGATCCTTAAAAGGACACACTTCTACTGAATAACAAGTCTATTGCACTTTGTGCTACTGTTATGTGCCAGCTATATGAAGCCTAATACAAATGGCAATTAGAAAGAAGTTGTAAAAAGTGATATTTTTCCTCATTTGTGTTCAAAATGAAATTAGAGATGAACAGCTAGTGAGATTCAGGATCAAGGTCAAAAGGAATAAAAATAGACACAGTAAAATCAAGATTTATTATAGAATTAGGAAGGTCTAATTAGCAGTGGTTTAGATGAAGAGTTTTGGGTTATTGTTTTTTCTATGTAAATGCTTCCCTGGAAGCATTTTAAAGGAGGCTTTAAAGGAGAATCATCATTGTACCTTATAAGTAAAACCATCCCAGATGTTTTCAAAGCACTCTTACTATGCTGCATTTGTAATGATGTTAGACTACTATCCAGTGTTAAAACTATTTTAGGCCACTGACAGACATGCTAAAAACACCCCCAAAAAATAGCATGGTACCGAAAGAGGAAGCACTTTAGTTTGACCTGGCTCCCCTGCATCTGTATAGATCAGACACATCAGCAGGGCTTTTTGGTGCTTTTACCTAATAGCTGATTCTATCTATATACA
The DNA here is from genome assembly GCF_000455745.1 of Alligator sinensis. Taxonomy (NCBI): domain Eukaryota; kingdom Metazoa; phylum Chordata; order Crocodylia; family Alligatoridae; genus Alligator; species Alligator sinensis. The sequence continues at coordinate 1,402,894 of NW_005842109.1, forward strand.
AATTCTATTGGCTATTAGATAAAAGCACCAAAAAGCCCTGCTGTAGCACCCGACCTATATAGATGCTGGGTGAGCTAGGTCAAATTAACACAAGGCCTCTTCTGGGCATGTGCTGTGCTCAGTGTGGGGGTGTCCCAAGCTGAAAGTAAATCACTGTTCTACCCCCCCCCCCCCCCACACACACAAATGTCTGTAAGTGGCCAGAATGACTGTCTAATCATTTTCCCTATAGCCCCAACACAAACAGTTGTTTTATATGTTTATATGTAAAACCATGAACCAACTTGAACCGTAAAGAGTTGAGAGGAATGGGACTCATTAAAGTTACCATGCCTATTCCTCCACCAACAATATAACTGAGTGCCAGTCTAGTTGCAAATAATTTGAAAAAAGGAGCTTCTGCCTTTTCCTGTGGGAGCCCAACCAAGAAATTTAACTGTTAGGACACTTTCCTAATATCCAGTCACAAACTTCTTTTGTTCAATTTTAAACCTCCATGAGGGTCATATTGTTAGAACACAGGGCTGTGAGTCAGGAGATTTTTGCCATTATTCTCAGTTCTCCAAGAGATTACTTGTATGATTTAGGACAAGTGAAAAAAATGTTGTGCCCCTTTCTCTATTTTAACATTGTGATGGCAGTGAGGATACTGAGTCTCAATAAATTAAAATGCTTAATAAACCCCACAAAGGTGAAGTTACACATACCAGAAAACCAGGTGTTCTTGAAATAACAGTGCGTCTTGCACAAAAATGCAAGGTAGTGGTTGGGACCATGCGAAATAGAGCAATCTCAATTGATTACATTCTCTTGGCTAGATTATGCCAAATCATCATAGTGTTTATAATTTTTAAAAGCTAGGAAGGAAACGCTCCTGCACCAAAGACTGTGGCTGGGGCAAAACTGGACTGTGTTTACAAGACTGCCACAAGAAAAATCAAGTCTCCACTCATGTTTGAAACCCATTAGGTGTAGAGAAAGTGGAGCTTGTGGCACCCAATACCAGACCCAATGAATATAGCTGGTAAAAAGTGGAGGGTTTACCTGGGGAGTCAGATGCATCTGACTCCCAAGGTAAACCCTCCACTTTTTACCAGTTATACTCATTTCCTCACCACTCCCCCACTCCCTTAACTACAGCTACATTTATTCCCCTTCCAACCCCCACCCCACAACCTGTCTCTCATCTACTGACCATCCCAAGTTACATTTTAACTGACTTGTGTACGTACTGGCCTCTGGCTGCTTTACTACTGCATCCAGGAAGAGCACAGAACTTCTGTAGACACTTCCTCTGCCTGATGAAAGGTAATTGTACCCAAAAGCTTGCAAAGAAGAATGTTTTAAGTTGGTCCAATAAAAGATATCAGATTTACCCAAAGAACCGTGTTTGCCTTGCTAAAGACATTCTCATATTTCTCAAAACACGTATCCAATGTCTACGGTGTTACAAATGTCTCAATCATTCAATATCTGTTTGGCGTTTTATAAATAGACCATCCCTGGTACAGGCTATTGCAAATTTGTCCCACTGTTAAACAAATATCCAAAGACAGGTCTAGTAACCAATGTCTCTAGGTATCTTGTTTAGCAACTCAAGACCCATCACATTTAATTGACCTTTCACTTCTGAACTGGTCATAGCTGAAAAAAAACACAAGTTTTCACATCTGGACAATCCAAAAACAGGAGTCAGACAATTTAACAATTGTAGTGTGATGCTCCCCCCTTCCCTCCCTGTTTTGTTCAGACTTTAATTGACCAACCATCAAGGAAAATGCTTGATCTTATACAATTAAACAGCAGAAGAGCAAATCAGAATGGCCAGCAAGGTGTGCGCTCTAGGAGAAACAGAGAAATCACAACATCACACCCAGCTTAACCAGCAAAGGATCCTGCTTGGTAAAGGCTGCAAGACTGGACCAGCTTCCTAGCCGGCACTGGTGAGAAAACACTCTTGCAGCTAAATATGTATTAGGACTTCTGTAATAGTTTGTGTTATATTAGGAAGGAATGTTATAGCTTGCTTGTGGTATTGTTATTAAAGCCTTTCCGCTATTAATCAAACGAGGGGTCGTGTGAATCCTTAACAAAAGCAGGTTTTTAAACCTAGTGTAAACTGCAACACCTGGAGCTGCAGTCATTGTCTGCTTGGGTCTGGGGCCATCACCATCATTGCTGCATGGCTAGGGTGGCTCAAGGTAGCTTTGCAGTGGAGGAGCAAAAATGCAGCAGGCTGCATGGGGGAGACAGTGCAGGGCAAGGGCAAAGTGGCTAGGGTCCACTTTCTATATACATAATCTAATTATGGGGAGGGGGCATCTGAAAGTTGACATCATAGATTTGGGTAAATATGGTACTTCATCAGTTGAAAATGGCATGCATACCACTAATAAAAAGAAAAACAAAAAAAGTAAAGTAATTAATCTTGGCCAAATGGTAAGGTTTAAAAGTCTATTTCAGCTAAACAGAAACATTTCAAGAGTTGAAAAGCCAACCACACTGAAGCCAACAGCTAAGTTACAGCAAGCACAAATAGGAGAGCTGAAGGGCCAAAACTAAATTTACAAAGCAAACAGGAGAAGTTTAAAAAGACAAGTTAAAAAAATCCAAATATATCACAGCAAAAACCCTCTGAAATATTCATTGGCCAACTGGATCCCAAGGAACTAAAATGAGCATTTAAGGAAGATAGGGATGTTACTGAAAATAAAAAGGGTTTTTTTGCATCAGTGTTTAATATAAAGGATGCTAGGGAGATACCTACCCTGACCTGTTCTTCCTTAGTGACAAAGATGAGGTACTGCAGAGGAGTTAGAAGAGGAGGTGTTGGAACAAATTTATCATTTAAAATGTAATATGTCACCAAACTCAAATGTTATTCATCCAAGACTTTTGAAGGGCCTTGAAGAAAAGTTAGTAAAAATAGTAAAAGCTAGTAAAAATAAGCCAGTTTTCATTAACAGCTAGTGCACCAGAGAACTGAAAGATAGGAAATACTATACCCATACTTGAAAAGTCTTCAGGGGTTCAGAAAATTCCAGACCAGTAAAACCTTATCTCTGTAGCCACTAAATTGGTTGAAATTAAAAATAGAATAAGACATCCTGAAGTTCAAAATATAAAGGTCTAACCAGCCAGTTTCTGCAAAGGAAAAATCATGTCTCACTAATTATCAGAATTCTTTGAAGAGTCTAATAAAGTAGTGGGTAATGAAAAACAGGTTGACATAATTCATTTAGATCTCAAAAAAGGCCTTTGACAAGGTCCTTCACAAGAGGTTACTGAAAAAATTAAGCAATCATAGAGTAAAAGGCAACATACCGTCATGGATGAAAACCTGATTAAGAGGTAGGAATAAAAAAAAAAATTAATGGTCAATTTTCATCATGACAAAAAGTTAATGATGATCAAAGCCCTGAATTATGCCTGATACATATAAATATTTATTAGTGATCTAGTAAAGGGGTGAGCAATCAGAAAGTCTGCTGATGAAAAGGTTAGTCAGAGCCGTAGAAAAATGAGAATGGAGGGGATTTCAGAGGTCAGCCAATCCAACATCCTGCTCAAGGCCACTATTCTGATCTAAACCATCCTAGATAAGCATTCGCCTAACCTGATGGAGGTTCCACAACTTCTCTGGGTTGTCTTAACCACTATCATAGTTTGAGAGTTCTTCCTCATATCTAATCTAATTTTCTGCCTTATAATTTAAGACCATTATATCTTGTCCTATTCTCTGTGGGCACGGAGAACAACTTATCTTCAACTCTTTTATAACAACTTATGTTGCATTTGAAAACTATTATCAAAATTCCACCACCTCTTCTTTGCTAGGTTAAACAACCCTTATGCTTTACAACTTTCCTCATATAGCATGTTTTCTAGACCTCTTATCATTTTTGTTGCTCTATGCTGTCCACATTTTCCTTGAAGAATTGTACCAATCACTGGAGCCAGCATTGCAAATGAGGTCTAAGTAGCGCTCAAGAGAGTAGAAGATTCACTTTCCATTAAACTTGGGTTAATGCATCTCAGTAAGATATAAACTCCTTTTTTTTTTTTTAAAGGAACAGTATCAGATTGTTGACTCATATTTGGGTTTGATCCACTATAATCCTTAATCCTTTACTGAAGTACTGACCTATCCATTTTTCTCATTTTGTATTTATGTGTTTGTTTGTTCCTTTGTAAATGTAATACCTTGCACTTACCCTTTATGAATTTCATCCCATTTATTCTCAATCTATTTTGAGAATTAAACGTGTCCCCTGAAGTGTATGCTTCACCCCTCCACCTCCCACCTTGGTATTGCTGCAAATTTAATAAATGTGTATTCACAATCCTATCTTTCAATTCAAGTCCGAAAAAACCACAAGGAACTTCAGAGGTACTTAAACCAAAACAACACTGAATCAAAAACAAGACAGAGACAAAGGCTGCTTGCAGACGTTAAAAAAAAATCCCAACCAAAAAACAAAATGGTGCTTTACTTTAAACTCATTGAGCTCCCATGCTAAGCCCAGCACACGCCCAGGAGAGACATTGCGTTAGTTGGATGAGGCTCGCCCGACGTCTGTATGGATCAGGTGCTTCAGTGAGGCTTCTTTTTCGGCACTTATCTAACAGCTGATTGACTCATTAAATAAAAGCTCCAAAAAGCCCCACTGAAGCACCCAATCTATTCAGACACTGAAGAACCAGGTCAAATTAACATGCTGCTGCTTCTGGTAAAGCGCTTTTTTTGTTTGTTTGTTTGCTTTTAACGTCTGCAAGCAGCCAAAATTTTCTGTTGCTAATTGCAAAGTAATGCACACTAGCAAGAAAGCAGATTGGCTCAGATAAGAGAGACCTCAGACAGGATTCTAAATCCATTAATAACCCAGAAAAAGGAGCTGTGCAATGCAGACAGCTGACTGAAGACCTCTGTTCAACATGCAGCTGCAGTAACAAAACAAAGATATCAGGTTTCTTAAAGAACTCATTAAATTTTATAGAAAAAAATCACAATACAATTCTATAAATTAATAGCTTGCCATTATCAGGAGCAGCACATGCAATAATAATCACCTCAAAATGGGTATAAAAGGATCAGATAAAATCCTGAAGAAGGGAACGAGAGATTAGGGTCACAAACAACTCACATAAAGAGCGACTGAAGAGACTGGATTGTTTTCTTTGGAAAGAGGAAAATCATGCATACAAACACTACATTAAAGAACTTTATTTAGCCTGGGAAGCCCAACATTCAAAAGGCAAGGTAATCCCAGGTCTACAGTTTCTAGCTCTGTAGCCAAAGGGAGAACCCTATCATTATCAAAAGCCTGCTGAAAAATATGAAAGCAGGAACACTTTTCAAAGAAAAGATCGCAAACATTTATAATGGAAAGTAAAAGGCAGCCTAAATACACTGGTTACTCTAAACTCTTGCAATACAAATGATACAAGAAAGTTCAATCAAAAATGTCTGTCCTCCTTGTCTCATAACATAAGAACAAGGGAGCATTCAATAAAATTAAAAGGTAACAAATCCTCATTGCCGTGGAAAGTCATTATGGCTAAGAATTTATTAAATTTTACCAGGGGATCAGATATTTATATGGATAACAACATATTGACAGTTATTAGGCAAAAGCCATGTTTGAAGAAAATAAGTATTGGAAGGGATATAACACTTCACATTTGAGGATTTAATCCACTCTCTAACTATTATAGGTTGGGATAAATCTTTTGAGCTGGGAGCACGCCCAATATTTGCCTATTGGGGGATTCCCTTCATTGTTCACTGAAGCATGTGGGATTGACCAGAGTCAGGCAGGTTAGCAAACTAGATGGACCCCAAGTATGCTCTAATCTGACTACTCCTACATTCCAGTCTGATACCAGACAGAAGATGAAGAGGAGCATTTTAGCTATATACCCATGCACTGACAGACCACTCTAACATTCCTTTTTGCCCTTTACTATTTGGCTTCTTTGGTCATTTTAGAGATTTAATGAGGAAAAGGACTATAGTATAAATACATCAGGCTCCAGTAACATTAAAGAATGAATTGCACTGTATACCTTGTTTAGATAGCATGTTCATTTAGAACCATGTAGAACACAAATCCCAAAACGAAGCATGTGAGAGAAAAAAGGACAAAGCTTTCATAGACAAGTGGTTCCACCTATGGAATGAACTATCAGAAAAGATTAGGTATTAGGTTCTGTCTGAAAAAGCTTTTCCCTCATAGCAAAAGTGACATTAAACACTGAAACCCTTATCCGCTTATGCACTCTACCATAAAAAGTAAAAAGAAACCCAACCAATCAAAAATACCCCAAGAAGGGTTTGTATCAAGAGAGGTGCCAAAGCTTCCAGAAAATCCAGCAGACATGTTACTATTGCTACTGATCTTAAGTGAAAGATATCCAAATTCTACAGAGATTGACAAAAGTATAAATGATTAATAAGACATATATTTGGTTCCCTTACTCAGTCTTTATAAATTAAACTACTCAGCTCATTCAATTATATCGTCTTTCTTACAAACTTCTGCCCATTTGCTGAAATTATTGTACTAAATAGATACCTACACCTCTAGAGGGTTTTTCTACCATTGCCTCTTAGGGACACATGATTCCTTGGGGACCAAGTGGCATCTGCAACATGAAGTCGCAATGGTTTTTGGGTAATTATAATATCACAAATTCAAAATAAGTAAACTTAATCCTATAAACTGCTGCATTCCCTTCTCTTCCTCATTTTTGTGTCATGTTAATATTATAAACCATGCAAACTAAAAATTAGAAAGATGTCTGTTATTCATAGTGAATCAATCAGAATTGCACAGCATTTGAAGAACTCACACTTTTCTTACGTCTATTAAAGGGCATTCAAATTTCTGTCTGACCCATAATGCTTTATTAAAGTTCTAGTAAAAATGAAAATTAAAATTTCATTTCAGTTCTAAACATCCTAATTTGAATTATGGCAATTTCATATCAAACAAGTAGAAATGTATTTAATTTCTAGTACTACAAGAAACTTGCTGTTTCCTGTGTAGTGCCATGATAAAGTAATTCTACTTTATCATGGTCCAGAGGCCCCTGATCCAGGTCCAGAGGCCCCTGATCCAGAACCAGGGTTTCACATGCACCCAGGGAGTCCATTGTTTGGCGTAACTTACTGGTGCACTAATCTAGTTATAGTAGGGGTGCACCGATAAAGATTTTTTGGGCTGATACCAATGGCTGATTTTTAACCAGCTGTATCAGCCGATACCAATCCGATTGCCAATATGCAGCTCGACAGCTTGGAGAGCAGCATCTGGCTGGTAAGTCTGTTGCAGGGAAGGGGCGTGGAGAGGCAGATCGAGGACCCTGTGGTGAAGGAGGAAGTGGGGCTGGGGCAGGTACTGTTCAGCTGGGGCAGGCTGAGAGACAGGGCTGCAGCTTGCCTGGGGGCTGCAAGGGCGGGGGGGCAGCTTTCACTGTTGCATGTACCTGCAGGGGAGGCATGGGAGACATATGGCCCCCGGATCTGTGCGTGGTGAGGGCATCCTGCCCGCTGCCTACTGTGGGCTTGGGGCTGCGCTGGGCTCCTCCTGGTGGGGAGGCTGTGCTCAGGCCAGGTGGGGGTGGGGTGGGTGGCAGTGCTGGAAGGAAGGGATGGGGGGCTGTAGCCACCTCAAAATTTGCCATAGGCCCCCTCCCAGAGCTGCCACCACTCGCCCCACCGCGATCAAACCTGAGTGCAGCTTGGGCCCAGCTCTCACTGGGAAGAGCCCGGCCCAGCCCCAAGCCTGCAGCAGGCAGCCCGCCCTCACCCAGCACATAGATCCAGGGGGCACATGCCCCCCATGCATCCCCTGGGGGTGCACACAGCAGCGGGAGCTGCCCCCTGCCCTGCTCCCCGTGCCCTCCAGACAAGCCGTGGCTCCATCCCATGCTGTGCCGTGTCCCACCCCAGCTGTGCAATGCCTGCTTGAGCTCTAGCCCCACTCCCTGCCCTCACCATGGGGGCCTCAATCTGTCCCCCCATACCCCTTTCACCCCACAGACTTACCAGCCAGATTCTGCTCTCAACACTGCCAGGCTGCACACCTGGCTGCATGCAGCTGTGTGCAAAGATGCAGCATTTATCGGTGACATTATTGGCCACACCAGCCAAAAAAGCCAATCGCCGATTATGTAAATTTTTCTTTTACTGGTGCTGATATGCTATGGACCGATGTATCAGTGCACCTCTAAGTTATAGTCTTTTTAGTCCAGGAAACAGCACATCAAGAGTGGATATGGCCTGCATCACCATGGCACTTACATTAGAAAAGCTTGCCTTAGAGAAGCTGGAAGTGCTTTTTTGGTGTACAAACTTTAACCTGGGACAAAAAATAAAATACCATGGTTCAAGCAGGGACAGTTAGTACCTTCCTGGTAAACAACACAGGACCAGCTTTACAATGAAACAATAAAGGAATCACTTCTACTATGGATGAAAATTGCAAAAATAAAGTAACACAGACCAAGATATTCAAAAATTACACAAAACTTTGCAGTTAATTTAGAATGAAGGTAAACATGGAATGAAATGTTGATCTCTATAAAGCAATGAGTACAGTATTGAGCTTTTTCTATTGGTCTTTGTCTGTAGAACAATTTTGTAAGCTTTTAAAAAACTACAAGTACTTCTAGTCTCTAATTCAATGCCACTTTTATAGGGTACATTTATAATGATAAAACCATTTTGTGACAGACCCTTTGAAAAGTCAAAGAACCTGGGGCTTAGGTGATAATAAGCAACTTGCAAAAACAGCTCTTCCCCATAAACTGGAGTGAAAAATAACTGAATTGCTTGTGAAAACTGCTGAATTATTATTACAGAAAAATACATCTTTCTACTTATTGTGCTGTATTATGCATTTTTATTATGTAGGGCAAAAGGAAAAAAAGAGCAATTATGATGACACACTCTAGCTGTCAGACAAAAAAAATAGGCATTTTCAGACCTTGTCTGATAATTAATAACTTAACAGGTATCAGGATGACCTACTCTTTCTCTTTTTATCTGCTCCTGACAAGATTTATTAAACTTAAATTATTAAGTTATCAATTAACAAAATGAACCATAAAGCAGTTTTCTTTTTCTCTTTCCAGTACACCCTCAAGACATCATTTGTTTTGCAAGCTACTTTGCATGCCATTTTGCACTGCATTTGACATTTGCCAAAAAACCCTGCTAAAAAACTTAGTCAGTAAGACTGTCCAATATATTTTGATTTTCCAATTAGAAGACATACTTGACAGTATTATTAGTGATTTGCATAGATAATCAACCTTTTAAGGCATACAGTTCATTCCAATTAATTTCAAATGATATAGAACAAAGCACATACTTTATTTTAAACACTTTAGGTCAAATTCAGCCCTGATTTAAAAGGGTATAATTCTACCTACTTCAGAGGAGTTCCAAATACTTTAATCCACGACTGATTTTAGCCTTAAAGTACCAACCTTCTGACAACAAACAACAGTCTCATCAATTTTATGGTAAAACTGAATGCTTGAGACATTTTAGCCCAATCCTGCAAAATTAGGTATATACAGCTTTGAGTGGAGAAAGGAAGAAAAGGGAAGAAGGTCAAGCTAGACAGAACAGGCTCAGAGGGGGAAGACTTTTATAGAGAAAGGAAGATAGGGACAAATGCAGAAGGGAAAGGGCAGAGATGGGAAATGTACAACAACAAGGGATCACCCACCCCTTATAACCTAGAACAGAGCTCAGGATGCTCAACACTCAACGTATCTGTGCTGATAATTTTTTTTAAATGGAGCTAGGAAACCCAGCAGCAAAGCATGTCCCATCTTCCTTTGCTGCCCTGGCTGTTATTCTGTACATAGACTACAACTGCTACCAGTTACTCTGTTTCCCACTAGGGATGTAAATACCATTTAAAAAATATTTGTTTAACTTCCTCTAATCATATTGCTTAACCGATTAACTGATAACATGGTGGCTGGGACACAGCTGCTACTGGGGGCTGCTCTGGACTCCCAGTGGAACCTATGACTGAGGGTGGGGGGAGAAGAGGCAAACCCCTTCCCTGACCTGAGGGGGAGGCAGCACCTGTGAACAAGCAGCTAATTGCTTAATTGAAGAGTAATTAGCCCACTTGGCATCCTCCTCTTTGGCTATGGGTATTAGACCCCTCCCCCACATCTGCCTGCCATGCTGCCTTTTGATTCCTGCAGGGGTTTCCCAACAGATTCCCTTCCCCCCCTTCTCTACCAGATTGCGCCTGCCTGGCGCTAAAAGTTAACTGGCAAGCTAACTGGTTATTACTGCACTTACTGGTTAAATCAGTTCTTCCCAACCTTTACCTTGGCATGGACCCCACTTATGACCCCATTTCTTCAGCATGGCCCCTCACTCCCTACCCACAACCCCCCACCCTCCAGCACCCCTCCCTTCCCACCCATACCCCCCCTACAGCCCTGGTGCTACCCCTCATTCGTGACCCACAGCCCCCTGCCCTCCCCAGCCCTGCTGGAGGGGGGCCCCAGCTGCCAGGGCTACAGGACCTGGGCCAGGGCCTGCAGCTCCCTGCCCCCTACCAGCAGCACCTGAACCCCAGCTCCCCCCCACTCCACTGCAGGCAGCACAGCCAAAGTAGAACCTGTAGGGAGGTAGCGGAAGGATGCAAGCTACCTTTTGTGGGCTTGGGGCTCCCCATCCTGCTGCCATCCCCCCCGGGGGCCTCCGTGGCCCAGTGGGTGGGACCTGGCACAGGGGGGTGGGGAAGGCTTGGTGCCACTGCTGGTAGCCCCATGCAGACAGCATCACCATGGCAAGGCGCCCCCTGCCCACCTGGCAGCAGTGGCAGCTGCGGCGCAGAGTTGAGCCCCCACTGCTGCCAGGTGGGCAGGGGGTGCCTCGCCATGGCAGTGCAGCCAGCATGGGGCTCCTAGCAGTAGCACTGAGTCACCCTGACCTGCTCTGCCATGGAGGCCCTGGAGGGAGAGCAGCAGGGTGAGGAGCACACAGCAAGCAGTCCACATCTGTCTCCCAGCCCACATACATATCTGGAGGGCACATGACCCCCCAGACCTCCCACCCAGAGACTGTGTGCAGCGGCAGGGAACCAGGCCCCCTGCCACCGCCCTGGACGAGCCTCACTATGGGGGCCTCAATCTGCCCTCCCCACCATAGATTTACTTGGAGCAGGCTGTGGGATATGCTCTCTATGCTGTCTGGTTGCACATGCACTTGGTGCCCCCTGCCTGATCACCCTGGGTCCTGCTCCCCAGCCCCGAGCAGCCCTTTGTAGACTCGAACTCTGCCAGCCTGGAAGGGGAACCCGCCGTTTCCCACTTTTTTCTCCTTTAAAGGAGAAAATCTGCGATCGCCTTTGCAACCCCATTTTTTTTTTATTGTTGCGACCCAAAATGGGGCTGCGACTCCAAGGTTGGGAACTGCTGGGTTAAATGATTAATAGTTTGACCTTTCATATCTGTTTCCTACTAGAAGTTGTTCCTGTGATCAATAAGTTACTGTACTATTGATAGCCATATCCTACATCCATGTTGTTTCACAAGTTGGAGATTTATTTCCTAAATTTAAAGTTTAACTGTGTATTTTAGCAGTCCTTTAATATATTTTTCATGTAATATAAAAGAACAGTGGGATTAATTTGCCAATTTCTGTGATTTAATCTTTTTGACAACTGTGTTTAAATTCTAAACTCTAAAATCATTTCAATTTTAGAATTCATCTTTTGTATAAAGGGAGTTCTTCCCTGCAATAGTAATAATGTGCTCTATTAGAGAGGAAAAATTTGCTCTAAATCTACATTATGGGTACATGCATATTTTCTTGAATTATGAACAGGTCTGTTAGATAGCACCAATCTATATTAATGCTGCAAAATCAGCGTTTAATTGTTCTTGTAAAGGAGTACCTTATCTATTTGAAAATTAAATAGGTTACTCTTTTCTTTGAAACTGAAAGCTACTTTTATTGCCATCTTTTGTTACTACAGCTAAAAAAAGTTACTATCACACAGCAAATGGTCATTTTACCAAGCATAAATCATTCAAGCTAAATTAAACTGATGTAGATTAGATTAAGATAGAATTTAATTATTGCATTTGACATTTGAAAGACAAAAGGACGGAAAGGAAAGGGAATTGATTTCCGCCACTATCACAACCCATGAAAATGATTTTTAAAAGAGGTGCTAATGTATTTTTATTCAAACAATTGTTCTGAATAATTTTGGGGGATGGTAGAATAGGGGTGCACCCCTCTATATGGAGGCTTGTGGGTAGAAGCATTATTTTCTTCCCAAGCATTGGTGAATAGGCATAGGGTGAACAGTCTTTTCTGAGATTGTCCCAATGTCTGAGCCAGTACTATGACTCCAAGCCAGTCCCAGTTGGATCTATGCCTGCCTACCCCTCCTCCATCCATCAATTCTAAATAAGGCCCATCTCTCAATGTTAGCTGTGGCTCTCCTCCTTACCGTATGATGAATTATATTGAAGGGCATGGACTTAAATAACACTTAAAATGGTTTAAATGTGGCTTAAACCTGAAGAGGAGATATATATACAAGCCTATTAAACTGGTTTCAAGGGCCATTTGCACACACCATGGGGGTTTACTTAGGTTTAATGCTCCCTAAATTGAAGCACTGGGTTTTTAAACACACCGCTTCAATTTAGGGCAAAGAAAACCCCCGTGGCATATACACAAGGGTCGGGCCCGATCCTTACCTGTCTCTCCAGGGTGGGGAGGGCAAGCTGCCAGTTTGCTGAGAGGTTCCTGAGCTGAAGGGGGAAGGGGCTGGTGCTTCCCTCTGCAGCAGCGATGGCACCCTCCCAGGGAGCACCCACCAGAGGCACTTGGCCTGCGCAGTCCCAGGGGGTACCGCAGCTGCGGAGGGAAGCACCGGGCCCCCACGAGGGAATAAAAAAAAAAAAAGATGAGGCTCTCATCACTTTTTTCATTTTTTTTCCTTTAGTGAAGCCTGTCTGCACAGGCGGCCACCAGACTGCCTGCACAGCTCCTGAACTGCATGGGACCCGGTGCTTCCCTCCGCAGCTATAAGGTAGCAAACTAAAACACCTCAGACAAGTTTTATTTTGCTGCATCCCAAAGTCATTTAACACACATTACGCTGCCAACATGTGTAAACAGTCACACCATTAAAGCACATTAAGCCGTTGACATGTGTAAATAGCTGCATCATTAAAGCAGTGCAAAAGGGCATTAAGCCACTTTAAAGGCCAATTCTGTGGTATGTACAAATGGCCAAGCTGCCTAGAAAGGTCCAAGTGTAGCTGGAAAAAATCGAGCACTATTTTGACTTGATTCACTGGAAACCAGTTCAGTGTTTCTAGTGAACTTGGAAACACTGTGGACATCAAGGATTCTGTGACATGGTTCTGATTGTGTGTTCTATGACAAAGCATCCCACACTGCATTGCTCCTCACTCCCCTGCCCCATGCCACAACTAGCCACTTTTTAACAACTAGCTGTGATCTCACTCCCTACTCAACCACAGTCCTTCATCATGCCTGCCCCTCCCCAAAGGATGAAAAACAAAATGCCTGAGTTTAAGCAACCCCCCACCCTACCCCCAAAATCGTCAGGTACAGCATATTGTGGACTTGAGTCAATTGCAAGTTCCTGAAGTTTACTGAACTCATGTTTAGGAAAGAAAGAAAGCAAAAAAGTGAAAATGACCCCATCCATAGACACCCATCTCCTGGAACCACCAAAGTGTGGGTACAGGTGTGCCCCTTCACAACACTCACCCACTATGAGGCATATAAGATGTGTGCTCGCTCCCACACTGTGGTGTGAAAGCCCCAGCACTTCACAAAATTGTGAACCAGTTCCTAAACAGTGACATTTGGGAATGGTTCAACTGTTATGCATGTTCACGCCCTCGCATTTGTTCATGGTACAATATGGAAAAATTCAAATCAGGAAGCTTCTGTTGCCACCATTAATTAAAAGAACAGTTAGATTATCCTGCTAAGACTGAGGAAAGGGTGAAGAGGCACAGCTCATTAGTATTACTGGTTATCTACACATCTGTTTTCTCCTACTCATTTTCCCAACATCATCCTCTTTCCCTGCTAATATAACTCAAGATAATTTGTTCTTACCTTTGCATATCATCTGTGGTACTGAGCCACAGAATAAGTTTTGCCTTTTCCCAGCTGTCAAAAACAATTCCAGCCCCTCCTGGCAATTTTCAGACAGAATTTAGTCAGCCTCAGTATAGGCTTTTCTTCCATCTAGGTTTATATAACTGATGATGACACATCCTGAAATTGTGCACTATCTGAGAAAAGAACATTTGATGGTACTGCCACTGCATGATTCTCACAAATACCATTTTCTGCAACAATCTGTTTGTTCTTTCCAGTACATGCAGCTGTATAGCACACAACGGATTATGGATTTAGCTTTTTTCTTTCAAGGTCACCAAATACTAGTATGTGATTACCAAAATACAGGCATATTAATTAGTTATACAAATTGAAATAATGTTTTAAGCTAAGCAAAATTCAAGAGAATTTTGAAGGTCGAGCCATATAGCAATGTTTTTCTGTGCCAATCAAATAAAATATTGAGTTAGTTTTAAACACTAATTTGAAAGAAAACTGCACTGGATGAGGGACTCTGTAATTAATCTACATGTTCATATGTCATGGATTGCCAAAATTACATTTGTGTGCAGTTTATTAATGCAAAGGAAAATAATTCTTGTTTCCCACAATACAGTCATTAAAATATGAGATAAATATTTGGCATAAATATGAATGCATGTTTATCTTGCTGGGGTGCTCTGACCCCACCTGACTTCCTGCCCCTTGGGCAGGGGGCTGGCCCGATGATCTCGCGAGATCCCTTCCAGCCCTAATGTCTATGAAATCTATGAAACAGAATATGTCAGAGAACCTTCAGATATGGATCTAGTTTAAAAATGGGATGTGACAGAACAGGCAATACTATAAACTTTAATACAATTTTTTTTAAAAGTAGTTCATTATATATAGAGTACAGCCACAAT
The DNA here is from genome assembly GCF_000455745.1 of Alligator sinensis. NCBI lineage: Eukaryota > Metazoa > Chordata > Crocodylia > Alligatoridae > Alligator > Alligator sinensis. The sequence continues at coordinate 1,417,963 of NW_005842109.1, forward strand.
GTTAGGTATCAATTCCCTTCATGGGACTTATCCAGTAAACTCGCATCATACAATTTAAAGCTCTTTCAATTAAGGAATTAATCTTTATGCTGTTAAAAAAATTCCACAGCTTCTGTCAATTACACTTTTTTCTTGAACAGAACTGAGTTTTATAGGTTAAAACTGATTTTTAAACGGTTCCACAGAACCCTGTGGCTCAACAACAGGTTATCTGGGGTTCTGCAAAGAGATTGGGATAACAGTGCAGAGGGTCATATTGCCTGGCCCTGCATCAACCCAAAGGAGTGGGGTAAGGGTTCCATCGTGGAATAAGTGATATGAAAGAGTTCTGTAACTTTAGGCAGTTTGAAAACTACTGGGTTAAAACACAGAATACAAATCCTGCAATTGGCAGCATACAGAAGACACAAAACAGGTGTATGTAGAACCCAAGCAAGTCAGAACATGCAGAGGTGCACCTACAGTCAATTGCAGGACTAGAATCTTACTTCTCTCTCTTAATAGGTCAGGCTATTGTCCTAGGTTGACCTCCCCAGTATTCTGTATAGCTTATTTTATCAATGTTTAATACTTGTCATTTTTAAGGTAATGTAATTGCATCCCATTCACCAATCACCTTAACACAAAGGAAACATCTAGATATGTTCTTATGTTATCTCTGTTTTGAAGACTGAAATTAACCTGGAACAATCAAATATGGCAAGTCATTTGATCCTTAAGCATACACTTATTTTGAGGTCCAAATTATCGACAATAACAATTCTAGAGTAATGATTATTATGTATAAATTGAAGTACAAATGTTAGCACTGGGGCATGTGTGACATTTCCACGGTTCCTGAATGAGAATAGGAAGAACAATGGTAATTTTTCAATTAGAATTATGTAAAGAACATTGTCACCGTAACTAGAGAACTCAGAACTATTACTATAGGTATTTTGGCTAAAAAAATATATTTATGGCCATGAATGAGTTTTCTCTTCTTAAAGAGAGAAAATACTGTAGGAGATCTCATTAATGCAGAACTAATTCAGCATCTGGGTCATCTATTACCCCCTACCCCCAGATTTAATGATCTCATCTACAAAGTACATGCTTATCACTCAACTATTTGAATGCAAGTTTTAACACTACTGTATACTTACTGATAATGATGACATTCAACATTTCTAATGTTGCTCCATAAAATTATGCGTCTTGTAAGAGACTAACACAGAGATTACATTTTTGAGAAGCTTCCTTCAGATGTAGCAAAGTTTGCCTGGTCACCTTACCTTCCTCATTCAAATCCTTCCCAGAGTCTGTTCCATAACATCCATACTATGCCAATCTGTAATGTCTAATGCAGTGGTCTCGATCCACTGGTAGATCTTGGAGCCTCTTGGAGTCTGTCCAAGGCTGGGGGGCAGGGGGAGGGGGGGGCTGAGTGCCCCCATGCATGCATGCTCATGCCCCAGTCCAGCAGGTCAGTCTGTGGGAGAGGGAAAGGGCGGGGCCTAGATCAAGACCCCCGTGGTGAGGGACAGTGCCACAGAGGCAGGAGCAGGGGTAAGTTGAGTGGGGCCCTGGCTGGGTGGGACTTGCCTGCTGGGGAGGTGTGCCCCCAAATATTTTTTTCTCGATCTGCACCCCCCTTCCTTCCCCACAGACTTACCTACTTGACAAGTGGGGGTGGGGACAGGCAGCAGCGGCGGTGCACGGTAGATCTTGGGTTGCTTTTACATGCCAAAGGTGATCTGCTTAACAAGGTTGGAGACCACTGCTCTCATGGTATTAATGGAATCAACATAACAAAGATGCAATAACTTAATATCATGATGCAAGTATACCTAATATCAGTATCCATAGGATCTTGTTGTAGTTTGCTTTGAGTTTTGAATCTTAAGCTCTCTAATGCTTTACTACCACTCTGACCACAAACAAAGTCTGTATTTAATGCATCTTGCATGAATTCTAATTTTTTCAAATTAATTTGTTACACTGCATTTGTCATTGACTTGTTACATTGACCTTTTCTATGTATTTCTTTGACTAAATATGAATCTCTTTAAATGACATTTTTTTACACAAAGATAAAGAAAAATTAAAGTAAAACAGTATTTCTTTGAGGACTTCTAATATAATTTCCTGACTGTGCTTGGAATTGAATTTTTTTCTATTATTAGTGGGACTTTGTCCTCTCAGAGGGTCAAGAACCACACCTGTTCACAGTCTGAATGTATGTAATGCAATGTTGAGCTACAAAGGACAGTCAGGGTTACATGTGGTACATATTTCCACAGATGGTCTTGATATAAAGCAGGGATTTTGTTACAACTTGGAGTCTATGTTTGCAATACCTCTGGAGACAGCGAGTCCTGGTCTGGTCACACATGTGTAGGATGGCTATAGGTTAGAGGTCTCTGGAACCTGTAAACTTCTGACCTAGATGACACTATGACCTACTTTCATGATCTAAGCGTGCGCAGTGCGGCATGATTATGTAACCACAGGAGTGGGAAAATTATGGTAATGAGCTGTGTGGTGGTAACAGGTATGAGTGGTCCATTTGAAAGATACCACGGATGGACAGCATAACATGAGTGATGATTGGACAAGAGTACGATTGACAGGTGGCATAAGATAGCCACTATAAAACTTGTATGAGGCATTACCTCAGCGCATGATTGACTGGGTGATTGGTGTGATTGGGTATGTACCTAAGACTGTGTGACTGACATGGCTGGGCTTGTGGTTGGAATCTGTTAGGCTAGGGGCAGACATCCAAAAAGCCTGAGCCTCAATTGATTCAATCTTTGCAGGTTAGTTTAACCTGGCTAGGCTAAATCAGTTTGCAACCCAGATAGACATCTCAGAAATGCAGGGACATGCCTGCAGTGGCTAAGGCTAAAAGCCAGGGGGCACTAGAGCAACCCTCCCTTTGCTTCTACAGGACTTAGCTGAAAGGGGTGTGGCCAGGCCCTAGCAGGATGCTCTGATTATTCTCCCTCCTCCTGAGCTGCTCATCAGGGAGTGTTTATCACCCCTAACTCGGTGTTTATCAACTCATTAAGAAAGCAAAGCCTCTCTCAATTAACTAATGGAGCTCTTAAACAGCTGTTCCAAAGAAGGACATTAAGCTACCTGTTGATTAGGTCCAAAAAACCTGTCTGCCTCTGTCCTCTCCCACAGCATAGACCATAGCCAGTGTGTGGTCTGCTAGCTAATGCTGAGGTGTCTGTGTAAGGCAGAGGGAAGGGGGGAATAATCCCTGGTTAGCAGGGAGAAGCCAAGCAGATGCTCTGTCTGCAAGTCTCTGCTGAGCTGCGGCCAGGGATCAGAGGGGAGGGGCCAGCCCTGCTGTGAAGCAGAGAGCCCAGCCCAGACAGCATGCTGGAATGCTAGGGGTGTCTGGTTTATCTTAAGCCAGCAAGGGGTCTGTGACAGATACTGCATAAACCAGTTTGAGCCAAATCAGTTAAGTCTGATACTATATTCAACCGGGTTTATCTCAAACTGGTTTCAGCCATTTTCAAACTGGTTTATATGCACTGAACATCTATTCTGTTACAGGTTTAAACCAGTTTCTGATCACTTAAACCAGTTCATGTGTAATGTCTGTACCTAGCCTTAGAGAGCATGACTGAGAGTTGGGTGCTTTGCCTAAGAGTGGACAGTGTTGACTGAGAGTACGGGATGCTTGGATGATCAATGGATCACTTGCCTGAGGAACGCTGTTTGCCATCTGTGGATACACCTGCGTATTGTACCTGTCCTATCCTTACCCGGAGGGTAAAGTATCACCCACCCTTCTCCTGAGGTGCCCAGTACCCCTTGTGAGGGAGAACACCATAGAAATTCTCAGTGTGACAGAGGCTGAGTAGCAGGCTCTCCTGCATACTAGGCTTTAGTGTGCTGGGCCAACACCTCCATACCTGATCTAGACTGAGATTAAAGTACTTGGGATGGTTGGTAAGAGACCAGAATCTCTTGCCAGTCATCCCAAGAGATTCACCTCGTCAGTTAAAATACATATCATAGAATATTTTATCAGTATAGACAAAATGAGATGTAAACTGAGGAAGAAGTTCACTCCAGATAATAAAAGTCAGTGAGTAGGGATTCATAACTTGCAAGCCTCTACTGCAACACTAGGCAACCTATGGCTCATAGGTCAGATCTGGCCCACAAAGGGATTGGATCCAGCCTGCAAAAGTCTGATCTAGTCCATGTTTTATTAGGGGTGCACGGAGTCTCAGTTTGATCTGATCTGCATGTTGCTAATGGCATACTGATCACCTCCAGCCATTCCAGCCAGCTGCCACAGCTTACGTGGAGGGCTGCTCTTCCCCACTGAAGCCTCTGCCTTTTGAATGATCTGTGTTGTCTACTCAGGCTATTACTAAACAAGCTGCTTCATGTGGGCAGAACCTTTTGCTTAAGTATAGTCTCAATTACTTTAATATGACTTTGTACTGGCCTAAACATTCATCAGGAGGGCACTGGCTAAACTATGCATCAGCCCCTCAAAACATAACGTTTTGGAACCAAACCTATTAAGAATCTCCAAGCCAAGGATCAGCAAAGCAGACCTGCTGGCCCACAGAGCCACTGAATCTGGCCCAAGGAGTTGCGGGGGCACTGGTGAGCTTTGCCCACACTGTTGCCAGGAAAAAAGTGGCAGCGACAGACAGGTGCTAACACCAGCCTGCCTCAGACCTCAGGTGGGTCATTCAGGTCCACTGCCAGAAAAAGCCTTGCTAACTCCTACCCTAAGTCATTAAAGTAATTGATTTTAAAGGGGAAAAAAAATTGTTGATAATTAAGTCTTGCATGTATCTTCTGGCCTGACTGCTTTCTCTGAAAATGCTGGAAAACACATGCTTATTATACACAAAACTTATGTAACGAACTGTACCAGTTTAGAATTAATCACCACAAGCAAAAAATACTTAACCCATTAGCTGGCTCCAGATGTGCAGACATGTGAGGATTGTGGTGCCACAAACTGCACATGTTGCACATTAAACTTTGCCCCACACAGCTAATTTGCAGTGCTGGGGCACAGTTTGCTACTGGGATTTCCTGGTAGCAAAAAAAAACCCCAAGAAAAAATGTGGTGTAAAGCATGCCAAAGTGCTATGTGCTGGGACAAATGCAGAGACGGGGGAGTAGGCAGCCCAGGCTCTAGCCTGCCTTAGTTCTTCCTTTGGTCCAGGCTCTAACCAGCCCAATGCTGCCTGCTCCTCTGTCTCTGCACACTGTGGAGCCTCAGCACTGAGGCACATGGACCCCTGTCCTGAAGCACACTGCACCCCAACCCAGGTTGCTGCCTGCTTCCCCATCTTGAGGCACCCTGCGCCCCAGTCAGGTATCAGCTGGCTGAGGTGCAGGACATCTCAGCGTGTGGGGTCTATAGAGTGCAGGCAGCCCCCATCTCCATGTGCTGATCCCCAGTTGGCTGGGTTGCAGGGTACCTTGGGGTGGGGGCTGCCTGCTGGCTAGCCCTGTGCTAAGGCACCCTGTGCCCCAGTCAGCAGTAGCAGGATAATGTGCCCCACTGCAAACCACATGAGCAGGGGCATGAGCTGCAGCACAAAGTAGCAGCACAGATTTGTGCCACTACTATTTGTGCTGCTGCAAATGCACGCCCCTGCTCATGTGGATACAGCCATAGGTTTTATTTCTTGCTAGTGTTGAGGTAATACTAGCAATTAAAAAAAATAGCAGACTTATTTTCACATTATTGTAATAGGATGCTCTTCTGGGGACAAGCGGGTACCCCCTTGTACCTGGCCATCTACTCTGGTCCTCTAGTTTGGCCCCTTTCTTCTCTTTCCTGCCGTATATTGCTGTCAATTGATTTGTTTTCTAAAACGTATGCCTTTAGGGAACCTAAGCCTAGACCATAGGCACCTTGTCTCTCTATCCTGTCCCCAGCTCCAAGTCTGACAGGGCTGTGTGGGGCTTTGCCCCCTCTCTCTTGTTCTCCTTTCCCTTTGCATTGGTAGGTGGATGCACAGCCTTGCCAGGCTCCCTGGGTGGGGGTATGATCAGTCTCCTGCTCTCCTCCCCTGCTGGGTCCTGCAGCTGCCTGACTATGGGCAGAGGTGTGCAAGTCTAAGTCTCCATCCCAAGTCCTGGCCTCTCCCCTCTGGGGTCCCTGCTCCACCTCTATTGCAAGTTGCTTCCACCCTCCTGCCCAGCTGGGGCTTCCCTTGACAGACAAGGTCTTCTCCACCCTGTCCTTGCTAGCTGGGTCTTTCCTTAGAGCAGGTAATTTTCCCCTTCTCTGGGTTACAAAGGTTCAGGCCTTAAAGAGGCCCCCTCACCTTTCCTTCCCTGGTCCCCTCCTTTCCATAACAGGGCTAGGGTTCCTTGTTACACTTATTATATCAAAAGAGAATAACAGTATTAAAAATGTTCAACTCTGGCCACCATGAAGTTACATTTACTATTACAGAATCAGTCTCAATACTTATAGTACCATCTTACAAAACCTAATCATTTCATTAGAATGCAAACACTGACCTGCATACACTCATCCTGTCCTTTTCAGGTCAATAGCTCAAGGAAAGTGACAATTATGATGGCTATTTCTACCCTAACGAGAATCCAGTTCCTGTGACTAAGTTCATTGCAAGACATGGGCCTGACTCTCACCATGAAGGCAGAATTATTTCTAATGTCCATGAGGCTGTAAGATAAGCATATGAAACCAGCCTTTCTTCTGACATTCAAACAGAAAAAGACAGAATTGCTGATAAACCTTAGAAAATTAAAAGAGATTTGTAACATTTTAGGTATATTCATATCATGGTTATTGTATTGTTACATTAGAAATGCAAACAACCTATAACAAGGTTGTTTATATTTTAATATGGTATGCTGATTCCATAGTAGTTGGGAATTTACTAAGCCAGAGAAAGTTGGGCTTCTATTTTCCAAAACAATTTCAACAACATTTTTATTTGATGGTATCAAAAGCGAACTGAATGGTATTGTTCAAGCTATAATTCTCATCAATTGTTTTATTGTTAGATGTATTTATTATTTTGTCCCTTTATCTGTACTCATGAGATTTGAGAATGTAATACAGTACTATCAGAAAATTAAATAATAAAATGTTTGGAACAAAACAGATTATAAGTACACAACATTAACAGATAGGTTTTATTTACCAGCTTTGTCTTAGTTTAGTTTGGTGACAAAATATTTTTTTCTTGTTTTATACTCCTCTCATGCACAAAAGAATATACAGAGAGGCCAACTGAGGTTTTATATATCTACATGTCTTCTTGTTTAACTTCAAAAGACATTGATGAATGTTTCATACTCCTAAAACAGAGATTTGTAGAGGTTTTGTATTCCTAACATCTTGCATCCAGCGAAATGGTACATTTTCAAAACACCAATTTATAATTCATGAAAGCATAACACTAAAGATAATGCTCACTTACACACACACACACACACACACACACACACACACACACACACACAGGATAGATCCAGAAAACTAAGTGGTACTTTTGGAATCTAAAATAGAAAAAAAGATCACTGTAATTTATGGCATGTTAACAAATAGGTTGAAAAGGGATAAAGTGATGGCACATGAAAATTATAGTTATTCCATATTTTTAAAGATCTATTTCAATAACGCTTTTATTGAGTATTCAAATATAGATTTCAGCAAATCTGCATAAAAAATGAATAGGATGAAAAAAACCCTGCGCTTTAACAGTGCCAAAACCTGTGACTGATACTTCAGGGCATTTTTATTATTTACAAAGGCTAATTTAAACCAGTGGAATATGTCTATCACCATCAGCTGCATCTCAGCATCAATAATTTTCCAAGTAACACGCAAGTCCCTCAAGACTGTAGACAGAGGGAAGACCATTTTAATTTAAATTAGTCAATTGCTTTTTATGTATTTTACAAATCTTTGGACCATACGACTAAGACCAATGTCATTCTTTTCATTACATTAAATACAAGCTGTTTTAATTGGCAAGCTATATAAAATTTGTAAATACAACTAAAGCCTAATAATATACTCTGACAAATTTCTAGATATAGCAAAAATATGTGGGAGCAGGGATGGGGAGCCAGGAATTAAAATGAAAATGAAAAGGAACCTTTTTTTTATATTCTAAAAGTTAGCCAGATATACTTTGTAAAATATATAAGATACCTACAAACAATGCACACAGCATCATCCTAGTATGTAAATAGCTTCACTTTGTTTTTTTTACTGAATGTACATGAATTATGCATGAAGAAGTATATTAAAATACATAGATTAAAACTGGAGCATAACTAGCTTCCTGAAATTAATATTAAAGAACAAGAAAATGTACAATGAACCTTTATTTACATTTGATGCAACTCCACAATTTAGTTTAAACCAAATCTATTTTTTGAGACCCTTACAAGCTTAAAATGTGAAATGCCTCATCTCTGATTATGCAGACAGATCTGGTCATCATCCCCATCTTCTATTTAATATCCATAAGGAGGAGACTATGATAAAATGGCCTAAATCCAGCTTTCCAGTATCACTGTAGGAGATTTTAGTAAACACCACTTTTCTCTAAGTACATAAAAGTACGGGTGCACCAATAAACATTTTCATGGCTGATACTATTAGCTGATGATTAACCAACCATATTGTCTGATGTCGATCTGATAACCATTAATTAGTAATAATGCAAGGCATTTAAAACTTCTGACATAACTAAACCTTTTTTTAAATGCGCTCCAGCAGCCTCCTGTGTCTCATGTATCAGTGTCCCTGTACTTAAAAATGGTGGTGAGGGCACTTGAATTAAAGCTCGTTTGGATTCCAGCAGGGGGAAAAGGCCCCTTCACCTCTTGGTGCTACTGCTGCCAGGGGCAGGGCAAGCCCCCATGCCCCATGAGGGAGTCTAAGTCCAGCCTGCCAGTGAGGGGATGGGGATGAAGAATGGCTTGGGCCCCAGGATCTGGATCAGGCTCTCCATGCTCAAGATCACCTGGCTTGTGGATGGGGATGTCTGGGACACAAGCCAGAAGGCATAATTATCAGTTAATCATAACCAGCTACAAAGGCCAAAAAAAGCTGATAGCCAATAATGTCATTTCCCTTTTTAACTGCAATGATCCAATGTCCAACCTGTATATCAGTTCACCTCTACATAAAAGTCAATCTGATGGGCAAGCAATAGAATGGGACTCTGCAATTAAGCTCTCTTAAGACTCAAAGTTATGGCTTGTATGTTGATCAGAGTTGTTTCATGGTTATTCATTTGGGTTCTGGTCTCTGGATTCTACAAGTAACCAGCGCCTATTAATTTCACCCTGTTCATTTCCTAATAAAAAATTTCCTAATTTCCCAACTGATGGAAATTGCAAGTGATTTCCTAAGTTTCCAGAATAGTCCTGTTTATCCACATAAGATGACAGATTTTACTTGGGAGGTGTAGTGAGAAACCCACTAAATCAGAAGTTGCCACATTTTTACCTCTCACTTAGAAGGTACTGCTCAAAATTCAAATCATGCTGTATATAACATATTATATAGCATGTGGCATATGTATGCAGCAAATGTAGCAGTCGCATACTCCGTTTAGTGAAAGATACACAACAAACAACATACAAACATGCACAGATGTGCAAACATGCATGAATGCAAAGACAACCAGGGGCTAAAACATATGCAAAAGAGAAAATGAGAAATTAATAGCTGTAAAAAGGTTGAAGTAAGAAATAAGAGTGGCAAATTAGGTAAGCATTAGGGCGGTGCAAAATTTCGCTGGCCGTTTCATTTCAACACTGTTCTGACCAATTTTGAGGTCGAAACAGCACAATCGAAACAAAACAAAAGCCCTCGAAAAGGCCTCGAAACAAAATGAAGCTGGTCGAAACGTATTGACCAGAGGCTGGGGATGGCAAGTCAGTCTAGCTGGGCTGACTTCTCATCCTGAGCGCAAGATTGCACCGGGGGTGGGAGACAACCCAGCTGGGCTGCTTCCCCAACCCCCACACTAGATCGTGCCGGGGCAGGAGGCAACCCAGCCGGGCTGCTTCCTTGACCCCTGCGCTAGATCATGCTGGGGGTGGGAGGCAGCCCAGTTGGGCTGCTTTCCTAGCGCGATCTAGCGCGGGGGTCAGGGAAGCAGACCATCTGGGCTGCCTCCTGCCCCTGGCAGGATCTAGTGTTGGGGATGGGAAGTCAGCCCAGCTGGTCTGACTCCCCATCCCCAGCGAAACTCGAAACAGCCTTGAAACAGCTTTTCTATTTCAACGGAACGGAACAGCTGTTTTGACTTGAAATGAAATTCAAGATGAAAAACTGTTCCGTGGAACCACTGAAACTCAAGGCAAAATGGAACGCTGCCATTTCGCACAGCCCTAGTAAACATTTAAAAAAGGGAAAGTACTTGATATTGCATTTTTTTTGGCTTCTTTTTCATTACTCATACTGTAATTTTGGGTGTAGCTCTCAGTGTGCATTTTATGTGCACGTGGAAGCCTCTGCTGGGTTTTTAGTTGTAGCCATGTTGGTCTAAGGACATAGGCAGGCAAGGTTCTTTGAGTAGATGTGATACCTTTTATTAGACCAGCTGTGTAGTTGGAAAAAAGTTCTTTGCAAGCTTTCAGGTACAGTCACCCTTCTTTAGGTATAGAGAGTCTTGACCAGCAGAGACTCTCTTTGCCTGAAGAAGGGTGACTGTGCCCAAAAGCTTGCTAAGAACTTTTTTCCAACTACTCAGTTGGTCTAATAAAAGATATCACAGGAAGAAAGACAAGTTGCAAGAGACGTGGTTCAATTAGGCTGCAATTTAACTCACCAATAATTTTCCTTTTACAGAAACCATCACACTTATTTTCAGGATCGGCTCGGCTGTAGTAGACGGTTGAGACCTATCTAACTCAACGCCCAATGGGTAGCAACCACTAGCAGAACAACTGTTTATTCTTCTTAATAGCACTCTCACCATCCTCATGCACTCTTGCCCCAGCCTTCATTATGACTATTATAATTTGAGCTAGGGACAGAAGTTGCACATAAACTGGTTTAAGTGATCAGAAACTGGTTTAAACCTGTAATTGAACAAAAGTTCAGTGCACATAAACCAGTTTCAAAATGGCTGAAGCTGGTTTAACATAAACTTGGTTGAATGTAGTATCAGACTTAACTGATTTGGGTAAAACCAGGTTATGCAATGTCTGTCCCAGACCCCTTCCTGGTTTAACTTAAACCAGAGTCTCCCAGCATCCCAGATGCTTTGCAGCCTTGGGCTGTGCTGTCTGCTCCAGAGAACAGGACTGGCCCTGCTCCTCTGCCTGCTAGCTAGAGCTCCGGGAGAGACTGCAGGCACAGCAGTATTTGCCTGGCTTCCCCTGACCCCCACCCTTTGCTACTCAAACAGGGATCCCCCCTTCTTTCCCTCCCATCTCCCACATTACAGACCCTACGCATGTGGCATGCTAGCTAACGCTGAGAGAGGGGTGTGTGTGTGTGTGTGTGTGTGTGTGTGTGTGTGTGTGTGCGCGTGCGTGTGCGCACCTTCAATTTCACTGGGCCAGGCAGACAGAACAGTGTCCACTCAGGGCATTTTGGAGCTAATCAACAGGTCAACTGGTAATGTCCCTCCATTCCTTCCTTGTAAAATGCTATTTAAAAAGGGCTTGAACTAATGAAAGAGGCTTTTGTTTTGTTGATGGGCTGTGTTGTTGGCCCCCTGCTGGCTCCCTCGCCTGTCAGGTTTGCAGACAGTATGAAGAAGCAAGGAGAGGGAGATTGAAAAGCTCAGTATCATCAACAGATGCATGCACTGCACACACACCCTTGTCACAGAGTACTAGCCCAGGGCTGGCAACACTCCTGCCCCTTGAGCAGTGAACAGATGAAAAGCCTGGGACAATGCAGGCAGGGTGGTAGTTTACACCCCTCCCTAATCAGAGCATCTTCCAGGGCCTGGCCATGCCTACCTCAGCACTATGGAAGGGAAGGCTGCTTGAGCGCCCCGCCCCGCCCCGCGTCCCCCCCCCCAGCTTCTAACCTGAGCCACTGCAGGCACGTGCCTACATTTCCTCAGTCCAGAGGGAATGTCTGTGCCATTGCAAACCAGTTCAACCTAGCAAGTTAGAGTAACCTGCAAAGATTGAATCAATTCAGGATCAGGCCTTTTGAATGTCTGTCCCTAGCCATGGTGGTACAGTGGCACTGAATACTGAAACCCTACCTCCTTCTCTTTGTATAAGGGCTGAACAGGACTACTGAAAAGGGCACCAACTCCTGACCTACCAGATGTTAGGAAAGCTAACTCCTCCTTGTTTTCTTATGAATTTTCCTTAAATATACATTCAACTCAAGTCTATTAGAGAACAAGAGCCTCTTGTGCCACAAATATGTGTGCTGAGTACCTGACACCTGCTAAACAGATACAATTTGAACTTTACTTCCTTACCCATGCAACAAGATTCTGGAACTGCCTTAGATGAGGCAGAAAACCAAACCCTGCCTCCCTTAAGCTGGCATCAAAGGGGAAATTCATTCTGAGACCCAAAAAAAAGACAAAGGCTAGCATAATGCCCACAGCAGATCAGAGAATGCATAGTCTGATCCCATGGAAGGAAAAGCTGCTAGATAGTGGTTTATGAGGTCCCAATCTGAGGTTCCACTCTTTGTGATCATAGGCCGCCTCCATATGAGCATGGACATTTGGTTCTTTGGGGACAAGTAACAGCAGCACACCTGTGCCATGCACCCTCTGGCACACAGCAGGTTACCCTGGGTGGGGCCAGCACTCGGCTGGGCCCACCAGCCTTACCTGGGGACCTCCTGGGGCTGCAGCAGCAGCAATTCTGCTGCTCAGAGCCTGGCTAGCTGCTGGAGTGTGGCTCCAGCTGGCCAGGCTCTGGTTTTGCGCGGCATGCATTATCCCCGTGTGCACCGCCTGCTTTTTTTTTTCAGTGGGTTTTTGTGACCCCAGGTTCTCCCGAGGTCACAAAAAACCCCCACCTGCACTGCTACCTTACAGCACAGAGAACACCTGAATGTGTGGTATATGCCACCGCAGATGTGTCTGTAGCACCACATACTGCACGGTGGCACTTGTCTCAACATGGCCACAGGGCACAGACAGAAGTGCAATTCCCAGCTATAACTCAGAATGTGTTATGCAAAGCATTCTGAGTTAAAGTGTTACCCCAGACCAAACAGAAGTTCACTGTTGGTTCCAAAGAGGAGGGAAAGCTAGCTGGGGTTGGGAGCCTGCAGCCAGATTCCCATAGCAACGGCCAGGCTCTCTGGCAGTTTTCGCTGTTTTCAGAATGGAAGGGGGGAAAGGCAAAGGAGTAAGCTTGCTCTTGGGGCTCCTCGGCTGGTGCTGAAGGGTGAGGTGGGTGAACTGGAGCTCCCCCCCCCACCTCATGGTGGCTTCAATATACCCTCCCTATCATTTGGGGGGAGTGGGGGGTTGAAAACCCCCAGACTGAACTCCCTCTACTCCATCCTCCCTCACATTCTGTAAACAGTGACAGGCTGGGAGCTCCACAGACACAAGATACAAAAGACGCTACATTTTGAAACGTCTTCATCTGATCCCTCATGCAATCGGGAGCCAGGAGCAAGGAGGAGAGGAGGGAACTGGGCACACGTGCATTCCTCTTACCTGACCCAAGGCAGAGGCGGACGCAGCAGCTGTGGAGCCAGCAGCAGGGACAGCAACAGCTGATCCCCCAAAGGTAACTGGGGCAAAGGGAGCCAGCACAGCTGAGCTGGATCCAGAGGGGAAGACCCCCAGATCCCTTTTAGCTAAGCTGGTAGGGAGCCGCAATCCTGAACCGCGCCGCATGAACAGAGTGAGCAAACAGGCGTGCTCTGTAAGAGCGTGCCAGAGTTTGTGCTGGCGTTCGCGCCGGCAGGCAGGCAGGAAGGGCCAGGAGGGAGACTCCAGCAAGGGTAGGGCAAAGGCACCACACAAAAATATAAATAAATAGCAACTTATATAATGGTGTTGACGCAGAGTGCTGCTAGGGCCCCTGCCCGGGAGGTGCCACCTACCCAGGGCTTGTCTGAGGCCTCCACCCAGACAGAGCCCATGGGGAAGCTGGTGTCCCCCTGCCCCCCGGCCAGCGGGGGATACCCAGCAGGGCCAGGGGAGCAGGGATTGGGGGCCCCCACACCTGTCCTGCAGGCGCCTGTCTTAGGGCCCTGGAGGCGCGGGTGAGGGAGCTCCAGGATGAGGTTAGCAAGCTGAAGGGAATCAGGGAGGCAGAGGATGAAATTGATGGGTATTTCCTTTCCCTGCAGGGCCATGCACCCAAGGAAGAAGCACCGTGGGAGGTGCCCTCCACAGAAGAGTGGCAGATGCTCACCTCCAGAACTAGGGCGGCTCGCAGCAAAGCAGTACCAGTTCCTTCAGTCCTGCTGGAGAACAAGTACGAGGCCCTGGCCACACTGCAGAAGAAGAAAGGAAACCTCCGGAGAGGAGGCAACTCCACACTTTCCATACTCTGAACAGGCTGAAGGAGCTAAGCAGACCCGGAGGAGGAAATGTCAAGTGATCATTATAGGTGACTCCATCCTGAAAGGTACAGAGGGACCCATCTGTTGCCAGGACCCCTCGACACTTGAGGTCCACTGCTTGCCTGGAGCAAAGATTCAGGACGTTGATAGGGATGATCCAGGCCCTGATCCAGCCCACCGATTACTACCCCATGGTCCTAATCCACGTGGGCACTAATGATGCAGCCAGAAGAAGGCCTGATCACCTGATGATGGACTACTATGCTCTGGGGGGCATGCTGAAGGAGATAGGGGCACAGGTGGTATTCTCTTCTGTCCTACCAGTGAGTGGACATGGAAGACGACACAAGACCTGCATCAGAGAGATAAACTTGCTGCTCCGGGAATGGTGTCTGGAGGCAGGCTTCAGCTTCCTAGAAAACGACCCACACTTCAGGACGAGAGACATGCTCGGGTGGGATGGGCTTCACCTTTCCCCAAAGGTAAGCGTGTGTTCTCTTCTAGGTTGGCGGATCTCCTCTGGCGGGCTT
>NW_005842109.1:1434018-1446985 GCF_000455745.1 Alligator sinensis
CCCAGAGGCGACAACCTGGTGACGGGTCTGCGGGTGCTCGACCACCTGGGCGACAGCGATCATCGCCTGCTGGAATTCACCATCCAGTGCAACGTGGCAAAGGCCTGCATCAAGGCAGCAACCCTGGACTTCAGGAGGGTGGACTTCAATGAGGTAAGGAGACTAGTCGGGGAGGCACTGAGGTCCTGGAGGGGAGAGGAGTCAGGTGTCTAAGAAGAGTGGTCGTTCCTTAAGGAGACGATCCTCCAAGTCCAAAGGGAGGTAATCCCAACATGGATCAAAGGGGGCAAGAGGGCACAAAAGCCCCCATGGCTCACCAAAAGCATACGGGAATGTCTCCTATCTAAAATGGAGGCGTACACCCAATGGAAGGGAGGGGCCATCACCAGGGAGGACTATACCTCGGTTGCTCGGGGCTGTAGGGGGGTGGTCCAGAAGGCCAAGGTGGAGATGTAACTGGGACTAGCCACCCAGATCAAGGACAACAAGAAGTCCTTTTTTAAATACATAGGGGGTAAAAAGAAGATACTGGGTAATGTGGGGCCTCTGCAAGACGCTAGGAAATCTGGTCATCTCATCAGACGACAAAGCTAACCTATTTAACAATTTCTTTGCCTCCATTTTTTTTAGCAGGGACCGGGTCACCCCCAACCTCCACTGGGACCCCCATAGGACTCAGGGGAGGCGCACCCAGGCGTAGGGTCAGTGAGGACCTAGTCAGGGAACTTCTGGAGGGACTGGATGTATTTAAGTCAGCTGGTCTTGATGATCTCCATCCCAGAGTGCTGAGGGAATTAGCAGAGGTCATTGCGGGACCCCTGGCACGGCTTTACGAGCGCTCGTGGTGCTCTGGAGTGGTGCCAGAGGACTGGAAAAGGGCCAATGTGGTGCCCATTTTCAAAAAAAGGGAGGAAGGAGGACCCAGGAAACTATAGGCCAGTTAGTCTTACCTTGATCCTGGGTAAGCTTTTTGAGAGAATTATCCTGGTGCATGTCCGCGAGGGGCCAGCAGGGAAGATTATGCTTAGGGGCAACCAACATGGGTTCATTAGAGGCAGGTCCTGTCAGACCAACCTGGTTACCTTCTACGACCAGGTCACAAAATCCTTAGATGCAGGTGTAGCAGTGGACGTAGGTCTTTGTGGACTTTAGGAAGGCCTTCGACACTGTCTCTCACCCCATTCTCATTAAAAAACTAGGGGACCGTGGCGTCAACACACAGTCAAATGGGTCACTAACTGGCTGGAGGGACGCACCCAGAGAGTGGTGGTGGACAGGTCTTTTTTGACCTGGAGGGATGTGGGCAGTGGGGTTCCACAGGGCTCGGTCCTCGGGCCCGCACTGTTCAACATCTTCATCATGACTTGGACAAGGAAGTAAAAAGCACCCTGTTCAAATTCGCAGAAGTAAAAAGCACCCTGTTCAAATTCGCAGACGACACTAAGATGAGGGGGGAAGTGGGCACACTAGAAGGGAAGAATAGGCTGCAATCGGACCTAGACAGGTTACAGGGGTGGGCAGATGAGAACAGGATGGGTTTCAACACTGACAAGTACAAGGTACTGCACCTGGGGGGGGGAGATCCAGCAGCATACCTACAGGCTGGGGAAATCCCTTCTTGTCAGTGCAGAGGCAGAAAAGAATCTTGGAGTCATTATTGATTCCAAGATACTGCATCCAGTTCTGGGCGCCACACTTCAGGAGGGATGTGTACAACATGGAGAGGGTCCAGAGGAGGGCCGCTCGCATGATCAGGGGTCAGCAGGGCAGGCCGTATGAGGAGAGGCTAAGGGACCTGAACCTGTCCAGCCTTCACAAGAGAAGGCTGAGGGGGGATTTAGTGACCGTTTACAAACTAGTCAGGGGGGACCAGCAGGCATTGGGGGAGTCCCTATTCCCCCCAGCACTACCAGGAATGACTAGAAATAACAAGCTGGCAGAGGGTCGATTCAGACTAGACATCAGGAGGCGCTACTTCACTGTCAGGGTGGCTAGGATCTGGAACCAACTTCCAAGAGAAGTGGTGCTGGCTCCTACCCTGCGGGTCTTTAAAAGGAGGCTAGACGAACATCTTGCTGGGGTCGTTTGACCCCAGTGCTCTTTCCTGCCATGGCAGGGGTTTGGACTTGATCTGCTCAGGTCCCTTCCGACCCTACCAACTATGAAACTATGAATGAGGGGTCAGATTTTCACCTATCTGGCCATTTTTTAAGCTGTTTGCAGCCACGCACTTGTATTTGGTCATGACTATAGACTGCTTTTGTGGCCAGATCAGGTGAAAATTGTCACTTCTATCTACACCCATAGATGAGCTGCTTCTCACATGTAACAACTTCTGTTCAGCTGAGGGCTCTGGGACATGCTTGATTCTTGCCCCTTGTTTCAGAGGAGGAGGAATGGGTCCTTAAAAGCAATCATAACTAATTTTCTTTCTGCTTGCAAGATGTTTTAGTCCAGCACCAACCCCAGGCATTATACTGTCTGTTGAAGGGGCTTAAACAAAGGCTTTTTTCCAGTACTTTTAACATTTTAGTTCTTACAAATCATTGAATTGAGTTGCAAGAGACTTCAGAAGGTCATCTACTCCAACCCCCTGCTCAAGGCAGGATCACCCCCCCTAAACTTTTCAGCATTTCCCTTCTGCCCTTCCCTACCAGCCTCCTTGCACCATGAGTTCAGGTGGTACGAAGCCCTGCTTGTGTTTAATAGAAAGTATGAGCATAACAAACATAGCCAGGGTGGCACTCATTACTCCAATGCATGCATGCTCGGTGTTGGAGGAAGCTAAAAGGAACTCTTAAGTACAAAGACTGCACACAGTTCTGTTTCAAATATCTCCCTGGAAGTCTAACCTACACTTCTGGTGAGAGCCTCACCTTCTCCCAGTTGACCTCTGAGTGTACATTCATTGAATGATGACCTTTATTTTGACCTTTTATATTTACATACTGCCCTTTCATAAACTTTGTTGGTATTGACTCAAGATACCTTCAGACATATTGTTGATAATACTGCTATTGTTTGTGAACTCAGGAAGAGAAAATATTCAAACTTTACTACAAATTAAATGTTTTACAGCACATTGCACTCCACCTCATTTTCACACACGCACACACACACACACACACACACACACAAAATGAAAGGTAAGAGACTTGGATAAAATGTTATTTGCTTACCCAAAGACACTGATGTAATATAGACTAAATGCAGATTCTTCAGTTGAAAAGATTTAATTTCCAAAGGAAAGCTGTGACAATTTAGCATGTTAAGTTTGCTATGAAATTTTCCATGTGCTTCATGTATTGTAGTTTTAATACTATTAAATATTTCATCATTAGAAAGGCTAGATTAGTAAGAATGCAAGAAGAAATTAAGTAGAAGCTTTGTGGCATTTTAAAATTAATCTCTTGCTTCTCTTTAGGTCCAGTAAAATAGTTAATTTAAGATATGAAGAAAATGGATGATACATATATTGACTGGAAATTGAGGTGTTCCCAGCCCAGGAATTTGCCAAGTTTTCCATGCAAAATCTCTGTACCTAAAACAAAAAATGTGCAGTGTCTCCTGGGAATCATAATTCATGCTTCCATTCTTGTGTATGGACCAGACTTAGTGCTTAGACTATAACTTCCATGATGCACCAGTATCTCTCTTTTGGACCCCCTATGTGAATCATGGGGGTCATTAAAGATTCATGAAGAAATTTTATCTCGTCTTGGAAAGCCATTCCTTTGGAAAGGCACTAGGAAGGATTTTTTTAATCAAGCTTTTTCCTTTTAAATAAAAATTAATATTATCTAAGTAAACCAGACAATTCCTGTAAAAAAAAAAAATCTGTATTAGCCAAAGTCTCAATTTTCCATCTAAAATACTGCAATGGGATATTTTCCACCAGTCCTAGCTTGAGCTCTTCGTTTCTATACCGTACTAAGAGGTCTACAGTTCCTTGAAATGTTCTATACATAAATAATATTTCAACTTCCTTAAATCCAAGTTACATGACCCATGGAAGTCTTTCAGAACAGCCACTTTATTATAAAATATTTCTATCAAGGCAGCATGTTTTTTGTGAACCAAGTTACTTTTAGAGATGTATGTTTTGAGATATTTTCTCAGGGCACATGTAAAAATGTCATTAATGAAGTATACAACTCTTAAAACAACCAGAAATTTCATTAATGAAGTATACAACTCTTAAAACAACTACATGGCAGCAATGAAGCCTATCTTAATAGGGGTTTCAAGAGAAATCTCAGTCTTCTTGGTTGGAAAGAAGCAGGATCCATAGGACATGCAAGCTTAGATTTAAAATCCATTGTGCACACACACAGATGATTTTAGGATGTGAGGCAAAGCTTTTAAAAATCTGGAGAAATGAGTAGCTAAAGCAGAATAATTATCTGACAGATGGAGATTGCCCAAGGCTGCCACTTGAACATATAAAAAGCTGAGACTGAGCTCTTTTTTGAAACACAACATTAGAAATTCCAAAAGCATGTTGAGCATTAATTGTGGAAGGTACAACATTATGTTCAGCACACCAGAGTATAAACGCTGTCCAAGTGCAATGGCACACTTTGAAAGTAGATTCTTTTAATTTGAAGTGAATTGCCAGAAAATGATTATAAGTATTCTTATATAAGAAATACAGACCAAATACCCACAGTGCCATAAGGCAGTCGTGTAGCAGCCAGATAAAATGTATACACCTGAGTCTCTTTCACTACGTCAATGACGGCAACTTTCACTGTGCTTCATACATAGATTTCATAGTCATTTGGGCTTCAGAAAAGCAGACTTTGATTCACTCAGGGAATACCATGGAACCTTTCTGCCCTCTCCGTGCCTGCCCCTCATACAGGTAATGTTTTCTCCAAATCATTTTGCATAGCAACTTCCTAAACTATCCTATACGTCTGAATACCATCAGAGGTAACTCTACTATGTCCACACTATGTTAATATATGGAATCTTGTGCACCTGCCATGGTCAACTCAGGACGGTGCTATACCTTGACTGCATACCACCTGTCCTCATTTGTATGTTGAGCACGGTTTGAATTACACTCTGACTCTTGGGGGGCTATGCAGTGGTGGCAGTTGGCCGCTAGAAGGAGCTGCTGCCTGACCTGCTTACAAAGGCATGAGACGGGCCAGGGGCTCTCACCTTTTGTGGTGGGGGCTCTTGTCTCTTATGGGAGAGCTCAGCCCTCCGGATCCTTCTTCCCCCCTCCCCCCCCATATCGAACCCTGATGGTAAGCACAGTGGGACAGCACAGCATTCTTTTTTTTTAATGGTTGTAGGGCCCCCGACACAGAGGGGCCTGATCTCACTTGTGACCTTCAATATGAACGTAATATAAATTAATAATAATTTACACAAATATTATTTGATTGGTTTACAAAATAAAACTGGAGACAGGCCTGTTGAAAGTCTCTGGGTTAGGTTCAGATAGGGGAGAGCAACAAGGGTGATTTTGCAGTGGATCTCTGCAATACACCACTAGAAAAGGAAGACAAGGTGGATGAGACGTTCTTCAAACAGCTAGTGGAAGTTTTCTGATTACAGGCTATGGTTCTCATGGGGGACTTCAATCACCCTTACATCTGCTGGGAGGGTGATATAGCAGTGCACTGGCAATCCAGGAAGTTTTTGAAGAGTACTGGGGACAACTTCCTGGTGCAAATGTTGGAGAGGCCAACTAGGGGCCGTGCTGTTCTTCCTGCTCACAAACAGGGAAGAACTGGTGGGGAACACAGAAGTGGATGGCAACTTGGGCAGCAGTGACCATGAGATAATTGAGTTCAGGATCCTGACAAAAGGAAGAAAGGAAAACAGCAGCCTAAGTACCCTGGACTTCAGAAAAGCAGACTTTGACTCACTCAGGGAATTAATGGGCAGGATCCCGCAGGAGGTCAGGCTGCGGGGCAAAGGAGTCCAAGAGAGCTAGCTGTATTTTAAAGAAACTTTACTAAGGGCGCAGGAACAAACTACCCTGATGCACACGAAGATTAGCAAGTATGGCAGAAGACCCGCTTGGTTTAGCAGCAAACTTCACTGAGCTCAAACACAAAAAGGAAGTTTACAAGAAGTGGAAGCCTGAACAAACAACTAGGAAGGAATGCAAGACTATTGCTTGGGCATGCAGAGATTAAATCAGTAAGGCCAAAGTACAATTGTAGTTGCAGCTAGTAATAAGTATGTTAGCAATAAGAGGAAGATCGAGGAAGTGGGACACAACCTGAATGGGAGACAACGTAGTGACAGATGACGCAGAAAAGGCTGAAGTACCCAGTGCCTTTTTTTTACCTCAGTCTTAACAGACAAGGCCAGCTACCAGCCTACTGCACCTGGCAGCACAATTTGCGAAGGAGGTGAGCAGCCAACAGTGGGTAAAAAACAGGTTAGGGACCATTTAGACAAATCCATGGGTCCAGACACAACTCACCAGAGGGTGCTGAGGGAGTTGGCTGATGTGATTGTAGAGCCACTGACCCTTACCTCTGAAAACTCATGGCAACCAGGGGAGGTCCCAGACTACTGGAAAAGGGCATATGTGGTGCCGATCTTTAAGAAAGGGAAGAAAGAAGATCAGAGGAACTACAAACAAGTCAGCCTCACCTCAGTCCCTGGAGAAATAATGGAGCATGTTCCTCAAGGAATCCATTTCTAAGCACTTGGAGAAGGTGATTAGAAACAGTCAGCATGGATTCACCAAGAGTAAGTCATGCCTGACTAACCTGATTGCTTTCTAGGACAAGATGACTGGCTCTATGGATATGGGGAGAGCAGTGGGCATGATATACCTTGACTTCAGCAGGGCTTTTGATACGGTTTCCCACAATATTCTTGCAGGTAAGCTACGGAAGTATGGGTTGGATAAATGTACTATAAGGTGGATAAAAAATTGGCTGGATTGTTGGGCTCAAAGGGCAGTAACCAATGGTTGATGTCCAGCTGGCACCAAATCTTCAGGTTTGTGCCCTAGGAATTGGTCCTGGGTCTGGTTCTGTTCAATATCTTCATCAATAGCCTGGAAGATGGGATGGAGCGTACCCTCAGCAGGTTTTCAGATGACACCAAGCTGTGGGGAGTAGTAGATATGCTGAAGGGTAGGGTTAGGATTCAGGGAGACTTAGACATATTGGAAGATTGGACCAAATGTAATCTCATGAGGTTCAGTAAAGACACATGTGAGTCCTGCACTTAGGACAAAACAATCCCTTGCACTGTTACAGGCTGGGCCTGACCTGCTAAACAGCAGCTCTCCAGAAAAGGACCTAGGGGTTACAGTGGACAATTAGCTGAATATGAACCAACAACAGGGGTATGTGTGACCTTGTTGTGAAGAAGGCTAACAGCATACTAGGCTGCATTAGTAGAAGTCTTGCCGGTTGATCAAGGGAAGTGATTATTCTCTTCTATTTGGGGCTGGTGAGGCTACATCTGGAGTCCTATGCCCAGTTTTGGTCCCCCCCACTACAGAAAGGATGCAGACAAATTGGACAGCGTCCAATGGAGAGCAATGAAAATGGATAGGGGGCTGGGGGCCATCACTGCTGAGGAAAGGCTGAGGGAACTGAGATTATTTAGTCCAGATAAGAGGAGACTGAGCAGGGATGTAATAGCAGCCTTCAACTACCTGAAGGGGGATCCCAAAGAGGACGAAGCTAAACTGTTCTCAGTGGTGGCAGATGACAGAACAAGGACCAATGGTCTCAAGTTACAGCAAGGGAACTTTAGGTTAGATATTAGGAAAAACTCTCTCACTAGGAGGGTAATGAAGGGCTGGAACAGGCTACCCAGAGAGGTTCTGGAATCTCCATCCTTGGAGGTTTTTAAGACCTGGCTAGACAAAGCCTTAGCTGGCATGATATAGTTGAGGATGGTCCTGCTTCGAGCAGGGGGTTGGACTAGATGATCTCCTGAGGTCCCTTCCAACCCTAATTTTCTATGATTCTGCATGGCCATTCTAGAATAATTAAAATTACTTGAGTTCTATCTGATTGATAAACTTTCCATATTATTCTTGCTATAAAGTAAAAATATACTAGGATGTAACCATTCATCTAATCTAACAGGGAAAAAATCCTTGCTTATATTCATTGTTTTTGTGCCTGGGACTCTACGAGTCCAAGATAATTGCTTCACATTTTTGCTGGCAGCAAATTTGTCCAAGATTTGAATAAAGCATTTTTTTTCTGAATTTATGAGGTCAAGGTGCTTACATTGTGCTCTGCTGAAGGTTCCATGCAGAGAGAAAAACTAACAACTTCCCAATATAGAAACCCATTTTTTTTAAACTGCACTTTACAATCTATTTTCCCCTTACAAGATGGGTAAAATTCTCTTATACTGTGAAGTTTCACAGAAAACTGAAGCACATCCGTGACTGGAAACCATGTCAACAATTATGACAATCTGAGTCTCCCACCTTTAGAATGCCTGTACAGAATCTATCAGACCAACTGTTTGTCATTTACTTTTACATATTTGTATTTGCACACAAACTCAGAGAGCTATTGAAAAAGACCAGAGAATTGAGATTCAGTCTCTGTACGCCGCCAAGAATCAGCTACTTTATTCACCAACAGGCTAATGCTTATGGAATCTTCAAAAGGTTTTCCTACAAATATTCTTAGAATGAGGCACTTTTGGATAAGGATCATTTATAATCATTTCTCTACTTATGATAAAGCCATGATATGCCAGAACAGTAGTTAAGTATTACTGACAACCTTTCCTGCTGCGGTGATTTGATTAATATCTAATTTCTTTACTAAGTGAACTAGGTATAGTCATATTCCTGAATGTTTACAAGACACAAACACAAGGTATTGCTCCAGTGTTGAAGGGCAGGCTTCATATTCCTGAAGTAAGACTGCAACCCGGGGAAATCCGAGGTGATTTCAGTATTGGCATGTGGTGTTACCTTCTTTTAAACATATAGATGTGGTGCGTCCTGGTTCAAATCTTTTGCTTTGTCTGATAAAAGGCTTTTCAAAATAACTCCCCCCCGCCCCGTGTGATTCAAACAGTTAAATGGTGATATCTGAAACTAAACTGAACCTTCAGGATCAATTATTTTGGGTACCAAAAAACCCATTATAAAACTGGACTTTTTACTGAACTAAAGCAATGCTTCTTATTGTAAAATTATATATATAAAATTTTAAAACATTTTTGTAAGAGGCTTTTATCCTCAGTTTGCTTTATGGGTCATGAGTTTGATCCTACTCTTATTTAATTCAGTAGCAAAAATCCCACTGATTTCAGTGGGAAAAAGAATAAAGATAAAAGAATGAGCCACCCATCTGTAACAGAATTATAGCCACCTCTGGGATGCAACGCAGCTGCTATTTAGTTGTGAACAAAACCACCACAGAATAAAATTAGGACTAGAAATTGCAAGGGAAAGATGAGTGGAAATCTTAGGTAGGTGGAAAATAATTTCACAAACTGGAATTTGGCAAAGTCATTAGAGAAGACTCCTTCATTCATATGCCACAAGATTATTCAAAAGTGTTCAGGATCTTAGTTTTGCATCTCAATCAAAAGACCAGCAGGTCCAATAGCAGTCTGCCCTAATCCCCAGATAGGGCAAGTATTGTGCCAGTAAAAAGGCAGCTACAGGCCAGTCTTTACCATTACTTAATTTTTTTTAAGTAACTTTTTTTTTTTACATAAGGTGACCTGAACCAACACTCCTTTGGGTTGGCAACTCTCATGAGATTGCATTGTGAAGTGGTACAGATCCAGGCATTTCTCTAATGTTTACAAGAAAATATGAGACTATAATGTAGAAAGGAGGACTTGCGGATGCTTATTACACTATTATTTTAGTATTTGTTTGTTCTACTCTCCACTGAGATCACAGAGTACTATCTAGTATTTATTTAGGATCAATGCATCAGTTTGACCTCACCATTTGTCAGTGACAGATCAATACAGGGACAAATTCTGATTCCATATGTATTACTGTTTTATTGAACTATAAAATAATAGATACATTTCAGGGGAGCATTCTAGTCACATCTGTATTACTTTGCTGTCAAGTCTCTGCTCAAAGTATAGTATTTTTGACTTAAAGAAAAAAATATATACTCTTCCATCTTAAACAGGTTGGACACTTACCAATGTGTTTTCAGAAATCCTAGCTTAAGGGGGAGGGGGGAAGGAAGCCCAATACTATAATTTCAGAATTGCCAACAGCAAGGCATTCAGTTCAACAGAACAGATTTTCTAGTTTTATTAGAACACAATCTAACAGGAGCTTTTTCATAGTCATTTTATTATAACAGTGCTCAGAGGCTTAAAGCTGCCTTTTTATACTATAAAATTATATGCTATCCTTTTTAGAACTGCAGCTAGCATCAAAAAATCCTATAATTCAGTTATCCCTTTCAAATAACTTTACATTGGGAAGGTTTTGCCAAGCCATAATAGAATAATCAAGTTAACAACTGAAGCATTGAATCCCATGGTATTTTTCTACATAGTTTGTGGTTAATTGGTCAGAAGCTATGATTTTATAGGTCATTACTCATCATAAATATTTCTTTATAAAACTCTGAAAATTTATATTTTTACTCAGTACTTCATTAAATTGCTTTTTTAGGTACCTGTAAGCTTGTTACAAACTGCAGTTAATTGCTACATGTGATTCAACATAGCACAATCCAGGGGAAAAGAAAGCAGATGTATTGTATGTACGCTGAATAATCAAAAAACCCAGGTCAGGATATCCAGGTTTCTAATTCTAAGTTGTTCATTTTTTTCATGTTGCATTTGAAATTAGAAAAGTGCTCCTTAAATTGACTATGCAAACCTAGCAAGTGGGAAACGTGAGACCTAAGATATATAAAAAGTTCATATGTCCAAAAATTTAGAAAGTTGCTTCTGAAAAGTGACAACAAATATTCATTTTCTGTAGCTGAAGGATCATAAATGTTTTCCAGGTTAGAAAACATTACAAATTCCATATTGGAACAAGCCAATTATTTATTTAGCCATTTATCCTGAGTCCAACAAATTTTAGACTAATATTTTAGAAAGAGTTCTTGTTTGCTAACATTTTCAGTTCTGATCAAATAGCATCATGTTCTACCAAATATATTGTATTTACCTGAATCCAAGACAACTTTGAATTTAAGACATCCCCCTCCTTCCAAAAATTATATTCTATATATGGAAAATTACATTTGTTATAATTTTCCATGATTAGAATCTAATTTTTGGAAGGTCATCTTAAATTCATCCCTCACACTGCTGTGGCAGGGAAAGCAGAGGCAGGGTGTGAGAGGCCAGACTGCCCCACCATGCGTCCCTCCTGCCCCTTGCCCCGCACCATGCCTGTGCCCTCTGCTACTTACTTGCCCACTCTGGTACCTGCCCCAACTGCATTTGGCCTCTGCTATGTTGCCCCCCTGCCCCACCCATGTTTGTGCCTGCTGCCTGCTCCCTGCTCTGCCAGGTGCCCCCTGCTCCTCCCCCCGCACCCCGCCGGTGCCTGTCTTCACACCCTCTGCCATCCATCCCCCAAGCTTCTTGCCCTCCTATGCCTGACCCACTCCCTTGTTTACCTTTGGTTGCTCTTGTCCAGCTCCAGGACAGTCACTGGCTCCAGTTCAGCCTGGTCCTGTCTCATGATTAGAGAGGCCAGAGCCAGAGTAGAAGGTAAAGGGGGTGAAGCAGGCTGAGGGGGTGGGGGGCAGATGGTGCAATCTCTCCCACACAGTCCCCGCTCAATGCCTCTAGCCCTATGCCCCCTTCCCTGGAGCTCAGCTGCCATCTGCCTCAAGTTAGAACTCAAATCTAAGACAACCTTACCCCCCACCCCAAGTTATTTGGATGAAAAACCTCATCTTACATTCGGTTAATTGAGTTAATACAGTAATAAAGCAGGGAACTTGTTTTCTCTGATGAAAAAAATGCAAGTTCTATGATAAAAAACCCCCAAATCCACAATTAAAATGAAACACCACTATACATACGGATATCAATTGAACATAATTTTCTATAGATATATTTACAATTTTAAAGCAATTTAGAAGCCTACCACTGCCTCAATCACTATAATAAAATAAATTCTGAATACCTATAAATTATGGCATTTGATTTGGGGGTTTTTTATCATGGAAAATCAGAGCTTCCCCTGCCCCTTAGCTCACAGAACGCAGGTCAAGCCACCTCACTCCCAAGCCACAGCCCCCCAGTCCTACAGCTGCCCTCACTCCCTTCCCAGAACCCCCCAGCCCTGCTGGTGCCCCTCCCCCCCCACCCACAGGCCCCAGCTGCCAGGGCTACAGGACCAGGGACCCAGGTCTGCAGCACCACTCAAGCCCTGGCTGCTGCAACGTAGCGGAGCATGGAGTCTGGCTCCCCCTCCCCACCACCCTGTGAGCAGCATGGCCAAAGTGGAGCCCATGGGGGCGGGGCAGGTGTGGGCTGCCTGCTGTGGGCTTTGCCAGGGGGACTGGCTCACTGCCACTGAGTGTACTCCTGGAGGAAGGCTTGGCTGGGGGGGCTGGCTCCCTGCCACTGAGTGCATTCCTGGGGGGAGGCAAGTGGGGCTTGTGCCCTTCAGATCTGTGCGTGGGACGAGGGCGGGCTGCCCACCACGGGCTCGGGCTCATGCCCTGCTCCCCTCCCCTCCCCTCCCTCAGAGCCTCTGCAGTTCAGCATGCAGGACCCAGCATGGCAGGGCAGAGTGGGGCTGGGCAGGGAGGCTCATTTTTGCTGAGAGATTGGTGCTGCCTTGGGGATGTGCCCCCTGCCCACCCCAGAGCAGCAAGGGGCACAACCCTGTGCTGCCACCTCCGCTGCTGCGGGGCAGGCAGGGGATGCCTTGCCAGGGTAATGTGGGGCTCGCAGCAGCAAGAAGCCTCCTTGCCCAACCCTGCTCTGCCTGCCATGGCCTGCTGGGCTCTGGAGGCCCCCGGGGGAGGGCAGTAGGGTGGGGAGC
>NW_005842109.1:1447093-1480135 GCF_000455745.1 Alligator sinensis
GCCTGTGGCTCCATCCCCACCAGGGCCCTGTGGCTGGGCAGTCCAGCCCTGGGCCCCAAACCCCACACATTCCCCATGCGGACAGCAGCCCCAGCCCTGCCCAACTCCCTCCCTATAGTGACCTCAATCCCCCCTCCCCACTCCCTCCTGCCAAACTTACCTGCGGGAGCTGCTCTACAGGCTGCCTGGCAGCCATGTGCATATACCCCCTGCCTGACCACCCTCCTCCCACTCCCCTCAGCCCCTTGCAGGCTGGAACTCTTCCGGCCTGCAGAGAGGTTTTTGCAAATGTGAAAAATGTGGGCGTTTCTCCATTAAGATGAAAAATCTGTTTTTTTCTTGCGTAAAGGGGGTAATCTGCATTTTTTTCTGTTTTTCCATGGGAAATGGAAAACCCAGACCCCTTGTAATAAGTGACAATAAATGCCTGTCCAAGATCAGCGTCAACTCATTAAATAAATACTTGACGTAATATGAAAGGAGTGATTTGGGCTGGTGGTTTGGATGTCATGGACCATCACTATAACATTTTTAACCTTTAGCAAAATCCCAAGAGCCCTGAAATAAATGTTCATTATGAAAAATTGTTCTGTTTAACATTTGTGATTACTGTCAATTTCTTTAAAATAGAGCAAAGTAAACATAGTATTATTCTAAAACTAAAACATCTGCCTCTCAAAAGCTAAATTTAAATATTGTAATTTATTCCCACCCAGGAACAGTTCTGCCATGGGGTACTGAATACTCAGTATTCCAACACAAAAACCCAAACGCATATTTTATTCTGATCTTGTGTCATGCTCAGAATTATCAGGTATAAGTTCTGTAAATTCTCCATGTCTTTAAGATATACACAGATTTTGAATATGTGGTATTACAAAAGATGTGCTATTGTTACTGTCTCGGACGGCAAGAGCCGACTCGAGGTGATCCAACAATTACTTGTTCGTTGGGCGGGCTGGTGAATAGAGAGGCGGACAAAGCTTAATGGTTGCAAAACTTTACTTACACCGCTTGTAGCTGCGACGCAGACGGTCCGGTCGTCTGAACAACTATGTTAGTTGTTCCAGCTGGCAGGGCTCAAGCTAGCTCGTCCGTCCACAAATCAAGCCGGTGGGGAAAGGGTACGTCAGGGATTGCGCTCGGCAACGGGGAGAAGAATCGATAGGTGATCAGTCTATCGATCAGCTCAGCCGCAAGTCAGATCTCTTTAGAGGCACTCTGCAGCGTGCTCAAAGTTCTCCGACTTGGGCGGAAGTCGCACGAAATTTTAAACGGCTAGCAAGCCAATTACTAGCCGCCACGTAGGAATAATTTAGAACTGGCCAATAGCGGGACACAAATTTGCATTCAAATGGCGGGAACTCTCTTGCACCAGGGTTTTTCTGTTGCAACAAAAACCTTTGCTGTGCAAGAGGCTCTCATGTGGCGGGAAAATTCCATCATGCCGAGGCACCAAAATCACTGGATTGTGACAGTTACCATTTAATTCTGTTCACTGGAACAATCAGTAATATATGTATTAACTGTTAAACTGCAGTCAGTTGCCAGTGGCACAGAGAAAAGTTAAAAGTCAGTATTTCAAACCGTCAGCAGAAATGAGTATCAGATGTTAATACCCACAAATAGCTATGCTGAATAAAATCTATTCCAAGGTAAGCATTATCTAATGACTTTTAAAAAATCATGATCCAGGGGAGCTCTAACTACTTAATACATTAATACAATTTACAAGCAGCATCTGCACTCAAAAAATATGGAAATACGGAGAAATACAATTTAAAGGCAATTAAATATTTTGAGTTATGAAGCTTTTCCCTTCTTCATGAAAGTTTGGTGGTGCTGAAGATGACATACTGAAGAATAACTAAAGTGAAAAACTACTTGCTACATTTAATTACAGATTTTGAGCAAGTGCTTACTGTTTTGTAATTATGTGCAACTGTAGACAGATCAAACAGATTAAATCTGGTGTATGGCATTTTTAACTTTGCAAAAAACGCCAGAGTGAGGTTTAAGAACTTAAGATAACATAGCTGCTTACAGATGTAAAACGACCTGGAAAACAGCGCTTTACTCTAAACTTGGCACAGCCCAGCACATGCCCAGAAGAGGCATCGCATTAGTTTGACCCGGCTTGCCCAATGTCTGTATAGATCGGGCACTTCAGCAGGGCTTTTTTGGCATTTTTATCAAATAGCTGCTTGAACCAGTTTTAGAAAAAAGTGCCAAAAAGCCCTGCTGAAGCATCCAATTTATACAGATGCTGTGGAGCAGGGTCAAACAAGTAAAGTGCGTTTCTTTTCATTCCCAACCCCACCCCCCCAAATCTGTTAGTAGCCACAGATGTCTTAATGTTTAAGTACCAAAGAGATATTACAGAATAGAATGACTTTTTCAAAACATATTTGGAAAACTCAATTATAAGAACTACATCTACAATGACTAGATCAGTTATTCATTTTCTTGGTACAATACCAACTATTAATCAAACAACTAGCTATGTTTCTTATGAATAAACATCACTGATAATGCAGGGACTGAATCTAGAAAAGCTCAAAACATATTACAGAAAGACTTGCTGTTAAGAGGCACTCAACCAAATGTTTTATATCATATTTAAAAAGCGAAAAAGTTTACATACCCTTCTCCACCAATTTTTGTTATCTTTAGGCGAAAATCAACAGAATTCAGACTGGGAGGCTTCCATTTTAAAATATCATCACATCGACCAGGCTTGTATTTCTAAAGCAAATTAAAGAGCAATTTAATCATGCTTATAAGCTGATATTCAATAATTCTTATGGTGTCAAATGCTTCTAAATGACATTGCTCATAAAAGACAAACTATGATCTCTGGTACTCCTGGGGTAGCTGAGCTCTAGCATTTTACATTACTTGAAGTATTTGGTAAAATATAACAAATTACAATACTTGCACAGAAGGAAGATTCAGTACTTAGTATTTTCTTTTAAACTGATTAGTTATCATTACTAATATTGAAGTAAAACAACTGCATAAGACAAAATACTGAGAAAGAAAATATAAATTAACATAATTGTTATACCTGACTAACAAAGATTAAGGTTAACAAAGATTAAGATTAAGACTAAAGGCAGAAGGTAGGGCAGTATGGCAATTTAGAAATAAAGAGTGCCTATATACAAACAGGGAGGCTGCTCCAACGCACTGTAATTCCAGTGTGTTGGAGCAAACTTGATTAATCTAGTCTGCTGGAGCATGGCAATTGCCATGCTTTGTCAGCCTCCCGCATTTCATGCATCAGTGTCCCCATGCTTCAAAATGGTAACGGGGGTGCTTTAGCTAAAGATTGTTTGATGAGCCTCTGGGCACACGTGCATAAATGCCCTAACTCAGGGGTTTTCAACCTTCTGGATACACTTCTGGCAGGGAGAGGGCTTGCATGTGGCAGTGGAAGGTACCCCCCCCCACCCCAGTGATGCGGCCTGAAGAGGGGAGCCACTGCCCTCGCTCCCCTCCCCAGTCATGGGAGGTGGCGGCATGGAGTGATAGGTGGCGCTGCTCCACCCCACCTTCCTGCATGTACCCCCTAGCCCTTTTCCAAGTACCCCTGGGGGTACACATACCCCCAGTTGACAACCCCTGCCCTAACTGATTCAGAGTTCAGACTAACACAGCTTTTTCTAACAGCACAACAGTAATCAAAAAGCTGAAACTAGAAAGCAAGTATAAAACTGATGGATAACAAAGTTGCTATCAAATGTGTCAAAGTGTAAAAGCATATTTTAGGCAACCTCAAAGTTATTGGATTATCTGAAAACTGATGTTTATGCTACTTGTGTTTGGTTGGGATTTTCTTCCCAGCGCAATAAGAAAAAAACCTGTCATGCATCATTATGTTATCTCCCCAGACAGGTCCAATTAGAAACCTGTTTTTCTTACAAAGGAACCTGTAACATGTAAAAATTGAAGAAAATTATGACAGTTAATTACAGACACTAATTTTCTTCGACCTAGAAACATAAATATGCTTGGGCCAATTGCCTTGAGAGACAGGATACTTGCTTGTTTGACTTGTAAAAGGCCACAGCTAAAATAATAACAAAAGGCATATGACATTAAGTAGTCACCAGCTAATTGTATTTTTATATAAGGGGTGGAAATGGCTAGGCAATTATTGTGTTTCCTAGTACTGTATGTTATTCTAATATAATGCTGTTTGGTAAGGTAGGACTCTTCTATGAAATTCCACAGATAAGAAGCTCATAGCACTTTGCAGAGAAGTACACATTCTGGATTCAGAATTTCTATTTCATTATAATGAGACAAAAAAAAAATATAATTAAAAATAAAATTGGCTCAAACTGCTACAGTCCTGGGTGCATGTGTAAATGCTGTGCCTGGGAGCAGAGGTGTAGGTTGTAGCCGTGTTGGTCTAAGGACATATTCAGGTTGGTCTAATAAAAGATATCAAATTCACCCAAGGAACCTTGTGTGCCTGGGAGCAGTTTTCTCTGGCACAAACTGTACTGGAGTTTATCACATTGCCTTAATGACACGTGTAGATGCTCTCAGAGTGTTAGAGAGATAGATACCACAGACAAGTCTTATCAGACATTAACCATGAGGTATTATTAGAGATAGTGAGGGTAGAAGAAATAATACCAGAATAACAAGGTAGAGCAACAAGCCATCAATACTTCATATGTAAGATATTTAACTAAAGATTTTGTAGGAGCTTCCAAATCAAGCTGCCAAATCATGAAAAACGTCATCTCATTAAAAACAGATTCTCTTTCAAGAGTTTGGAGCATAGTAAGTATTGCACCTAACTTCATAAAAGATGTAGAGGTAATCTAGGGAAGAGGTTCTCAAACTGTGGTCCGTGGACCACCACTGGTCCATGAGCTCCATTTAGGTGGTCTACAGAAAGGTTGCGGAACAATCGAGAATATCTGTACTTGGCCCTGCACTTGATTTATTTTTTCTGACAATCGAGATTAAGTGGTCCACCAAGACCCTCAGCAATTTTCAAGTGGTCCATGAAAAAAAAAGTTTGAGAGCCACTTATGTAGGGAATTACAAACCAGGGTCATTTTTCAGAAATGGGAGAATGAACTGAAATGATAAATTAAAAATAGAAATTTAAGGTACTTAAATGAACACCACTGCTTCCTCATATAAAAGGTGTTTTTCCAAAGTTTGTACATTAACAAAATGGTAAATTAAATCAGCTGACAATTCATTTAGATTTTCAAAAAGACTTGGTCTAAATGAAACACATGTAAGGCTATGAGGACAAAAAACTCTCAAATGTAAATGTCTAGTTAGGTTCCTTGATCCACATTTACAGTTCATGCTGATATCAACTAAAGTAATAGGTGCTCACCATTTCTAAAGATTCAGACACATAAGTTTGCATCCCTAAATACTGTTTTAAGATTCTAATTGTAAACACTGATCTTAATTTTTTTTTCACCTAGACAGTCAAAGATTAGATTTAAATACTTGCATGCCCTTAGAAATTTGAAATAGCCATGCACAAAAACGTAGCATGGGGTAAAAAAAATGGTCAGCACAGCAAAAATTTACATTGTGGAGTCAATGCTGTTTAACAACTTTATTAAATGATAGTGAGTATGCACAAAACAGTAAGGTGGCAAATTTTAAAGATCAAACAAAATTACTTGATTAATCAAGACTAGAGAAGACTCTGAGGAATTTAACTGCCACCTCGAAGCCAGATGAATAAACAGCAAAGCAAAAGCTGAAATACCCTACTGATAAATGCAACATAATGCACACTTGATCATAGGGAAATAGGACTGGAAGAGACATCATGAGGTCATGTTGTCCAAAGGGCAGATCCAGGAGGGTACACTGATGCATTTGCACTCCCTTTTGATTCCTGATCCATCAAGGGTTTAAAACCAACTGCCTGGCAGTAACAGCAGCATTTCTAGTCAGGCAGTGTTGAGGGAGTCACTTGATTTCATGCCTCATTATAATCTACCTGATTGCTTCTACATTCTTCATTCCACTGGTATTAATAACCCTCTCTTCTTAATGGCCATGATGTTCCACCAATCAAGTTAGCCTTTGCTGTGAAGTTCTGCTATCTTCTCCCTTCTCCTGGTAACGAAGCTCCTATTTCACAGCCTTGCAGGTTGTTTTTAAATTAGATTGGTTTTTGCTTCAATCTTAAACTGAATAATACAGCCTTGGGTCCTGGCACATTATTTAAGATTCTAGTTTATTTTTACCTGGAGAAAAATGTGTGTTGTGTTATATGTGATGATGCACCTCACCATCTGCACCACCTTTTTCAAAATTCTAAGTCTGCCCATGTCCAGTCCCGAATCGAGGTAGGATCATTCCTCCCTAAACCATCACATGCGTCTGTCTAACCCACTCCTGAAAACTGAGGGATACAGATTTCAAAACCTAGCCTGTTCCAAGGCTTGACCACCATCACAGTCAGAAAGTTCTTCCTAATCTCTAGTCAAAATTTCCTGTGCTGCAGTTTAGAGCTATTGCTCCCAGTTGTGACCCTATGGCCACAGAAAATATGTAATATTTTTTACTACAAACACAAACTGCTACATTTCAAGTTAACTAGAGCAGATCAGGTAGGATAGCTGGGCATTCAATAAGAACACATACCTTATTTACCTGAAACTAAGACGACTTCCCCCCCAGTAGTTAGATTACATAAACAGAAAAATATACCTTTGTTATAACTGTACATGTACAAAATCTAATTATTGGAGGGTCATCTCAAATTTGTCCCAAACCATGGGTGGGAGGGCAGGCAGCCTGATACCCATACCTTGCTTCCCCACCACTTGCCTCCCATGCCTGCACCACTGCTGCCTGTCCCATTTGCCCCCACCCCCATATCTCTGTGGCCTGTCCCCCATGTCCCTGCCTTGCCCGTCTGCCCAATCCCCAGATCCCCAAACCCTGCTGCGGCTTGATCCCCCATTACCTACCCTAACCCCCATGAGCAATGCCGTCCTATACCCAAAAACACTGTTGCCACCTACCCTAACCAACATGGATCAGAAGATAGGGCAGCAGTGCACTGGGGGATAGAGCAGAAGCTTGGGCCAGAGGATAAGTCACCAGCACACTGAGGGATGGGGCAGAGGTCAGAGAAGCAGTACATGGTGCTGCCCCACCCCCCATCCTGGGCTCCTGCCCTACCTTTGATTTTGCTGCTGCTGCCACATCCCCTGATGCAGCTGCTGACAATCAGAAGTGTAGGTCAGGGGATAGAGCAGCAGCATGTTGGGGGATGGGGAAGCAGCACAAACTATTGCTTCATCCCTCAACACACTGCTGCCCCCCCAATCAGAAGCATAGGTCAAAGGGGTGTTGCTGCCCTATCCCCAGACCTGCCCTGCTGCCCTTTCTCCGTCTCTGATCCCTCACCCAATCCGCCACCCACAGTGCCATCCATCCCCTGCACCCATCACCAACCCATGTTGCCGCCCATCCCAGACCATAGCCCCGGTCCTTTACCCGCACTTGCTGCATTGCTGCTGACTGCATGGTTCAAGAAGCAGCAGCAGTAGCAGCCTGGGCCAAGATCAGAGGTTGGACAGGGAAGAGCCCGAGCACTGGTACGTGGATCCAAGATAAGACCTGTTTTTTCTCCCCTGCTGACTGAAGGGGAAAAAACATCATCTTGGATTCAAGTAAATATGGTAAATTATGGGAAAGTTATATTGCTTAAGATGACAAATCACGCCAATGTACTAAGGATTATTTCCTTTTCATTTACAGACATTGAACAATTTCTGTACAGCCACTTCCAGATTTTACAATGGCAATTTTTTATAAATGGGAAGAAAAGGGGCGAAAAGTACATAAACTAAATCCAAGAAATTTAGTGATTTCTCCTGGGCCCAGCTTCCAAGCTCAGACTATTGACAATTCCTATTCCTGTGTCAGGCCCTTAGTTTACAGTTTGTGATTTTGGCTCAGAAGAGTATAAAAGGAGAATTCCCGAGTGACCAGGGGCAGCAAATAGGGCAGTCTGAAAGCAGTTGGCAGGTCATTTCACAGGTCAGTTTACTGCCTCCCTCTGACTTTTTTAATTAAGAATAACCTAGATACTTAGTGTAAGTAGCTAAAGCTCAGCAGTTAGATCAATACTTAAGTACCTTGTTTAACTAAAGACCAGAATGAGTGGGGAGTTTGCTAGGGAGGTTGCCCAGATACTCCCTCTCTTGCCTTCCTTCACTGTAAGCTTGGTGACAGGAAACAGGTTAGCAGGGAAAAGGACACCTTTGGAACCAAAGAGCAGCAAATACATCAGTTTACAGAGGAGCTTACAGGGGAGCTTGCTAGAGAAAGTCTGCTTAGAGACAGCAGCAGGAAGAGGTAGGTAGCAAATTTAAGAGACCCAGAGAGATGGCTGCAGGAGGTTGCAGTGGAATGCCAGAGACACTACCACTGCCAGCTCTTCCTCTGCTTGCATCTGTGAGGTGTTTGTCCGGGCAGGGCAGCTCACCATCGAGACTTCTGCCCAAACTCTGGTTTGGCGCTGTGGAGACTGTGGCTTGCAGGTTCCTTCCAGTAACAGCCAGGTGGGGAAGTCCCTGTGATGTGGGCAGTACCCTCCTGGTGATGTCCCTCAGACAGCAGGTAAGAGAGCTACAGGAGGT
Organism: Alligator sinensis; assembly: GCF_000455745.1. Taxonomy (NCBI): domain Eukaryota; kingdom Metazoa; phylum Chordata; order Crocodylia; family Alligatoridae; genus Alligator; species Alligator sinensis. The sequence goes on from NW_005842109.1 coordinate 1,455,748, forward strand.
GGTGGTGAAGCTCTGAAGCATTCTCAGCTATGAGGACTTCAGTTTCATGCTGAAGGAGACTCCTAGGACTGCAGAGGAAAGACTGCCAGAGGCAGCACAGGAGAAGGACGAGGACTTGGACTCATGGGAAGGGCCTGGGCAGGAATGGGCACATCCTGCAGGTCAGTGCATAGCTGTGCAGATGGTGTTGCCAGAAGGGCTTTGATTTCTTCAATCATGGGAAGCTGGAAGCTTGTGACCTCTGGTAGCAAGCAGAAGTCTTCATCCCCACCTGCAGCAGTTTGACTGGAGAACAGGTATGGAGTCCTAGTAACACAGGTGAAGGAGCATGTTCCATCAATGAAAGAGACCAGGCTAAGCCTCCCCTAGGATGGGTAGACTGAAACCACTGCAAGCAAGAGGAGGTGGTGGTGGTTGGTGACCCCTTCTGTTGGGGACGGAAGCATCCATCTGATGACCTGACCTGATTTCTTGGGAGGTATGCTGCTTAGCTAGAGCCTGGATCCAAGATGTCACAGAATAATTATCAAGACTCATCCAGCCCTCTGACTACTACACTATGCTACTCATCCATGGGGATACCAATGATACTGCCAGGAGGAACCCTGTGCAGATCAAAAGCAACTACAGGGCTCTGGGCGCAAGGGTGAGGGGAACAGGGGCTCAGGTGGTGTTCTTTTTGATCCTTCTGGTCCATCTGATGAAGAGAGGGAAGAGACAGGCTACCTAGCCTAGGGAGGAGGGCTTTAAACTAGGTTCGCTGGGGTTGTTAACCAAAGCCCTGAGGTAAGTAGGAAAGTGGGTGACCTGGAGGAAGCACAAGTGAGAAAGTAGGGCAATCACCTAGTTACTTCAGGTGTTTACACACAAATGCACGGAGCCTGGGAAACCAGCAGGAAGAACTGGAAGCCCTCACACAGTCATGGAACCATGATGTGATTGGAATAAATAAGATTTGGTGGGATAGCTCGCATGACTGGAGTACTGTCATAGATGGGTACAAACTGTTTAGGAAGGAAGGGGAGGGGAGAAGAGGAAGAGGAGCTGGTCCTCATGTAAAAGAGCTGTATGATCGCTCAGTATGAAACTTGAGACAGTCCTGTAGAAAGTCTCTGGGTTAAAGTCAGAAAGGGGAGAGCAACAAGGATGATGCTGATGGTGGGTGTCTGCTGTAGTCCACCAGAACAAGAGGAGGAAGTGGATGAGGTTTTCTTCAAACAGCTGTCGGAAGCTTCCTGATCACAGGCTATGGCTCTCATGGGGGACTTCAACCACCCTGACATCTGCTGGGAAAGCAATACAGCAGCGCAAAGGCAATCTAGGACCTTGGTGAAAGAACAGGTTAGGGACTATTTAGGGACCAGGCTAGAGAGGAGAAGAGGGTAATCAGGAACAGCCATCATGGATTCACCAAGGGCAAGTCATGCCTGACCAACCCGATTGCCTTCTATGAGATGACTGGCTCTGTGGATGTGGGGAGACCAGTGGATGTGATGCACCTTGATTTTTGCAAGGCTTTTAATTCAATCTCCCACAACAACTTTGCAAGTAAGCTAATGAAGTATGGGTTGGATAAATGGACGGTGAGGTGAGCAGAAAATTGTCTGGATCACTGGGCTGAAAGAGTAGCAATCAATGGATCAATGTCTAGCTGGTAGCTAATATTAAGTGGAGTGCCCCAGGGGTCAGTCCTGGGGGTGGTTTTGTTCAATATCTTCATCAATGATCTTGGAAGCAAGTTTTCACATGACACCAGTCTGGGGGGAGTAGTATATATGCTGGAGGACAGGGCTATGATTCAGAGATATCTAGACAAATTGGAGAACTGAATCAAAAGAAATCTCATACAGTTCAGTAAGGCAAGTGTTAAGTCCTGCAATTAGGACAGAACAAGCCCATGCATTGAAAGAGGCTGGGGACCAACTGGTTAAGTAGCAGCTCTGCAGTAAAGGTCCTAGGGGTTACAGTGGACAATAAACTGAATATGAGCCAAGAGTGTGCCATTGTTGCAAAGAAGGCTAACAGCATACTGGGCTGCATTAGGAAGAATGTTGCCAGCAGATCAAGTGAAGTGATTCTTCCCCTCTATTTGGAACTGGTTAGGTGACAGCTGGAGTCCTGTGTCCAGTTTTGGACCCCCCAATTCAGAAAGGATGTGGACAAACTGAAGAGAGTCCAGTGGAGGGCAACAAAAATGGTTAGAGGACTAGGGAACACAATTTACAAGGAAAAGCTGATATAAGGGAGGTGGGCTTATTTAGTTTGGAGAAGAGAAGTCTGGGCCGGGGGTGGGGAATTTAATAACAGCCTTCAACTACCTGAAATGTGGTTAAAAAGAGGATTCAGCTAGACTGTTCTTAGTGGTGGCAGGCAACAAAACAAGGAGCAATGGTTTCAAGTTGCAGCAAGGGAAGTTTAGGGTAGATATTAGGAAAAACTCTCTCACGAGGAGGGTAGTATATAGCACTAGAACGGACCACCGTCAGAAGTTGCAGAATCTCCACCCTTAGCGGTAGACAAAGCCTTGGCTGGGATGATATAGGTGGGGATGGTCCTCCTTGGAGCAGGGGGTTAGACTAGGCAACCTCTTGCTTTCAACCCTAATTTTCAATGATTATGTTCAGTATTTGATGACCCCTTCAAATAGGGTTAGCAATGAATTCCATGTATTCCTTAATTTATGTTCATTATATTAAAGGAAACAAAAATGGTAACTAATAATTTTAGAATTTACAAAAAATGGAAAAAGATTCTTCCTTTGGCTAGGCCAGCTTCATTTTACTTTCACAACTAAAGAAAATCATCTAAATTCAGGCTATGATACAGATTTTGATAACAGTGTTCTAGATAATTTTGTGTCACATGACAATGAAGAGTTTATGTATTTGATAGCAAAATATTTTTATTGGATCTAATATAAGAATGAGTATATATGATTTTGTTTCAATTCTAAAGTCTAGATTCTTTTAATCTCTACAGTGTTTTATTAGACTTCTTGATGAGTTGTTTGTTTACTATAATTGTGAAATGATGAAAATGTTACAGAATGTGACTATTACAATTATACAGGTGCATTCTCTCCAAGAGATAAACAAATATATAATTGGAAATCTTTTTTGTGTTTAACCTGTATATACAAATAGTTCAACTTTCTGCATTTAGTTTTACAATTTGGATATAGAAACCATACCACTAAACACTGACATACTAATTTTGGTGTATTAATGCAAGTTTAATGGCATGTAGGGTTTTATTATCAGAGTACTAACACTATATTGAGATTCTAGGAAGATGTGACATTTTGTAAGTAATAACATTGATTACCCAGAAGAATAGATAAAATTGGCAGTAGTTCTACTGTTCAAATGTTATTGTAAAGCATTCTTGGCCCAATGAAAAAGATGCATTGTTTCAAGACTATATAATTTGTGTTTTGAAATGTATGAGACATGGTGTTCTACTAAGTGGAAAGGAGAATATGATTATAATGAAAAACACTTTCTGAAATATTAAGAACAACTGTCAGATCAGACAGTAACATGGCACAAAGATGCTGCTAGTATTCATTCACTTAAACAACTTTAAATTATATTTCATTCAAGGAATTTCAAATAAGGTTTAGAAACTTAACCTGTAAGTAGAAATCATCCTGTTAATATTTTCAGAGAGATTTTTCAATTGCCTTTTTCAAAGGCTTCTTTCTGCACATTTGAAGTCAATGCAATATTTATATTGGACTTCATTTTTGTAATTATTGGGCTTCAATGTCTTCTACTTCTGCACTTTAATTTAGCTTTATACCTCAGGCCTCATTAAACATCTCATTTCATAACCATACTAATAGCTTTTCTTAATATTCCATTGAGCAAAGAGGAAAATGTGACAAAAATTCTTTGCAACTTTTTTAAAATATTAATCCTATTAATATTTGATAAATGAAGACCAGTTCATAGCTTAAACACACATTTTTAGCATTTGGAACATAGCAGCTACAAAATTATTCACTGTTCATTTTCTTTTGGCATGCAACTTCAGTGGATAAAAATGTTTTTAATTCACCTTGATTTACTTTGTTTCCTTTCATCCTTCCAATCATTAAATAGCCCTAAAAATTGTGACACCTGGTCTTAATTAAAGAGGATGAAATAAATCACAGATAGCTCTTAAAGCTCAAATTATTGTACAAACATAAGCCTAGCATCAGTATGATTATTTCGCCTTAGTCAAAAGATATAGTTAAGTTCCATGGTTGTTACTTCACATATTTTTAAAATGCTATTGATTAGTTTGTAATTTTCTTATTCTTCATCAACCATAATTTATTACTGCTTTAAAACTGTACTACATAAATCTTACAGGAAAAGCTAATGTTATAATGCATACAATAAAAATACATCAATTTGTCAACTGATTTTTTTGTTTTATTCTGTTTATTTAATTTTATCACGTTTGAGCTGAGATAACCCTCAAAGAGGAGAAGCAGGCCAGTGTTTTATTTATTTCCCCAAATGAAACCTGCCTTTAAATTAGTTTTTCCAATTCAGAAATAATTTATATTGACAATTCAATGGATTCAATTCTGAACTGTTTTCTGACAGCCACACTTTGAAAAAATTTTGCTGTGAAAAGCACACGATGTACAAATACCATGATAAGAAATAAATGAAAATTAATGTTCAATTGTCTGAGAACACATTAAAACCCCAAAAATTATATTCACAGTGCTATGATTAACTTTCTTTCACCTGCCCTCTCCCAAATTCCCACCCTTTCATCCCCGCAGACAATTACTGTCAATCATATCCATTGCTAACAGCAAAGATTAAAGCAGTAAAGTTCATATCTTCAAATCTGGAACTAAGAGTCTAAACCTGAGCAAAAAGCTACTGATTCCCAATTCCCATTTTAGCTCCACACTATGAAGGATCAGGTCCTAGCCTTGCAGTTATAAAGATTATAAACTCATGCCAAAGTGAACCTACTACAAATACTAAACAGAGGATTGAATTTGGTGCACATGCACAGACACACACACAGGCCAAGTCTACATGTAGTGCAGATGTTTGGTTCCCCAGGGACAATTAGTGGTGGCGCACCTTGTCCCCAGGGAACGCCCGTGTCATGCACGCTTTGCCATGTGGCAAGTTAGTGGGATTAGGGGAGGCTGTGGCCAGCACTGGGCTGGCCCCAGTAGCCTTACCCGGAGTCTTGGGGGCCCCCTGAGGCTGCAGCAGCAGCGATTTTGCCATGTGGAGCCTGGCTAGCAGGCAGACCGTGACTCTGGGTGGCCCGCCTTTGCTTTTGAGCGGCACACACTGCCCCTGCATGTGTTGCTCTGCTTTTTTTTCTGCAGGTTTTTTTGATCCCTGGATATCTAGGGGTAAATAAAAACACTCTCCGTACTTTGCCGTTGCATCATGGAGAACAACTGAATGTGTAGTATGTTGCACCACACACTCTGGCAGCACCACATACTGCACAGCTGCGCTCATCTGGATGTGGCCATACAGAGAAAAGTTAAATTAAGATATTAAAAGGTTCTACCATAGTCTGTTCTTGTGTACCACCAGCTACGGATAGCACATATCTGGAGAGGAGAGCTTAACTTATTGCCCAAAACTAATAAATTAAATTAGCTTCCTTCTTTCAGGAAAAATCCATTGTCAATTAAAAGGGAACTATTTGTACATTAGGCAGACAGGATATACTCATATATTTTATCTGCTATGCATCTACCATGTTTACTTGATTCTAAGATGGGGTCTTCCTTTCCTCATTTCACATGGTGGGGGGTGAATCCCTTTGTCTTATTCAGGGTTGTAGCAATAGTTGAAGCTGCTGCCTGTCCCCCTTCCCCACCCCGACACCTCTGCACTCCCACATTTCCCCCTATCCAACTTCACACTGTGTCTGCTCCCCCACCTGCCCCACTCCCCTTCCTCCTTATTTTTGTTCCATGCTGGAAGGGTCCATGCAGGCTGCAGCCTGGGACACTGAGCATAGCCCCATGGCAGTGGCACGCAGCCCAAAATATGATGAGGTTCAAGACAGCCGTTCCAAAATCTGTTTGCCAAGCCTCTAACCTTTACTCATTTAAACTGTTTCTGAAAACTCATTTCTATAGTACAGCATATAAAATTAAATAAAATACTTTAACGAGGAAAAAATACCATGATTTGTGTGCCTCCAAAATTCAGAAACCACAAGGTCTCCTCTGTCATCCTTTCTTTTCGATGGTACAGTATAGGGGTCTGCAACTTTCTTATAGTGGTAGGCTGGAAGCACCCAACTTGGGTCTTAGATGGCTGGCAGTAGGACCTGAGTGCTGCTGCCACTTCTCCCTGCCTCCTGGTAAGAGTCCCCTGCCACTGAATGTTGCAATCTCCATCTCCCCTCCCAACACATCAGCTCCTCAGATGGGATCCAATGGCTCCACAGGCCATAGGTCACCAACTCCTGTTATAATATATTCCAAACTCTAGAACACATAGGAACAGGCTGCACGTTTTTAAACATTAAGATATATCTTGAGGTCTAGGATATCACTTTCCTATGCAGCATCGCATTTAGATTTAGCAATTATTATATGGCAAGATAACTGAACACTGCCTGGTAAAACAGCCCAGGTAATAACACATTTTCATGCTCAGTTGCTTTCCTCACTAAAGTTTGCCAGGAAAGACTATTAATAAAGGAATTTTGTTCTTTAAATAATCTACTTCAATCATCAATAACACACTATAATCATTCTGGCTATATCTGTAACTGTTTTAGGCCCCAGTCTCACAAACAGTCATGCTTAACTTTGCATGCTTTGTATATTGACAACATCAGAACTTCAGCCTTGGCTATGAAAAAGCTCTCCAGTAAGTTTCAGGTTTCTGACCTTAGTTTCTGGCAAGTGCACCTGCCATAATGAAAAGGAATACATAAAACAAAATTTTGTTTGAATTTTATCACTTTTTATAAGCATATTTTTTCACAAAAGCTGAAGTTTTGTTTAAAGTACTGTTCTTTATGAACTGAAATCTCATTTTCTCCTTCCTCAATTATTTTGTTTCATGGGCCTGCTTAAACACTAAACATTATAGGAAAACTATCAATTTTTCCCATTTTATGGACCAATTTTTCACAGTCTTCCATGGACCAGCTCATTCCTTAGTCCTAATATCATATCTTCCCTGGAGCAGCTAATGATGTTTGGTTGCATGGAAAGTAATGTTGAGGAAGCAAGAAAAAAAAAATCTTTAAAACAATGAGTACAACCCCATGGTTAAAGCACTGTATTTTGTGTACAGCTGCTGTTTGTTTCCCATTCAACTGTGCCAAGCATTTCACATTTATTAGCCCCAGATCTCCTCTCAGCTAGCACTCCAATTGCTCCAATTCCTCTAGATCTCTTTAACATTTTGTCACTCTTTAGATTTGCTACCACGGTCATTTTCCAAATTTAAGTTAAATCCGATGATTTTACATTAAAAAAATGGTCAGCCTCACACAGGGAAGGGAGGCACTTTTATTCTTTTTGGATGTTTATCAAATAGTAAGAAAAGTTTTTGGAAATCTTAAGAGTGTTGGATGGTAGCAGGTGTTAACTGCTTGAAGATTGACAGAAGCTTTTCCATTATAGTAGGAGCAGCTCCACGAAAAAAGAACAACTGCCCCACCTGACTTATTGGGAAAAAAATTATTAAGTTAGGCAATTTCTCTACGTTATACACTACAGTAACAGGACAATGATGTGGAAATTCAAAGGCCTCTCCATAACTGTGTGATTGTTGACATTTTTACTAAGTCATGATGAATTTGCTGCAGGGGATCAGTGTACCAAGGAGTGATGTTTTAGCAAATCACCTTACAGTTCATGAAAATTAATGAAGCCCACGCAACAACATTGAAGCAGAAAATGTAAAAATACATAGAATCAAAATTGTTCTACTGGAACAGTGATTAATATCTACTGGAACTTTTGATTAATATCAAGAGCCAATATGCTGGGCTATACCTTTAACCTAACCAAAGCAGCAAGAATATCAGTACAGACCAATAAACTGAAGCAACATTCTTTCAGGTTGCTTCAGGTGCTGTCTAACCTTTCTTATAAATTTGAAGACTGAAAAGCCCCAAGAGCTGAGCAGATATGCATAAAAGATAATGCATACCATTGCCAGCAGGATCTTTTCTACATGTTGCCAAAAGTATGTTGCACAAGATTGTCATTAAGGGATAGTTTATTACATTTTACATAGCTATGAGCCTCCTTAAACTAAATATTCATGAGTCAAAATATAGTATACAGAATCTGAATGTATTACAAAGAAAGAACAAAAATATCCTTCCAAGTTGCATATTCTAATGCATGATTATAAAATGATGAGCTTTAATTACATTAAATTCATTAGCATGCATCTAGATTAAAATTGCAAAAGCTATATTTGACTTACAAGAATGTTTTCACCAAGCAAAATGTTAACATGATTTTTCTTGGGAAGAAGGAAGTAAACAGGGTGGGTAATACTCAATGTGTTTTCCATTCCCATAAGTAACAAAATGATATATCTAGAAAGGTTCTAAAAAAGCTGCACTCAAACATGCTTAAGCCACAATAAATTCTCTCAAAGGTACCAGAGATAAAAGTTAATTCAATTAACAAAATCTTGTCTTAGTAAGGCAGACTAGAAGAAGGGAGAAGGGGCATAGCACACAAGAAAAATACAAGTTTTCCAAGGGAGTGATTTAAGTCATGTGGAGAGAAGAAAACTGATTTAGACTCATCAGTGTAAGGGCTCTGCCTGTTCTAAAGGGGAACCGGTAATGTTTGCTGTGCTGATTTAGCACAAACAACTCTATGGACCTGACCCAAGTGCCAGTAATTACAACAGAGCAAACAATTATGGCTGCAGTAAAGCCTGGTCAGTATTGGCCACTATTGAGAGAGGTTTTGGCAGCACTGACTTCCTTACTGAAGTCTGTGCCTCAGGTGCTCTTCTGAAACATAGATTAGTATATTCTTCCTGACATGTCTCCCACATATGGTGATCTGGCTGATACTACCACAGGCTCTGGTGTTGGCAACAAACCTTATGTTTGGCTGCTTCCTCAAATCTTTGCCTACCATCTCAAATTAGCCAACTATCTACTTCCTAATATGCATGGGCTGGGCCTGTATCCCTGGACTTCAACTGCTCTCTCTATCTGTACAGCACAACACTGTACTGATGACAACACCAATTTTTCAGTCTTAAAGCTACCCAGGAAATGTGCACACTCACTCACTCACTCCTTGAGAAACACTGTCTTTCATTTTCATTCCCCACCTCCTTATCCCTATTCACAACCTTTACTGTATTCAGGATTTTTTTTTTTTTTAAAGTCAAGTTTCATTTTATTCACCTACCTTTTTTTTTTTTTTTTTTTAAAGTCAAGTTTCATTTTTTTCCCCTCCCTTTTTTTTTTTTTTTTTTTAACTATCCTTTTCTTTCAGAAATCAACACTTTCTATGCTCTCAACAAATAAATAAGCTAGAATTGATCTGTAAAAGGCAAACCTGTGCTGGCTCATCATTATTTTAGTTGCACTCTTAACATACTTAAATGTCAGATGTCTAAGTGGCCCACGTACTCAACCAGTTTGAAAACCCAACTGGGCACCTACGGTTTTGGCCACATCCATGACTGCCAGAAATTGAGTCGCAAAAAGACCTTCCGTTGATGCATCTCATAAACATTCTTCTGGCTATTAAGATGTCTAATTAAGGTGCCAATCTGGCCAGAAGCAGCCTAGCTATGTTAAGCTCCTAGCTACTTCTGCTTTTTGGACTGATTATATAGTCCATGTTGAGATGCATGTTGTTACAGTTAGACTGTTATGGGTACTCAAGTTAGCTTCAATATTTCTATGGTACATTGCAATCATTACTGTGACTACAATATAAGCATAACCTCAATCAAACAGCCCCATAACACAAATTCATGACATAGGAGTGCCAAATAAATATGTCCCAATTATTAAGGAGCTTTCCTAATGCAGTCCATTTCTCTCACAACTCACTGAACTTTTTCCATTGGCGACTGAGCATGAAACTTACATTTTTCTGCCTTTTTTGGTGCTGAAGGTCATGAATGTAGTTCTGCTATAATGCCCACTGGGCTTAAGATGGCAAAGCATATCCTCCCCCACTCCTTCAGAAAACAGTTTTATAGATCAGACAAAAAAAGCACTGTATACACCACAATTAACTCTTTTTCATATTTCTCTCTAGAGTTGCTGTGATCACAGTGTAGTCATATCCTAAAGATGAAAGGGAAACAAACTTCCATTCACCTAAATGTAGCAAAGGGTTACTGAGGCATCTGCAGCATATGTGGCATCAAAACCAGTAAGTCTACGACAGTCTGAGGGGAAAGGAGAGAAAATAAGGATGCAACAAGAACGGGAACAAGAAAAAGTTACTGGCAAGTAAGCTAGGATGAGAACTTACAGCTCATTAGTTACCTTGGTGGGAACTACCTGTGCACCACCCTGTTTGGTGATGAATGTAAGGTAGTTTATTCCTCAATGAAGGCAGGGTAAAGGTCCTATTTACTCTGCTTGGTAAGACCATGAACCTGGGCAGTTACCATGAAGTAGCTGACAAACTATAAATTCACACCCTAATTTCTGTCTCAGTAATCTGTTCAAATGTCTGTATGAAGCCACTCCAAATCTGGTTTATGTTGCTCCTGCACTCTGGTCAGCATATTCTTGTTTTTGTTTTCTACTTTCCTATGCTGCCTCTGCAGTTAATGGGGATGGCTGGTGCACACCCACAGGGATGATAGGCAAGTACTATTCATCCTGCTTACTGATAAGCGAGGACAAGGATAAGAATGGGTGAAGAGACTGACGTAAAATATCCTATATTTGAAAGAAAAGTTTCTCATCTGTACTCTTGACTCATAAAAACAAGGGTAAGACCCTTCAGAAATGTTAGTGTAGTCAGCTGAAAGAAAATATGATGCCCCTATTTTGGAGGCTGTTACAGAGATTGCACCAAGGTGAACTTTGAGCTAATACACAGAATGCTCCTGGTCAAATAAGAATTCTGCAGTGAGAGGACTCTTATCAAAGACTCGTATGAAATTATAGCATTCTGCTGAAACTAAGAGAAAATCCATTTTTCTAGATAGGCCTGTCTTTTCAAATCTTTTTGAATAGGCTAGCATATATTTGGAACAGATAAAGAAAAACATTTTCCCAGGATGGGCACACAGACAGAGCTGGGCTTTGGAGGGGAGGGATTCTAGGTCTGGATAAACAAATCTTCCTTTCCACTTGTGTCAACAAATCTGGCATCAGAATTAATGCCTTTGTCAGGCACACAGACAGATTCAGTATCACAGGGAACCAAACTGTCTTGACTACACTGCTACTGTTAGACCGATCGTGGCTAAGTACTGCTTTTGCATAAGACCCCAAAATCAATGGAACTGTGGGACGATGGGGCAGGAGGCAGGTATACAGGATTCCCAATTATGAAATCAGGAAACCCTCTTTCAACAAAAGTCCTCACTTTTTCTGGTCTGTTGCAAACATGTCTTCAGTTTGATAAGTAAATTACAAGATGTCACACAGGACTGAGTCCATGATTTCCCTTTCACAACTGGAGGCTATATGCCTGAGCAGTGTGTCCACGCAGAGCAGTAACTGCTCAGATGCATGCTAGTTCTACACAGTGGCTGCCACCTGGCATAGTAGAGAAGGCCTTGCCCCTCCTTGCGTGTTTGTGTAAAACAAGGTCATTATATCATCCTTAAAGATTAGAACCAATTGATCTTGAATGTATAAAGAAATACCTCAAAAGCGCTATGTAGTTTCTTGAGACCTATTAAGGTTATATGAATTTTCATTAGAGGTGCACCAATACATTGGTCCGTGTTGTATTAGCACCGATAAAAGGAAAATTGACATTATTGGCAAATGGCTTTTTTTGTGGTGGATGTGGCCAATAACATTGCCAATAAATAATGCATGAATGCACGCATCTGCAGCATGCACGTGGCCAGCCCGGCAGTATGGAGAGCAGCGTCTAGCTGGTAAGTCTGTTGTGGGGGGGGGAAGAGACAGAGGGGTGGGAAGGGGCATGGTGGGGACAGATTGAGGCACCCATGGTGAGGGAAGGAGTGGAGCTGGGGCTGGGGCAGGTGCTGCCCAGCCAGGGCTGGGCAGGGTGTGGGATGGAGCTATGAGTGGCTTGTCTGGAGAGTTAGCTCCCACCGCTGTGCATACCCCTGGGGAGGGAATAGGGGCCAAATGCCCCCAGAGCTGTGTGAGGGGCAAGGGCAGATTGCCCCATGTGCACCCTTGCGGGGTTGGGCCGGAGCTGTGCTTGGGGTGGGTGGCGGTATTAGGAAGGAGGGCTATGGGGTGGGCTACAGCCACCCCAAGTGCAGCCCTGGCCCAACTCCCAACTGGGAAGAGCCTGGCATTACCCCCAGCGCCAGCCTGCAGAGGCAGCCTGCCCTCGGCCTGTGCACAGATCCAGGGGGCACATGCCCTGCCCCCATGCCTCCCCGAGGGTGCACGGTAGCAGGAGCTACCCCCCCTCTTTGTCCTGTGCCCTGCCTTGGTGCAGCTGGGCAGCACTTGCCCCAGCCCCAGCCCCGCTCCCTCCCTCACTGTGGGGCCCTCGAACTGCCCCCCCCACGCCCCTTCTCCTCCAACAGACTTGCCAGCCAGATGCTGCTCTCCAAGCTGCCAGGCTGCATATTGGCAATCAGATCGGTATTAGCTGATATAGCTCGTTAATAATTGGCTGCCAATACTGGCCCAAAAAATCTTTAATCAGGGCACCCCTAATTTTCACCTATTATGGAGTCCAAAGACCCTTGATATGATAGGTTGTTCATACATCCCAACAGCAAAGCCTCCATTTCTTTGTCTTGGATAAGACAGGAGATGAAGTATAAGCAGCACTTAAGATCACAGTATAACAGGAAAGTTGAGCTGGAAGGGACCTCACAAGGTCACGCAGGTCAGGCCCCTGCTTAAGGCACATTTATTCCTGACTAAACCATCCCAGCCAACTGTCTGTCCAACCTGCTCTTAAAAATTTCCAGGGATGGAGATTGCAGTGTTTCTTTAGGTAGCCTGTTCCAGTGCTTGATAAACCTCATAGTCAAAGTCCTAATCTGCAGCCTACATTTCCCCTGTTGAAGCCTGAGTTTCTCCTGATGAAACTTTGGGCCACTGTTCCTCGTTCAGCCACAAAGAAAAGCCCATTTCCATCCTCTCTGTAATTGCCCTTCAGGTATAGTGAGAGGCAGACTGTTGTGCAAGGATGCTTACAAAGGATGGTTGCATTTCAGGATGCTTGCAAAGATGACTTAGCATCCTTTGGCATCACTGTAGATGACTGGGAAAGCAGTGCAGAATGCCACTGGTTCCTGGAGTCAGCTTGCAGATGGAGCAAGGCAATGCGGAGACAATGAAATGGATCAAGTTTTGTGATGACTGGTGTCAGAGGAGGAAAGAATCTGCTGCTTGGATTCAGAGCACTGCTAGTGTGTGGGTATGCCCTACTTGTGGGTGGGACTGTCACTTGCGAATCAGACTTGGCAATCAAAGAACTCATCGGCACATACACCATGCTCTGTAAAGAACAGTGCCAATTGATTGATTGATTTGAAGACGCTTATAAAATCCCCATGGTCTTCGTGAATCCATATTGGTTGTTTCTGATCACTTTGTTCTCCAAAAAAGATTTCTTGATCTTTCCAGGTACCAAGGTCAGGCCAACTGGTCTGTAAATCTGTGGATTCTCCTTCTACCCTAAAAGATGAGCACTATGTTTCCTCTTCTCCTATAATCAGGGACCTCATCTAGTCTCCAATGAGTTCCCAAACAGGACAGCCAACAGCACTGAAATTACCTCAGTCAATTCCTTCAGTACCTTAGGGTGCATCCCATCCTGCACTACCAACTTGAAAGCATCTAGCTTTTCCAACTATTCCCTAATCTGTTCTTCTACTACCCTAAACTGTCTGTCTCCTTCTCTATCTTTGCTACCAACTGCACTCATCATCTAATAGCTGCCCAGAATTAAATACCACATAACTAGGCTGCCTTCTGCATTTCATAAGGTCTTTTAACATACTTGTAGAATGCCTTTTAATTGCCCTTAATGTCCCTTACCAGTTGCATTTCAACTTGTGCCTTTGCCTTCCTAATTTTCTCCCTACATTTCTGCACAATATTTTTAGACTCTTCTGTAGTATTATGACCAAATTTCCACTTTTTGTAGGATTCCTTTTTGAGTTTCAATTCACTGAAGAGACTGTTCTCTAGCCAGGCTGGCCCCTTGCTACACTTCCCATTCATCTGTCACATCAAAATAACTTGCTCCTATGCCCTTCAGACCTCCTTTGCAATCAGCCCTCCTTTTCCCACATATTTGCCTCCAAGGGATCCCACCCACCAGTTTCCTGTGCTTGTTAAAGTCTGCTTTTCTTAAGTCCAGTGTTTTTCACTCTACAGCTCTCCTTCTTTCCTCCCCTTAGGATCTTCAACACTACCATTCTGTGGTCACTGGGCACATCTACATGAGATGTTTACTGTGGAGACTAATTAGCTCTGCAGTAAAGTCTCAGCATCTACACATGCGGCCCTATTAAGCCGCAGGAAACTAATGAACTCTGCTGTGGGTTAGTACTTGTAAACACAAGTACTATCCTACAGCAGTATTATTTAGTGCACAGCAACTCATGTGTAAATGGTGATGGGGCTGGCTGGAGCATGAGGGGGCTTCAGTGAGAGAGCTCCCTGCCAGCTAGCCCCACACTGGAGCACCCTCGTGCCCCAGCCAGTCCCTCTGCAGCACACTGAACCAGGTTAGAGCCCTGGGATGGCAGGCTGACTCCCCCAGGTCCCCTGCTAACTGACTCAACTCAACGTGCTTTGGTCCCAGATAAAAAAGTAAATGCAGCAGAGTTTATTGCTCCATGCTAACAGCACATGTAGATGTACCCACTGTAATCCAAGTTACTTTCCACCTTCACACTCTCATCCAGTTCTTCTCTGACTGTGAGCAGCAAGTCCAGAAGAGTTCCCCCCAGGTTGGCCTGTATACTATCGGTTTCAAAAACACACTACAAAAATTTGCTGGACTTCTTGTGCACTGCTGTATTTACCTACTAGCAGATGTCCCGATGATTAAAGTCCCTTATGAAAATCAAGTCCTACAATTTGGAAGGGTGCATGAGTTGTTTAAACAAGGTCTCATTCACCACTGCCTCCTTTTCCTCCTGGTTTGGTGGCCTGATACAGATGCTCACCATGACATTCCCAGTGCTGCTCTCCCCTGTAGCCTTCACCTAGAGGCTTTCAACAGGCCTATATTTCAATTTGTACCACACTTTCATGCACACATTCCTGCACTCTTTCTATAATCTCTATAATTTCTATAAAGAGGAAAAAAACTAGTGAAGGCATAGACAGAAGTATGTTCAGGGGATGTTTCATAGAACATAAATCAATTTTTAACAAATTCTACATATACCAAGCAGGTAGTCTGGAATACAGCATTACAACAGTGTTTAAGACATGTGACATTTGCTCTTATTGTAGCGTCTGGGTTTAGTTGCATCTGAGATATTAAAACAGACATGTCCTTGAACCTGTCCTAAGGTAGCCATCTATAGTTTTTATGAAGTTGAAGACTGATTCTAAAAACTCTTCTTTGACCTGGTGTTTCCCTGAATTGCTCCATTTTGGCCAGGAAGATGAACAGAATCAAAATGTAACAAAACTCAGCCCTCTACTGTTGAAATGTTCTTCTGACTACACCAAGTATTTAAATATGCACAGAAAATTCCATTCTTCAAACATGCTGTGACCTTTCCCAGTACTTTTGTAAAAACTCTCAGAGATGTTGAAAGGAAAGGACACAATACTTGACTACCCTGGAATCTTAAGTACTAGAATTACGGCAACATAGAAGGATGGATCCTGTATGTCAAAAGATAAGAGCCAGTCTCCGGAGTCCAGAATGCATTTTTATAGAAGTTTATGTGACCATCCTAAAGTTCACTTTGCTAGCAAAACTTGAAACTTCAGAAGTTAAGATGGATCTCCATCCTCTTCTCCTTCCAGAATGAGAAAATATCTGAATAAAATGCCTTCCTCTCAAAATGAGCAGGAAATCTGTCACTCCAGCAGAGAAACAGGAGGAACTCATGGCCTTGCTGTCCCTTGTAGGATGAGTTACTAAAGAGTGATGAGAATGGGTGGGAAAGGATAAGTACAACATGGAAATGGATATAATAATACAATTACTTCTAGCATTCACTGTGTCTGACTTCCCATGGGCATCTATGTTCCAGGGATAACATTCTTGACTACGTGACCTAAAGGATTTACATATGGATATGCAGGGAAAATGTCATGATAGGGTTCTGAGCGGCCACAGAGTAGGAAAGCATAGTCCATGTCACCATAATATGCATGAGCCACATGAGAAAAGCACACCTCTTGTGCTGTCTTCAAATATCCCAGAAGACAATCTTATAAAAGAGCATTCTACCAACAATACCGGAGCAAAAGATGCAAAAAGAGGCTAGGGTGAGCCACAGTAGTTTGTAAGCTTCTAGATGTGGTTAGGTCCCTCCAAAAAAGTTGAAACCAATGCTGACGGTGGTTGCTTGAGAGCTGACAAAAGCAAAAGTGACTCTTCAGATGCCATATACATTACCAGTACCGCAGTATACGGCAGAATGAATAGCAAAACTAAGCTGGAAAAAAGTGGAGTCAGGGGTCATGCCCAAACGTGTGCGGCCATGTGGTTTGTGGTGCCAAAGACATGTGTGGCACCACATACCACATGGTCAGCTGTTCTCTGCACTGCAAGGGAGCAGCATGGGGGTGTTCTTTGACCCCTAAATATCCAGGGGTAAAAAAAATCTGCACAAAAAAAGCAGTAGCACACACAGGGGCAATGTGCACCACTCAAAACCAGGGCTTGGCTGGCCAGAGCCACATTCTGGCTGCCAGCCAGGCTCCAAGTAGCCCCAGGAGGCCCCCAGAATCCCAGGTAAAGCTGCTGGGGCCAGCACAGGTGGCACAAGGTGTGCTGCTGCTTCTTGTCCCTGGGGAACCAAACGTCCATGCTCATGTGGACGTGGCTAGTGACTATACATTCAGTACTGGAGTAACAAGTTAAAACTAGAACTGGAAGTCATAACAGACCTTACTGACAGAGAAAATGAAGCCAATCAAGCAGCATGAATTGGTATTGCAAGAGTCAGTCACACATACTTATACTGCATCCCTACCAAATACAGAGATCTTCACAATTTTCGGTAGCAGCATCAACAGATCATGGACTCTTAGTAGCTCTCATAAGATGCTGGTCTCACAGCTGATCTCTTGTAGGATAAGATTTTTTTTTTTTTTTAAATCAGGGCACCTCCCTAACCTTCTCTTGAGTTTCCTGTCAAATTTCCTTGAGCCTGGATATGAAGTTTGGGGAAATGCTTGGGAGCAGTCAGGTATTATGGATACCAAAGCATTTTGGAGACAAGCACATCCTATACATGGACAGTAACATTATTTGGAATTTGGAGATCATCACATCAATTTGCACAATGTCAATAAGTGCAAGGTAATGGACATGGGAAAAAATAACCTCAACTATACATATACAATACTGGGTTTTGAACTAGCTGTTGTGACTCGGGAAAGAGACTTTGGAATTACAGTTGACAGCTCTCTAAAAACATCAGCTCAACGTGCATCAGCAACCAAAAAAAGCTAATATAATGTTGGGCTTCACTAAGAAGGGAATAGAAAACAAAATGGAAAATAGCATCATGCCACTACAAAAACCCATCTTGACTAGTATGTGAACTTCTGGTCTCTGCATCTAAAAAGGATATAGTAGAATTCGAAAAGGTACAGAGAAGGGCAATCATGATGGTCAGAAGTATGAAGCAGCAGCCATACTAGGAGACACTAAAAAAGCTATGACTCTTCAGTTTCAAAAGGAGAAGGCCAAGAGGGAAACATTATAAAGGTCTATAAAATTGTGAAGGGTATGGTTCAAGTGAACAGAGACCTGTTATGCACCAAGTCCCAGAATACTAGAACTAGGGGACATCCACTGCAATTAACCAGAAACAGGTTTAAAGCTAGCAAAAGAAAGTACTTTGTTATGTAGGGCACAGTTAACTTTTGGAACACACTACCAAAGGAGGTTGTAGAGGCAGATAATACAGCTAGGTTTAAAAAGGGACTAGACAAAATTATGGGCAATAGATCCATTAACAGATATTAAACTGAACACTCAGGGTTATATCCTCTGGCATCCCTAACTCAACAATGGTAGATGTCAAGGAGGGTGCGACACAGGATAGATCACTTTAAATATACACCGTGCATATAATATGCTCAGTCTCTAAAGCAGGAGTGGCAAACATATGGCCTACAGGCCAAATCTGGCTTACATAACTGTTCTATCTGGCCAACGGGTAGTTCAGTGGGCTACTGCAAAAACAGCAGAGCAGAATGTGGACCACAAAAGAGATGGCTACTAGTGGCAGCCCCCCACCTCCATGCTGCTGAGCAGCAGCACAGAGCTGGGGATGTGTAGTTGCAAAGAACTGTGTTCTGGCAGTACCAGAGAATTCTGGCCTGTTGCCAGTGCCAAGGTGTGAAGCAGCGTGCAGCTGACCACATGACTGCACAAGCTGTGTTCACAGAGCAGAGCTGGGGACATGCACCTGCATGGAGCTGTGTTTGGGCAGTGGAATGGAGTCAGTGGGCTGATGCCCATAGTCATATCCATGTCCATGCCACTGCACAGTCCTAGCCCCAGCTCCATGCCACTGCCTGGCCAGAGCTCTGCACTGCCACATACCCTTGGCTCCTCAACGATGTATGTCTCTAGTTCCACAGTGCCTGAATGTAATTCTGTGCAGCTGCCCGGCCTTTCACCTACACTGCTGCCAGAACACAGCCCCATGGATCCAGGCTGGGAGGAGCCCCTGTGGTCTGGATATGGCCCAGGGTCCAGAGTGAGTTTGACCCCCCGGCTTTAAAGCATCTATTTCTGCCACTGTTACAGACAGCATACTATTGAGAGGGACTGCTGGTCTGACTAAGTATCACACTTCATATGTTCTTATGTTCTAATTTATCTAATAGAAACATTTGGAAATTGTCATTCCTGTGTGTTAAATCCTTCTGGAAAAGAACTTGTATTTTGTGGGGAAGGTACAGTTCCTCCAACAAAACTGCATCTAGTGTTCCCGTCATTAACAAGCATAGCTCTTTCACAAGAGGGACAGTATTTGAAACGGGATATTTATGGTTAAGAGTGGGGCCTTAGGCCCCTGTAACCAGGAAAGTAGTAGTAGTTAAACATTTCCTAGTAATAGAAAACCTTTAAAAGCATCCGAACATGCAAAACCTATCAAAAATCTGTATTTTGCAAAGAGATAAAAAAAGTTACCAGAACACAAATAATTACCTGGAGTAGAAATCTATATATGAGGAGACAAAGCAGGCTGCAGTGAGTGAAGAACAGCCACCAAACTGCTCTGCCTTGAAGTCAGAGGTGGCAAGAACAAACCAACTATTTCCTGACCTGTTCTACCCATGTGCCCTCTGCACAGGGAGGCACATGGGCTGTTTGCACAGCCACAAAGGATATTGTTGATCAAAATATTCTTATTGTGAGCATATGGGGCACATCTGCACCACAAGCGGAATATGCATGTGGACAGTTACTCAAAAGAATTATTATATATAGTGACTTCAATTATTTTGCTTTTGCCATAGGAGCTGCAAGCACCTCCAGTAGAGTGTCATTACATTAACCATGGTTTTTGTTCGAGGAAGGGAAAAAATATTAGCAGAGAAAGTGGGCCTTTTATGAATGGCTATGAAATACTTAGCATCTCAAAAATCATGCATTAGTTTTTCTTATTTAAGAAAAAAAAAGCCTTTGTAGTTTTACCACCTTCCCCCTGTCCTACCTTCAAGAAAATCAACTAATTCTTAATAGTAAAATTGTTTAAGGCTGTAAGATGAAGCTCCCTCTGCTTCCCCCCTTGCCATCTAATTGAAAAGCTGATGTCACCACCGTGATGATGTTAGATACAAAACCAATGCAATTCTTTTAAAAATAAGTTAGATACTGCTTTGCCTGTTGTATCATTTTTGTAATTACCATATATATATATATGAAAAGCATTTATATCTAGTTAAAACCAAGCTAGAGAATCTAATCCAATTTTTTTTTAAAAATCATAAAAAACAGCTTGCCTTCTAGATGCCAAAAGTTTTAAAGCATTTAATTTCTGGCAATTGAACATGAACATTCCTGAGAAATTAATATATATTTGTAATGAGAAGCTACATGCAGTTTGGGAAGACATGGAACAACACCCACCAAAATAGAGAGGACAAAACCATACTTCAGTTGAAGGTCTATCAAAATATGCAAGCAAATGTCATGGAAACAGAAGCTCTCTCCATGGTAACATCATCTCTGGTACAGCAGCTAACCACTCTGATTTCTAACATGCTCCAAAACGAAGTATTAGCTTAATACCAGATTTCGTTTTACTGTCTATCCATAACATTAAATATATCTGGCAGTGGTAAAGTTTTAATAAAAACATGAATATTTAACAAGTATGTAATATTAAAGCCAAAGCTGAAGGTAAGGAAAAACTGATTAACTGTCGCAAAGCAAGCTGAACAAAAAAAACTACCTTAGAGAGAAGCAAGAGACTGATGGCAACATAAAATATATATATTACAACTCTGCCATTAAATCCTTCAGGGTTAGGTGCACTTTATTGTCTTATACTGCAAACACAATAAGCGATCAAGTTTATAAAAAAAATAAAATGCATAATTACAGATAACCAGATTTCTGCAATTTGTCCTTATACAGCATATAGAATTTAAATTTTCTGTCCACCACTTAGAGGCAACCAATATTCTCAACTATAAGTGAACACTATTAGCAGTATTTTTGCTGCTTTCCATATAGATAGACCAACTAAATGTGCAGCAATTACAGTTGAATGAATGATTTTCAATGAATAATTTATTTGACAAAAATTAGCTCTTTTCTGTTGGTGGCATACCCATAAGCAGATCATAATTTGACAAAATGAGTACCCAAATCTATTCTACAAATATCTTTGTCAATATTCTACTCTATGAACTTATCACAAAATAGTACAAATTTAACCTGTGTTCAGTAGCAATTAACCAGGTAAGAAACATGGTACTGTGTGCGCATCCAATTGGAAACAGATACAAGCAGTTCTGGAACAAATAAATGTGTGATTTGATTTTTTTATAATATTGAATTTTACTGGCAAAGTGTCTTATATAATCATGGAATGCAAACAAAAAAGCAGTAGAAATAACCAAAGTGAATTTTTCACAAAATGTGAATGAATAACAGCCACAAATTGTTAGAGAGAAGGTTCAGGCTGGACATCAGGAAACATTACTTTACAGTTAGGGCTGCCAGGCTCTGGAATGGGCTCCTAAGTAAGGTAGTGCTCTCTCTTACCTTGGGGGTCTTCAAGAGGAGGCTGGACAGATATTTGGCTGGGGTGATATGATCCCAGCACCTGTTCCTGCCCGTTCAGGTCCCTTCTGACCCCAAGTACTATGACTATGATACTATAAATATTCACATACATTGTTCTACGTCATTTATTCAGTTCTAGCAGAGATGATTTCTTATGAAAATTATATTCAGGTAGTCTTTTTTTCATTAAAAACATTTAAATCAAATGTAAAGTTTTAAAGAAATCATCAAAAAGTGACAAAAGCCTGGTTATATTATTGCTGCAAGTTTAAATACAAAAAATCAATATTAACATTAAACATAGCTTAAAAGCCTATTAGTTCAAAGAAACTTTGGTTGTTAGCATAATTAAGAGTACTGAGAAGGGAAGTATATTTTTCTACAATTATTACATGGAAACAGCAAGTGGGTCTGCTTTAAAGAGTGGCTGTTATGATTTTCCCCAGAAAATGTCAGCTATTTTCTTTCTTTCTTTTTTTTTTTTTTTTTTTGGGCGGGGGGAGGGAAACAACTCAGACTTTATAAAATGAATAACAAAGTACTTTCCATTATTTTCTTCATACACATTTATTCCCCTTTCATAAGAAAGACATTTTATCCAAAAGTGAATCTTGTGAGAGAGAAGAGATACATGAATGCATTGCCAATTATGCTCACCATTTTTATTTCTGTCTTTGGACATATGCCATAGCCACAAAAGTGGTAAATTTACCCCAGGATGAACCAAGGTCAATTTTCTCACGTCTTCAGATGCCTACCTTTCAGTGCGCTGCCTGTGTATTTCTCACAGTTTCAAATGTACAACCTGCTGATAGGGTAATCTGCTCCAGGTTTATGCCTTGAGCTTTACCTCTCTCCTCATGTGTCTGAAGGCTTAGTTAAATTTTGATCAAACTTATCTGAAAGTGTTAACCTACTTGCTTTATTGACACTAAGCTGGTTTGACAAGAATCTCAATGTTTTTAACACTGGAAGAATTCTAAATTCTACCATACTCCTCATTTGCAATTTTACTTCCACATTTTTGTTACTACTCTAATACCATAAGCTGTGATGGCAATCTCCTTTGTCAACCTAATTTTAGAGTAGTAGTTTTGATGGTCATGTTTGTGGCAAAGTGGGGATCCCTGCTAGCCACAGCTAGCTCCCCACTTGCCTTTGGGCATGCCGCCTGCCTGTCTTGCCCACCATGCCTTGTTGGAATAATGAAATTTGTTAAATAAGGCGGGAGGCTGCCCATTAGCGTACCCCCAATGTTTGGGGGTTGTCCGTGGTTCCGTACCTCCCCTACAGTGCAGCCCAAGCCTTGCAGATGGCATCCAGATGTTATTAGTCACACCAGCCCCATACTAGGCTCCAGAATCCTCCTGGCAGGACCCTCTTTTGATCTCTCTGCTCAGGAGGCCTACACCGCCTTCATTCAGGCTGCCGAGCTCCCTGTAGCTGGCTCCCCTCTCAGGCGTGGTCCCCCCTTGGGACCTTCAGTCACACAGAGGCCCTGGCCTCACCTCCAAGGCCAGGCAGGGCCCCAGGCCCACAACTCTGGGTGCCCCTCGCGGTGGGCACCAGGCCCTTCTGACCTTCTTGGTCCGGGCCCCAGCATTGACCAGTCAAGGGGGCACTCTACTTCCGGCCTCACTAGCCCACACTCTCTCTGGGTCCCCCTTCCTGGATGTGGGGGGATGGGGTGACTCACACCATAACTGGTGCTCCAGGGTCTCACAGGGGACCCTCACGGCCCCCCTGGAGAGGCAGGTCATGGTGCTACCCTGAGATCTTAAACGCCCCCTCTACTTGGGGTCTCGGGGCTTCCCTCTTTGGGTGGGCTCAGGTGGCTGTAGCCATGCCTGGCCCCCTATACCTCCGATGTCCTGACCCACCCAAAGGTGGGAACTGTGGTTAAGGCACCCTGACTCACGTTTCACCGGGGCGGTAACTCGCCTGGCATTTCCTTGGGGGCTAAAGTGCCACTGAGAGCCCCACCAGGCCACCCGCCCCTGGCAGGGTGCAGTTTTAGGTCGCACCCAGGACCAGGAGCCTTGCTCTTCTTGGGAGCAAAAAGAGGGAACCAGGCAATGTAGGGCCTCTGCAAGACGCAAACGGTAATCTTGTGGCTACAAAAGACAAGAAAGTTGATATTTTTAACAGTTTCTTTGCCTCTGTTTTCTTGAACAGGGACCAGGACATCCCACCTACCAGAGGTAGGGACAATCTCGGGGATAGCTCTGTCAGGCCTTCAGTCAGAGTAGATGTAGTTAGGGATCTTCTGGAAGGGCTAGACATTTTTAAATCTGCAGGTCCAGATGCCCTCCACCCAAGGGTGTTGAGGGAGCTGGCAGGGGTCATCGCGGAGCCCTTGTCCCGGCTGTATGAGCATTCGTGGTCATCTGGCCAGGTGGCAGGGGATTGGAAATTAGCTAATGTGGTCCCAATTTTCAAGAAGGGGAGGAAGGAAGACCCAAGTAACTATAGGCCTGTAAGCCTCACCTCGGTGCTCAGGAAGCTCTTGGAGAGGATCATCAAGGAGCACATCTGTGGGGGGCCTGCAGGGGAGATCATGCTCAGGGGCAATCAGCATGGGTTCATAGATTCATAGATGTTAGGGTCGGAAGGGACCTCAATAGATCATCGAGTCCGACCCCCTGCATAGGCAGGGAAGAGCGCTGGGTCTAGATGCCCCCAGCTAAATGCATATCCAACCTCCTCTTGAAGGCCCCCAGGGCAGGGGAGAGCACCACCTCCCTTGGGAGCCCGTTCCAGACTCTGGCCACTCTAACTGTGAAGAAGTTCTTCCTACTG
>NW_005842109.1:1480438-1511221 GCF_000455745.1 Alligator sinensis
GGTCCAGAGAGGTGATACTCCCCCTCTATGCGACTTTGGTCAGGTCGCAGTTGGAGTACTGCGTCCAGTACTGGGCGCCGCACTTCAAAAGGGATGTGGCCAGCCTGGAGACAGTTCAGAGGAGGGCCACCCGCTTGGTGAGAGGGCAGCTAGACAGGCCCTACAAGGAGAGACTGAGGGACCTGAACCTGTTCAGCCTCAGCAACAGGAGGCTGAGCGGGGACCTGGTTGCTGCGTACAAACTCATCAGGGGAGATCAACAGCAAATAGGTAGATCCCTTTTCTCCCCAGCACCACCTGGGGTGACGAGGAACAATAGTAATAAGCTGATGGAGAATAGGTTTAGGTTAGAGATCAGAAGGCAATATTTTACAGTTAGGGTGTCCAAAATCTGGAACCAACTTCCCAGGGAAGTGGTCCTCGCCCCTACCTTGGGCAAATTCAAGAGGAGGTTGGATGATCACCTGTCTGGGATCTTGCGAACCCAGCATTCGTTCTTGCCTGTGGCGGGGGGTCAGGCTAGACAATCTGTTCAGGCCCCTCCTGATCCTAGCTACTATGAAACTATGAAACCATCCCCAACAGCTCCTGTCCTTACCTCCAGGTGATACCAGCAGCCCTGCAACCAGGTGTTGTTGTTGCCTGGCCTTCCAGCAGCAAAATGCCCTGTTTATGTGGGCAGCCCTGAACCCAAAATGGCTACCCTCATCAGGTCCCTGCCAGCTGCTGGCTTCAGGCCCTTAAAGTGGCATGCACAAACAGTGCCCTGCCACAATGTTTTAAACACTAGACACTGGTTCTGCTGGTTCATGGGTGCCCAGGTCTTAGAGCCAACCAGGGTCTGGAGAAGCAATCAAGATCAAATGGAGCATGCAGAGATTGTATGTAGGGGAGCTGGGAAGCCAGGAGATCTGTCTAAGGAGCTGAGTCAGAAATCTACAAGGTCAGGCAGAGTGCGGCGCCAAGGCGGCCAGCTGGGTCAGGTAATCAAAACAGCAAACCAGGAATCAAGTTAAGGAGCCGAAGGGTCAGGCCAAACTCGGGCTCCATATGAGAGCCAGGTCAGGTAGCCAGAGCATGTCAGGGAGCCAGTAAAGGCACAAGCCAAAGGCGAAACAGCGTGGGTTGAACTGTTGCATGGACGCTTTCTATTCTGGGTCAGGGGTTCTTATAGGAAGGGGTGAAAGGTCAACTGACGCTTGCCAGCAACTCTGGCAGCTGGGAGTGGGTGGGTGGTTAGGCCCCAATGGAAGGTATGGACCACCTGTGTCTGCCTAGATGCTCAGCTGGGGAGGCAGCAAACCAGGATGAGTGGCCATGCCAGGCACAAGGCCCCAGGTTTGAGGCCACAGCCTGATACAAACAAGCAGCACAACATAAAATGAATGTTGCCCCAATTACATTTCAAGGTTTTTTTCCTTGCACTGGGCTTAATTTATAAACACAAAATTTAGGTTATGGTGACTTAAGAACTCAAAGTAGTTATTGAACCTTTCCATGGAACCTTTTTTTTTAAATTCTATTTCTTTGCTGCCAATTAGATCAAGTCACTCAGAAAGCAACAGTCATCACATGTCTATTTTAAGTGTGCATTTAATTTTAACAGCTTTCTTTATAATCTCTGTGAAAAATGCATTTTTTTGTATTGGTTGAATGCATATGTAATTATGAAATCTTTCATGAATTCCACTAACTTCTATTGGGAAACTTCCACTAACTTCTGTTGGGAAACTAGGCTATCACTCCATCTTTCTCCAATCATCCTACCATGAGTCTAGTAATACTTCTGAATTTTTACAGATCTATCACTGTTTTTGCTGCTATTTTCTTCTCAGCAAGTGAAAAAGGGATACCAAACACTTGTATATTGGAAGTCTGGGTAAATGAATGTAGTTTTTCTTATTTTTTTCTCATCTCACATATGTACTTTTCACTGTATTACTGAGCAAAATCTTCAGCAACATAGATAAAATACATAACTTAAGAAAATACATAGTAACATTGAGAAGTAACTATAACTTTGCATTTTGAATACCTGCAGCCAGTACTGAATCATTTCTTATGTTTGACCAACCATTTTATAGTTTGCTCTTCTAATACTATATTTGTGGTATTAAATCGAGTCATGAACATGTAATTTTGTCTACAAGAGTATATGCTAAGGCATAAGTTTTTTAATAATAATGTCCTTAAATTGCTCAGTATGTACTCCATTAAAAACAAGAATGTTTACTTAGAAGAAGGGTGAAACTTTTTTATCAGATTGAAGCTTAGACTTTAAATTATATTTTATGGAAAGAATACAAATTTATCTTTGTTACCCACAAAAATAGTGAGAAAGATACTGAATGATACAGGAAAGCTACCTGGACAGGGAATGAAATTATCATTGTGCGTATGATTTACTGAAATGGGATCAAATCATCCCTTTTCAGCTTTACTGTTTGAACATAGGAGTTGAATTAAATGAGCAATTCAGAGAATGACGTGTCTAAAATTGAAATAGTGAGTCAGAAATCCATACATCTGGCAATTTCTTTAAAAAAAAATAACACAAAAAAACCCAGTCACCTGTTTTAACATTAATCACAGGATCACAGAAAATTAGGGTTGGAAGGGACCTCAGGAGGTCATCTAGTCCAACCCCTGATCAAAGAAGGGCCACCCCCAACTAGATCATCCCAGCCAAGGCTTTGTCTAGCTGGGCCTTAAAAACCTCCAAGGATAGAGATTCCACAACCTCTCTGGATAACCTCTTCCACTATTTTACTACCTTACTAGTAAGGAAGTTCTTCCTAAAATCTAACCTAAACTGCCCTTGGTGCAACTTGAGACCATTGCTCCTTGTTCTCTTATCTGCCACCACCGAGAACAGTTTAGCTCCATCCTCTTTTGAAACACCTTTCAGGGTAGTTGAAGGTTGCTATTAAATCCCCCCTCAGTCTTTTCTTAAACTAAATAAGCCCAGTTACCTCAGCTTCTCCTCATAAGTACATGTGCCCCAATCTCCAAATCATTTTTGGTGGCCTCCGCTGGACCCTCTCCAACTTCTGCACATCTTTTCTGTAGTGGGTGGTCCAAAACGAACCCAATACTCTAGATGTGCTAAACAGGGGGGAATCCTCACTTCCCTTGATCTGCTGGCAACACTTCTACTAATGCATCCCAGTATGCCACTAGCTTTCTTGGCAACAAGGGAACACTGTTGGCTCATATCCAGCTTCTTGTCCACTGTACCCCACAGGTCCTTTTCTGCAGAGCTGCAGTCTAGCCAATCATCCCCCAACCTGTACCAGTGCATGGGATTCTTTCAGCCTAAGTGCAGAACTTTGCACTTGTCTTATTGAACCTTATGAGATTTCTTTTAATCCTATCCTCCAATTTCTCGAGGTCACTGAATCCTAGACTACCCTCCACCATACCTACTACTCTCTGCAGTTTGGTGTCATCTGAAAACTTGCTGAGGGTGCACTCAATGTCATCTTCCAGGTCACTGATGAAGATATTGAACAAAACTGGCCCCAGGACCAACCGCTTGATACCAGGTGCCAACCAGACATTGAGCCATTGGCTACTACCTTCTGAGCCTGATGATCCAGCCAGTTCTCTATCCATCTGACAGTCCATTCATCCAACCCATACTTCCTTAGATTCCCTGCGAAAATGTTATGGGAGACCATACCAAAAGCCTTGCTAAAATCGAGGTATACCACATCTGCTGGTCTCCCTGCATCCACTGAGCCAGTCATCTCATCATAGAAGACACTCAGGTTCGTCAAAGTTGGGATCAGGATCATGGGGCCATGACAGCACAAGGCCAGGGACTGAGGCAGAGCCGCAATCTGTTCCCCATATGCCCCTGCTCATGGAACTGGTGCCCATTACAAAAATGTGCAGGTAGATCGTGGTTCTGCCCTGGGCCCTGGCCCCATGCCGCGATTCCATTCCCAGCCCCAGCCCCACCTGCCCATCCTATTCTCAGATGCTGCTCCCTGCTCGTGTGCACCACAGCCCAGGTTACCCTCCATGACTGAGCTGGGTGGGGCTGAGGGATCCACTGTGGGCTGGAAAAAATCCTTTGGTGGGCAAGATCTGGCCCACGGGTTGTATTTTGCCCACTCCTGATCTAAATAAAAGTCTACTTTCAGACTAAGTGGATGCTAAGGGTGCTCACCATAAGCCATTAGAAGTTACAAGCGTTTCATAGATTTCATAGACATCAGGGCTGGAAGGGACCTCGGAAGATCATCGAGTCCAGCCCCCCGCCCAAAGGGCACGAAGTCAGCTGGGGTCATAGGATCCCAGCAAGATAAGCATCCAGTTTCATCTTGAAGGTGTTCAATGAAGGCGCTTGAACCACCTCCGGTGGCAGGCTGTTCCAGACCTTGGGGGCTCGGACAGTAAAGAAGTTCTTCCTTATGTCCAGCCTGAAACGATCTTGAAGTAGTTTGTGACCATTCGACCTCGTCATCCCTTGGGGCACTCTGGTGAACAAACGTTCCCCCAGATGCTGGTGGTCACCCCTGATAAACTTGTAGGTGGCCATCAGATCACCCCTGAGCCTGCGCTTTTTCAGGCTAAAGAGCCCCAGGGCTCTCAGCCTGTCATCATAGGGTCTGCTTCCCTGACCTCTGATCATGCGCGTGGCTCTTCTCTGGACTCTCTCAAGCTTCTCCACATCCTTTTTGAATTGTGGAGCCCAAAACTGGACACAGTACTCCAACTGCGGCCTCACTAAGGCCGAGTTCACCACATCTGAAAAATCAAACAACTTTTATTTATGGACTTATTGGAGTAAATGTCTAAAAAAATTTATCTTGAATAATAAAAGTGACAGGTATAAAATAAACAATTAATGAGGGCTATAAATTTGGGATTACCTTGGCCAAGATGGGAACTCTATACTCACAGAAAAATCCCCTAGGAAATACTGTGCCTTATTAAAAGAAATTTTAGAGTACCCATAAAATTGAACTGCATATTTGAGATATAATTAGTAATTTTAGAGAAGAATTGTTGGGAGTATAACAGCTATTTGTGGCCACAATATGCTGTTATAAAGGTCAGTGCCACTTCAGGAGACTGACAGCAGGCTCTCTATTGTAGGGCAACCTACAAAAGCAAGAAAGGTACATGCTGGCATGACAACAGTGGCCACTTTTAATCACTAATGTTCTTCATACAAGGGAATCACAGCAGCAAGAAGTTCCCTATAAGTAATGAAACACGAAGGGTTTTAATAGCAGAGGTCAATACAGATTTGAAGGGTAAACTATTTTCTCAAAAATCATTTCTGCTGTGAAGTGTACAAGAAGCTAGTCAATATTATGGATGAGGTTGAGTGAGGGACATCTGAAAAAAGCACAATCTAAAAATCAGAAAATAGTATATGCATATATGTTTATAAAAATGTATACAAAATTACATAAATTCAATTGTTTCTTGCTTCCCATTAGATGACAGACTTTAATTGAAGGGCAACATCTATCTCTAGCACTGTACAGCATGTAGGAATACGACGGTCAAGTCCTGACTACAGCCAATAAATGCTGCTGTAATATAAAAAAAAAGGAGGGCCCCAAACCTTTTATAGCATAAAACTAGCACCCCCCACCCTTATCTGGTCCCACTCCCTCCCACTTCCCTTCCTCCATATCCACTACTTTAAGGTCTGGCCCCACTCACCCCCTTCTCTGCCGCATCAGGCTGCTCCTCCCCTCCACATCGGGGTGCTCCTCCCCTTCCCCGCCACCAGCCCGCTGCTCCCCTCCCCTCCCGCCGCCGGCCCATTCCTCCCCTTCCCCCACTGCTGCCAACCCGCTCCTTCCCTCCCCCGCCAAATGCCACGTCAGGCCCGCTCCTCCTCTCCCTTCCCCTGCCACCACATTGAGCCCAAGCCTGGGACCACTTCCCCCTTCCCCCATGACAGTGGGCCCAGGGCCACTCCTCCCCCACCCCCCCACCACTTAGTGGCCCCCACCAGCTGTCCAGCACGCTTTATTCGCATTCTGATTGGCTGGCAGACAACTAACCAGTGTGCAA
Source organism: Alligator sinensis (assembly GCF_000455745.1). Lineage (NCBI taxonomy): Eukaryota > Metazoa > Chordata > Crocodylia > Alligatoridae > Alligator > Alligator sinensis. Next base: position 1,486,481 of record NW_005842109.1, read on the forward strand.
ATAAAGTATTACAGACAGGCACACTAAAGCTTTTATATATATAGAACGATATTTCAACTTCACACATGCAGTACTTAAGCTATTGCCAAATGTATTCCAACTCACACAAAAGATTAAAAGCTAAAACAACAACATCAGCAATTTTATGAGGTGGTTAAAGACAAGTCAGCAGTACCTAAAGAAACTAAATATGAACATTTGGAACCATTTCACACGGTGACAAACTTAGTAATTTTCAGCAAACTTGTACACTGAAGGAGAATTATGATATCCTAGTCTACTACAATGGAAATAGTGGAAATAATTAACAGGCAATCAAGCATTTCAGTGAAACTGACCATCTAGAGAGGGGAAAGTTGTATTAAAATCACATGTAAAGTTACTTGGGAATGGAAAACTGTTTATTCTTCTGCTTTCATCTCAAGCGATTGGCTTCAGGTTGCTGCTGGACACTGAGAAGAGTTAGGAGGCCATAAGAATTCAGTCATACCTTGAGAACCTATTTCAAATTATGAAACCACTTTAGAGCGCAAAAAATTGGTGCATACCTTAAAAGAACAGAGATTGTAAACTTTTTTTTTCTTTAAGGGGATATGGGGTTATGCTTCATCCAAAGAAAAAATATAAAAGGTGTTAATATGGAACTGGAATGAAACACTAGAACCAAAGAGCTTAAGAGGGAGACAGATGCAGTTTCAAAGTACAGAGTGTGATGCAGGCTTCCTTGAAAGTCTACCAGTGTTCCACGAGCTTCTCTCATTTGTGGCCAATGAACCTTCTTTTGCAGTGCTCTTAGAACAGAAGTATTCCCCTATCCACCTAGAAAGCAGGACACAACAATAGTTCTAGAGAGCAAATTAAATTAGCTATGAAGAGGTTGCCAGCATGAAAATTACGTGGTCTCAAAACAGCCTACAGAGATCCAATGAGGATTATGATTTACATGGTAGATAGCAAAAGTAATTTCACTGATGAGCGGCCACAGGTCAGAGAGCTGATTCTGCCATCTAAAGATAAGCAGCCATTTTCCAGGTTTCATTTTGACTAAACAAGTAAAAACAACGTCTGACAAATGGCAAATGGTCTGTACTGAGCTTGCAAAATTATTTCCAAATTATCTGGTCACCTTACAGAAAAAATATTCCAAACATTCTAAAATTATATGAATGTTAAGAATCAGTGAACAATATATTATGCTGCAACATACAGGGCAATTTCATTCCGGATCTAAGCCACAAACAATGGGTGACATACCTGTCCACAAAGCTTCCTACTGGTCTGTTCTGCTCCGTCTAATTAGCACTTAGCTTCAGTCCCTGTTCTGCCAACCTGTTATATGCAGAGGGATCAGAAAGCTGATCAGAGGGAATACAGCTGACCCAGCAGTGTAAGAGGAACAACAGTGGTGCTTCAATGTGATAAAAAAGCAAGGGAAAAGGAGGCAGAATTAGGAAGGAGTGACAGGAAAGGGAAGGGAAACTAAAAGGAATGACAGCAGAGCAGACGAGATGGGCAGAGACGGAAAGAAAAAAAGAAAAATGGGGCGGGGGGGCACACAAAAGGAACAAGAAATAAAGGGATAAGAAAATGTCACTGTAGATTTTCTGCCTCAGTGCAACTTTCAGAGGATGACAGATATAGGAAAGAGTTTATCAAGAATCACTGATGCACACATCACACCAAAGCACTTGCAAAATGTTCCTGCTATATAACATCCAAATGCCTCCATCACTTTCCAGAAGACAATCTCCTCACATGCTTTGTGGAAGTGTATAGAACAACGTGGAAGGGAAGGAGGAAAGGCTGCAGTCATTTTCTCTCAGATATATCAAAGTATTTGGTACACTGTGGAGGCCACTTTTCTATCACAAGTACCAGGGGCATGAGCAGTTTGGTTCCTCACACAGCAAGGAAAGAATAAGGTTGAGTTTACAGTTAGCTAGCAGAACAAACGCTAAAAGAAAGATACATAATTGTACCTGATACACGAAAAAGCTGCTTGCAAACCTTCCTATGAAATATTTTTCATGAAATTTACTGATATATCACAATTACTTTACAGACATGACTCAGACACAGTTCAGTTTGAAGGAGGAAATTTCAGAAATTAGACAGGCATATGGCTCGGGGGTTAGGGAACCGCAGGGATTCCATGGTCTAGAGCCCCAAGACTTCACATAAAATTTCAGTTTTTGATTTTGATTCTGACTCAAAATTAAACCAAATTCTGAAGTAACAAAATAACTCATGAAACAATATCTTTTCTCTGCTCAGCTCAATCTCTGACAAGTGTTTTCTGCAGTTAGTGGAAACATACACAAATGTGAGACTAGATGCCGATTGCTTTCAATAAACTACTCATTTTAACAGACAGTATTTTACCAAAATTAACAGAAAAAGTATAGCTGGGGAGAGGAGAGAAGGATTATTTGAGAATGATTAGACAGAGATGTACCACAATAATGGCCAGTGTTTAATTAATTGATTGATTGATTAATTAATTAATTAATTGGAACAAAAAAGTTTATAGAACCATTAAGTTTGTGAGAAGTAGCTCCTCTAATCCTGCTTTCTATCCACAGGTCTGATCTGCTCCTGACTTTTTTTGGCCCAACTTCAATCTTCTGTCCATCCTGATAAATCGTATATTTACCTTCTCCATAATACATACATACTGATCTTACTTCTCAACTATTTTGATCGTATACCATTTGCCACTGCTACATCAGGTTGATTTCAACTAGTTACATCCTCTCAAATAGTGTCTCCAAGATCTTCAGTTGACTCAAATTACTTTCACCATTTTTTCCCCTTTTTAATGATCTAATGATCATCTAATAGTGTGTGAGGCCCTACTTCATCTAAAAAGTTGTCAGCCTACTACTGCACCAATTCCCTTTCATCTTTTCCTCTACCTTCCATCTATTTTATCTCCACAGCCTGGAAGATGGCAAGGACTGTCTCTTTTGTGGAAAGACCCCAGTACATTGTGGAAGCTACCGCAATGCAATAAAAGAAATAAATAAGCTTAGAAATATTCTCAATGTGTCCTAACCAATCTGTTACACTTAGTTTCTCTGAAGTATTGGTTCTCAAGTAATAAAATCACCCATCATGCTAAAACTTCTAGAAATGCATTAGGAAAGGAGCCACAGCAAGCAAATCCCTGCTTTGTCAGTTTAAGCAAGCCTGTTTATTTTTTTGTTTGATGTTCCTATAATCACATATTTCTTTGAAAAGAAATTCTTCCGTCCTATTACCTCAATTCTAAATACAATACACCTTAAGAAATCTATACATCGGTCAATTTAAAAAAAACAGTTGTTTAACAGTAGTTACAACAAAACTAAGTTCAATAAATCTCGAAAGAAATATTGAAAGTGATCAATAAGTAACTGCAATGAGCAAGTATAACCAATATTTTAAAAATGAAAGGCAATTACAAATGTTTTATACATCAGATGTTACAAACTTTCCAACAGGTTAAATCAGAAAACATAAATTATAGAAGCATATATATATTTTTATGTAATTTTTATTTGCAGAAAAATGGAATGTATTCTGAGACGATTCAACTTCTGGCACAGACAGGGTAAACTACATTTGAAAAATACCTGAATTACACAAATTCTTTTATTTCCATAGAGGTTTTGAGATATTTTTACATCACTGAAGATTTTAACAACATTCTGCAAGGTTACCAAGACTCTCAGTGAAGTCTGATTTTTGTTCTAGTATTAACTGAGAAGTTTTAAATTCATAGAACAGACTATTCAGAAATTTACAACCCTGACTCAGAGAAACAAACAATGCTAAGACAGTCACTTGTTCCATACTTAGTTGCTGCAAAAACAGCAAAGATCAGAGGTTAGTCCTATTTCCAGACCTGTGCTCACTTCACCAACACAAAGGTCTACATATAGGGAAGTATACTAAAAAGACCTACATTTACTTAAAAACTAAATAAATGGGGAGTTATAGCATTTGGGCATTATTTTTTCTTCTCACTAAAATTTAAATAAATCTATTGGGAAACTATATTATTTGTACTGGTGCAACAATAGAGATTTTGGGGGCCAATATCAATACCCAATTTTTAAAGAGGCATATCAGCCAATACCGATCCAATTTCCAATACAGCTGGGTCCAGCTGATAAGTCTGATGTGATGGAAGGGGACAAGGGAGGGAAAGGGAGTGGGAGGGGCAGATCAACACCCCCCACAGTGAGAGAGGCAGTGGGCTGGGGCTGAGGCAGGTGCTGCCCAGCTGGGGCGGAGTGCAGGACAGAGGCATGGCTTGTCCACAGGGTTTGGGGAGGGGGGACGGTTCCCGCCACTGCGTGCACCCCGGGAGAGTATGTGGGGAGTGTGTGCCCCAGGATCTGCGTGGCATGGGGAAGGGCGAGCTGCAGCTGTGGGCTGCGGTGGCTCCAAGTTCTTCCCAGCAGGGGCTGGCCCAGGCTGAGCTTGGGGCAGGAGCAGTAGCGCTGGGAGGGAGGGGTATAGCATAGGCTACAGCCACCCCAAATTTTGCCATAGCCCCTCAGAGCCCTCCCTCCATGTGCTGCTGCTGCCCACCCCAAGCACAGCCCTAGCCCACCCCCCCCATGCCCAGACCCCGGGGGCACATGCCCAACCCCCCTCCTGGGGTGCGCACAGCAGCAGGAGCAACCCCCATCTGCACTTCCTAGATGAGCGACAGCTCCATTGCATGCCCCACCCTGCCCCGGCTGGGCAGTGCCTGCCCATGCACAGGTATTTATCAGCCAAATTATCAGCCACATCAGGCCTATTTCTGATGCAGTTAATTTTCTTTATATTGGTGCCGATCTGATATCAGAGCAATGTATCTATGCACCTCTAGTTATTTGCTTTCAAAAGAGATTTATTTTAACACATAAGAAAACACACAAACATTACTGCCATTTCAGTTAACCATTCATAAGAACTTACACTGTATTTAAAATCAATCATCTAAGAGTAGCCTTAATGGGCGGGAAGGGATAGTATGCTACTTCTTCCCTTTTAGGCACATCTTCTTGCCCGAGTACTCACTATCTGCATTGTTTTTCTTGTTGTAAAAACAGTAATTCAAAAATCCACCTGTATTTAACTCGGTAACATTTTTGATGAGCCTGATATTTATTTCCTACTGGTCCAGAAGCTTCTAATACATGCCATGTTATTTTAATTATTTTATAAAGTCAGTTTTCACTTATAAAAACCCTATATTAATTTTACAGATACTGTTACCAACGTTTTAAAGAAGCAACACTTAAAATTTTCCTGAGGAAGTCAACCCAGCGTGAAAAATTCTCATGTTATGAGATACACATTTTTAAAAATAGATCTCCTATTTTATAAGTCACTTATTCAGTGTTGGAAACTAAGTCACGAAGTAATAGAAACTGTACAGTTTTACACATACAAAATTGAATCTAATGCCCTGAGATTACAAGGAGATATCAGAAACACGCTTTTATGTAATCTAGTATATTTTAACTGAAGTGTCACTATGGTTGAAGACAAGTGCTTGATATTCAAAAGGCCCATTAAAAACAGGACTGGGCACTAAGTGAAGCAAGAACTGCTTACTTATTTCTTAATATTTTCTTTGTACCAAGCTTTAAAGGTGAAGGTGTACATATCATCTTCCTCTAATTAAGTCCTGGTAATGGTTCCAAAAATTCAGAGACAAAAAAAAGTGTGCAAGTATGTGTGTAGACTAGCAGTAGCCTAATGTAGTGGGGTAGGGGAGGCAATTGATACAGTCCAGGCTAGGCCCTGAAGCGACTGCTGGGGGTGCCGGAAGTAGTGGGCAGGCAGAGGCTCCATGGAGACCAGCCAGGACCCTGGCAGGCAGGGTGCACTCAGCCAGGTGGATGGGATGGGGCCATGGGTAGGGGAGGAGTGGCATCCAGGAACAGGACGTGTGGGTAGGACCAGGATTGCGGGGTGGTGACAACACAGGGCTGGGGCCTGGGGCACAGCTATGATCCACTCCCTGCATGTCCCTGCGACCGGCACCAGTCCCATGGACAGGTGTGTGGGGAGAAGATCATGGCTCTGCTATGCGCCCCAATCCTGTTCTGTTACCACCCAATGATCCAGGCCTTGGCCCCACCCATCTGTCCTCCTCCCAGATGCCACTCCCTGCCCATCCATGGCCCTATCCTATGTGCCTGGCTAAGTGCACCCTGCCCACAGGGGCTGTTCTCTATGGAGGCCCCAGCTGCCTGCCTGTCTGCTTCATCTGGATCCTTGGGCAGTGGGGCTGGGTCCAGTGGTGGCGGAGATACTAGCAGAGCCACCATTGGAGGTGCCACCATCAGAGCTGCTGGAAAGTGGAGTCCAGCTGCTATGCCGTCCCACCACATGTCCAGGAACAGCGAACTGGCTACATTTGCCATGGCCCACGTTACCCCACCATGCCTGTGCTAGGTGGGGCCAAGGGACCTGCCAAAGGCTGGACAGAATCCTTTGGTGGCCTGGATCTGGCCCATGGGCTATATTTTGCCCACCCTTGGTGTTGACTTTATATATGCAGCTTTGTTAGTGTGCGTGAGGGAAGGCAGCCCAAATTTTTCAATCTGATATTTAAAATTTGTTAATAATAAAAACTATTGTTGATGCTGCTTACCCCTGTAGGCTGAAAAATTAGTCCATCCACTTCATGACTGACTTCCCTAGCAAAACTTCCTTCAAGAAGCTGTAAAACAAAAACAAAAGCCAAATCATTTTCCACATACAAAGAAAATATTTTACTTTAAATATTCTAGAGTTACGTAAGATCCGTTCCATTTTATTTAAGAACTGTGTTTACTCAAATCCAAGACAAGGTTTATTTTCCAAGTCAACACTGGGGAAAAAAGCCCCTCATCTTTAATTGAAGTACAAGGTCAGGGGGAGGGAGGAGGTCAGGTGGCTGCTGCAACTAACTCCAGCCCCAACCCAGGGTCAGAGCCAGAGCCGCAGGAGCCATCTGCTCCCCTGTCTCCACTGCTACTGCCTCTGCCCCACTGGCACCTGCCCCACCCAACCCCAATGCTTACGGTCAGTCACAGCTCTGGTTTTATGCTGGCATGGAACATGGGGCGCACAGCACATGGTACCTCAAGTCCCAGCCCAGACAGGTAGCAAAGGCAGGGTGGCAGCAGCTCCAGTATCCTTTGGCTACAGCCACTGTCGCTTCAACTGCTGTTATGTGGTACATGTGCTCCATGCCTCAGGCTAGGATCGGACTAGAGCCATAACTGAGGGTAAGAGTGGGGGGAGGGAGGGACAGAGGCTGCAGTGAGGGGGAGGAGGGGGAAAGGCATTAGGATGCATAGTCCCAACAGAAATAAGTGGTGGGGGGACAGGGAGTAAAGGGGAAGGGATCAGGTCACCCATCTCCCAATCAGGCCCCTTGCCTTGTTTTCCCTGCTGGATTTGTGGGAGGGAGGAGGAATTTAAGATGACCCTCCAATAATTAGATTCTATGCATGAAAAATTGTAACAAAATTATAAATTATCCACTTATAGACCTAGTTTTTGGGGAGTAATCTTAAATTCAAAGTCATGTTGGATTCAGGTAAACACAAGAAATTCTTCTTATTATACAGAATTTCATTTAAAGTTAGTCTCATAATCTGAGAAACATAGGAAGAGAAAAAGAAACAGGATCTGGTGGAATTTAGATGACAACTTTACTGATAAAATTTGAGGCTAAGACAAAGTAAGCAAAGAGGGCAAAAGATACAAGTCTGGAAAAAAGAATGTTTGGAAAACATGAGCCTAAACACTTGAGTTATGGATGGAGCAGAAGTAGTTCAAGGATGGGACAATATATATCTTGTTTCTCCAAAACACCAAGAATAAGTCTACCATTTTAAATAGGCAAATGGTAGTGTTTTTAAAAGTTTACATCATATTTGAAAATAAGGCAAAACTTCTAATAATTATAAGTAAGGTTCTCACATAGAAGAACCTTTAATAAGTACATTCCAGCGATGATACTGAACTACTTAAAAGTTACCATCCGAATTAACCAAGACACTTAAATTCTGTTATACATTAACCAGATTGACTTCAATTGGGGTTAACCTCAAGACGTTCAAGACCTAAGAAAATATTAACCAAACCAAAACAAATCATCAATATTTATATCATGTAACGTGAAATCGGGATAAATGATTGAGAGTGATCAGCAGTGGTGAAGTTCAGCACAATTTATGTAGATGGTTATTCGTTAATTTCAATTTTTACTTCTCGCTAATAAAAGAGCATCTCTCAAGCTGCGGGTGCTTTTAAGCAATATTTGAAATATACATTAACAGATCTGTTACCTCAGTGACAAATACCACAGCAAAAAGAGAGAGAGAAAATTTGAACTGGATTTAGGAACATAATTTTTGGCAGAGGTTAAAAATGGCTGGACACACTCTGCTTACAGACATTTGAAAAAAACAACCCCAAATGGCACTCCCACGCTGAGCCCAGCACATGCCCAGAAGAGGCAGAGCATTAGCTGGACATGGCTCACCCCAGTGTCTGTGTAGACCGAGTACTTTAGTGGGGCTTTTTTGTCACTCTTATAGCTGACTGAATCAGCTTTAGATGAAAGCGCCAAAAAGCCCTGCTGAAGCACTTGAGCTATACAGACACTAGTCGGAGCCTAGTCGAACTAAGACACTGCTTCTTCTGGTAAACTGCTTCTTTTTTAATGTCTGTAAGCAGCCATAGTGCAAAGTGAAGTTACGATATAAATAAATAATCAAAATTCTGGTATAACAAATTAAAATAACATCTAAAATTGTAATAGTCTAAAACCTGTGATTAACTACATTTAAGCATTCATTTCTTGTTAGATATACAACAATTTGTTTTAAAGACAAATTTGGTTATTGACATATTAGGATTGCCTCTATTAAAAAAAGAATAGCTATTAGATTTCTTTATTCTATTTCAAAACTAATTTTAGAATAATTATACAGAGCAATAAAATAACTTGATTTGCAGTACTGTATATTAGATGCTGAGTCAAAAATGACCCACTGAGATGTGTTACAGAAAGCCTGTATTTAACACCTGAAAACCTACCACATACTCACCAGTTTTCATAAATGTCAAACCCTTTAACTGCACAGTAATCTCATAAGCAACTACTTTTAAAAAAATGGAGCTTGATTAGCATACAAAACCCCAATATTTATTCACGATTTTAAAAAATAATTAATGCACTTCAACTACACTGTTATAAATACAATGTTAATCTTTGCTTCAGTTGACTAATGTAGTATTTTGGAAATGATGGAGACAAATGATGGAGACAAATGCTTAACACAACATTTTTGTCCATCAGCTAAAACTTCTGTGAAACTATTTAAACATTGAGTAAAATGTCTGAAAATTAAACCAGCTTTCAGTCAAAAAGAGCTTTTGATAAAAGTATATTTACTAGGCATCAGAAAGGTATGTGTAATTTATTTTATTAATTTCCAATAGATAAAACAATTCCTTCCCAAATACTAATATTGTACTGAAACAAAACAACACACTTTAACTGAAATCCTAAATTGTTAGCTAAAAACACAAAAAAGCAAATCAGGAGGTGTAAACACAGAATTTACAAATGGAAACCTAAAAACTTATTTTCCCATACAAGGTAGTTTGAAAAGGAACTTCAATTTGAAGACAGAGATAATTTAAAGAGGGACTGGATATACATCATATGATCTAGTGCTAGCTACAGTAAAAGTTAAGGGTACCCAGAATAAATCACTTTCTGCATTCTGAGTAGCAATTCTTTCAGGTTAAACATGAAGCTTTGATGTCTTCCCTTCCTTTCCCTCCCCCCACCCCCCGGTCTGTCTGACTGCACCAGACTTTGTAAAATATAGTGAAAAAGAAAAGAGAGAGAGAAAAAGAGGGGCAGAAGGTAGTACTATCCAGTCTAAAATAGCAATGCTCTTTTCTTAAAATGCTTGATACCTTCCTTTACTATAATAGTACATAAAAACACTGTTCCTCCAAATTCACTTATCACACTGGATTACCAGTGGTTACAGCCCAGTTTCAGATTGGGTATTAACTCCGGTAGACCTGAACTCTCATGGACTTTGGAGGAAACCAAAGTTGTACCTTGTACCATCCAATGTTATGTACCTGACTGAAGAACATGTGAAGGTTTCAGTAGAACATGCAGAGAGGTTTTAATCTCTTCCTAAACACAAGGCAGCTCCTCCAGTAAGTAGTATAGTGACCAGCACTGAGAGCTGCTGCCCATAAAAATTAGCAGCGGGTGCAGGCATAGGTATAGCATCAGAAACCACTTACTTATTTTTTTAATTGAATAGATTTCAAGTATCTACTTTTCCCACTGACAAAATGCTGGGGACACAGTCTTTCACCTCCAAACCCAATACACCCGATGTCTACATTCCTTTGCTAGGCTATACTGCAGTGATTCTCAAAGGGTGGGCCATAGCACAGTAGTTTGCCACAAGAGTGTCAGAAGTACGTCACAAAAATGAACAGTCATCCAGCCTGTGGGGCCCCCATGGTTCCAGAAATTTGGAAGTTCTCTAGAGGGAGAACAATGGCAATTAGTACCGCCATTGCCAAATTTCTAAGAGCCACACAATGGGATCATGTCCTGGCTGTGCTAGCCCTGTGCAGCAGGATCCTGCCTGCAGACTGACCCGGCACCACTCATCTGGCCCATGAGGCCAAAAGATTGGGCATCACTGCGTCTTTAATATATATGTGCACATGTGTAATATATCACACACATGCACGAAAACATACACATGTACACATCCTTTTTCAGGTATAAGAATGAAGTGTGCCACCATTTTAATCCAAAACTAAGCATGCCTTAGGTATCAAAGGGTTGAGCAACACTGCCCTAACTGACAAATGATGACTATTATAGCTCACATGTGAAGGGTGCGTAGAGAGGTATTCCAGTAAGAAAAGCTTCTCTTATGTGACAAGGTGAATATGCCTACCTTTGTAATATATCCTTGTGATCTTAAGGCATCAGATTCAACTTTGTATGAACAAAATAGAGTTTACCTTTTCCATCAATCTTGCAGTCACTTGGGACAATACTACCAACATTCTTCCTCTTTCAATCATGCCTGTAATCTGTGAACTATGTTCTAGTCATCCCTCCATATAGACCATCACATCCAAGCTTATAAACAAGAATTGATATGATCTTGTTGTCCACATAGCTAAAATTCTCATCCAGGCTTTAATCTCAAATCTCAACTATTGTAACTTCCTCTTCTCCTTTACAGTTTCAAAAAAACCCATCTTACAAAATGTATATCCATTCAAAAAGCTTCTGCTGCAGAAAATAATTTAACTTGCCATTTCAATCACATCCTCTCCCTTTTTGCCTACTCAGTAGGCTCCAACATAGGAAACGCAAACACTCTGAAGCACCTTCATGGTCTATCCCTACCTTACTTATCATATGCTGCCAAGATATTGACTTTTACCTCTGCTCTGCAAATAAAGCATGTCTTGACCACCAAACTAGCACCTTTATACTTTCTCTTATGCCATCCCTTATGCATGGGAAGAGATCCTGTAAACATCTGTAAAGTTACCTTGTTGCCCTCCATCAGATCTACGCTTAAAACTCACCTCCCCATTTATGATCACCGCACCCCCAAAACTGAACAACTGGCAAAAGACAATGTGTGACCACTGCTGATCTTGACCTGCTATTTCATTGTTTTTGTACATCCCATCTATCTCTGGAATTAACTGATGTTTGCTTCATGATTCAGTTCCTCAGCTTAGAGATTGGGGGCTTCTGTTCTGTGCTTATACAGTATCTAGTGTCAGAAGGTTCTAATATCCCATGGTACCATTTTAATACAATTAGGAATTATTTCCCATCCTTTCCTCATCAAGCAGGTAGTCATTTTAAAGGCCTAAAAGATCTCTCTCTTTTGTTTGGCTCCTTACACTGAAAATGTCAAATCTGAGCTTCTTTCATCTTGCTGGAAGAGATATAGGATATTTCATGAAGCCTCATACCCTATTGGACAAGGATGTTTAATTCTTTAAAAAAAACAAACAAATACAGTCTTCTCTCAAATGTTCATTTAGCAGGTGAAACCAACATTAAAAGTAAGAAGGAACCTTTTATCAGTTATCTTAAAAGCCCTTCCCACTCTCAACTGCTCATGTTTAGGTCTCTTGTGGTGTTAATTTCACAAGTTCTCCAGAGGTGAAGCTCAAAGTACAAACCTGGGCAAACTGCACTATGACAGTTGCTTTCAAACAAGCAGGCTTTGCACTGGAAGGCAGACAACTGAAAGCATGACAAAAATAACTCTTATTCTTTTAGGAATTAATCTGTCACTCTTGGGCCAAGTACAGATATTTGGAGGTATTAGGGGGAGGTTAAATCAATTAAAAATGGCTGCCTAATAGCAGGTAAATCAGGATGGGGGGGACTAGCAATGGGATTGGGGGTCCAGCAGGCTGGAGGGGATCAGGTGTCCACCAGGGGATGGGGGAGGCACAACCCATGGGTGGAGTGGGGGCAAGGTGGGGGGGGAAGTATGACCCACGAGTGGGGTGGAAGGAACAGGTGTGACCCATAAGTGGGGGGGGAGGGAGGGGTCCCTTTCAGTGAACCTACACCACCATCCCTCCTGCCTCGCCCCCCACCAGGACTTACTTGCCTGGTTCCAGCAGTAGCGAACACTGATAAAAGCAGCTGCACCAAACAGCTTGTGGGATGGGGGTTGAGAGGACTGGCTGGTCAGGGATTGTGGAGGGGAAGGGAGGGGAGGGGAGCAGCCCAGTGTTGAGGAGGTTGAAAAGAGCAGCCATGGGGCTGCGGACAGTTGCTGGGTTTTCATGGAATCAAAATCAAAGGACCAGAAGGGACCTGCAAGATCATAAAGTCTGGTCCCCTGCCATGGGCAGGAGGTAATTGGGCTCAAACGAGCTGAATGAGGTGCTTGTTCATCCTCCTCTTGAACACCTCCAAGGATGGCAACTGCACCACCTCTGCTGGGAGCGTTTCAGATTCTAGTTACCCTTACAGAAAAGAAGTTTTTCCGTATGCCCAAACTAAATTTTCCCTCAATTAGCTTGTGCCCACTGATCCTCATCCTCCCAAGGGGTGCCTTTCTGAAGAGTTGATCCCCTGAATCTTGGTGCTCACACCTGACATACTTGTAGGCAGCTATCAAGTCACCTCTCAGTCTTCTATTACTCAGACTGAACAGGCCCAGTTCCCAAAGTCTTTCCTCATAGAGCCTATCCTCCAGGCCCCTAATCATAGGGGTGGCCCTTCTCTGTACCTTCTCAAGCTTAACCACATCCTTCCTGAAGCGCAGTTCCCAGAACTGGACACAGTACTCCAGCTGTGGCCTCACCAACATCGAATAGAGAGGGAGAAGCACTTCTGTGGATCTAATGGCAACACTTTGGCTGATGCACGCTAGAGTTCTATGTGCCCTTCTGGCCACTTCATCGCACTGTTGGCTCAAGTTCATCTTCCGGTTGATTGTGACCAGCCAGTGGACTACCATCCATCGTGTAGTTATGGTGAAGGTTCTTCCTACCCAGATGAAGAACCCAGCACTCTTCCCTGTTGAACCTCATCTGATTCCGTTCAGCCCATAGAACCAGTCTGTTGAGGTCATCCTGGATCCTTACCCTATCCAGTGATGTGCCCACATTTCCCCACAGCTTGGTATCATCCGCAAAATTAATCATTGGGCTTTCCGCCCCCTCATCCAAGTCATTGATAAATATGTTACGGGTCCAAGCACCAATCCCTGGGGAACACCTCTAAAGTCGGCTCTCCAGGATGAGACCATCCTATCAATTACAACTGTCTGGAATCAGCCTCTAAGTCAGTTGTCCACCCACCTCACTGTAGACTGGTCTAGGATAGTACCCTCCAGCTTAACTGAGAGAATCTCATGGGAAACAGAATCAAAGGCTTTACTGAAGTCTAAGTAAATGATATCAACCTCATGTCCCCTGTCCAGATGGTTAGTTACCTGGTCATAAAAAGGACACCAGGTTGGTCAGTCATGGTCTACCCTTGACAAAGCTATGCTGGTTGCTCTTAATACCACACCAGTTACGAGCTTGTAATTGATGGCCTCCTTAACAATTTTTTCCCAGCCCCAGGTCTGCGCAGGGGAAGTGGACAGAAGTTCCATGCACCAGTTTGACCTAAATCAAATGAGTCTAATACTACATAGATCCAGGTTCATCTTAAATTGGGTGCTGCAATTTTTAGACCAGTTTGTCTGCATGGAACTTCTGTTCAGTTACAGGTTTAGACTGACTGCCAGCCTCTGAGACTGGATCTGTAAGTGTAAGGTTGGCATTGGGATGAGCTACATTTAAATCAGGTGGCCCCTTTAAATCTGATTTAACCTCCCAAATGTCTGTTCTTCGCCTTGAAGTGGGGCTAAATCACTTTTCCAAGGTAGTATCATAAGTTTTTCCCATTTTTATATCAGGGCAGCTTGACTTGCAAAGTTGGGAAGGAATGAACAAGAGAAGTAACCAGAGAAACCAAGCTGCTTTGAACAATTATAGTAGGCTAGAAAAGCAACCTATCAAAATGAGAGAAAAACCTGGTAAACCTGGTGATTAATGTAGACTAAATAAATCACAGAAAACAAACTAGTAGTGAAAGGGGATGTTTTTAATAAACTTCCTTCAGAGCATGGGATAAATGACAAATATTTTTCATGAGAATTCTGGTTAAACTGAAATTGCTTTGGAGCCAAAGAATATTGAAAATAATTTATAAACCAGTGATCCGATATTTTAGGAAAACTGTATAAAGAGTACAACTAATATAAAAAGGATTCTTGAATTATGAGTAAACTTGCATTAAATATTTTCTAAATAGCAAAAACCCTAATATTAGGTTTTTAGTTTATGAACTTTTATGCAAAACTCATCTTTAAATAAGCCTCCTATCTTCCTGTTTAATTTACCAAACATGTTAACATTTCTAATTAACTTGAACAGTATAAGCTATTTAATCGGCACCATGATAAATGGCACACCTGCTTAACTGGGATGATTGCCAGGGACCACATAAAATGCAATGCATTTCAATGATGCTTTATAAAGGAGGCATAAATGATGCATACAAGCCAATCTTACTGCTATGCTATTCTTAGTGCTCTACTACTATGAAATTTCCACCTGTGAAGCCCTTTGTTCATTTCATGCAGTTTCCTGCTCTATTATGAATATTAAAAGAGGTCATATTTTCTTAACAGTTCACTGTTTTAAAAATATTAAAAACAATGTATTAGTTTAAAAACAAATCACAAACTAGAAACAAATGTTACAAGCAATAAGAAAATCCTGATGTACAGAAGACAACATTATAATTGCTTATAAATTATGGAATCATGTGACAAGAAGACTTCTGTTGTTTACCTTAAAAGAAAAAATATACTACTGAAGTAGTATTATCTATTCATCATGTAGATCTTGTAGCCTGAATTGCCGCAGATGATATTATTAAAAGTCTAAGCCAATCAGTGAACAGTGTTTTTCCAGTGGCTAGGGGGTGAATAATCAAGATTCACTAATCCTGAAGCTTTAAAAGCTTCTTTTAAATAAGCTTAAGGGAACTGAGATCCTTCAGGATAATACAAATTCTGGTACCTACAGATTCCATTCAACAGTAACAGTTGATAATTAGTGGTTCTTTAACTCAGGAGGCAGGACATGAAGTTTAATGGATATAAAGAGGCAAATTAACTTGAAAGAGAAATTTAAAAGCTTTCAGTCCAGTAGAGAGAACCTTTCCTGCTGTTTGTGTGTATACTCTGCATGACATGTTATAAAACTGTATCTTCAACAAAGAAAGTTGAAAGACTGCATATAACTTGAGTAAATATGGTAAGTCAACTACTTAGCTATCTTACCAAGATCTTTGATGCAAAGCATCAGCAACATTTTGAGCAAACATCACTGATTACTTCATACTGTACTTTAAAAGTTTCAGATGTGGAAAACTTCATCCTTCATTTAGGAAAACAAATAATGCATCTGTCATTCTCTTGCTTTTTCAAATCTTAGAACTGCATTTGACTTAATTTAATTTTAAGCCAAGCTTGTATGAATTTTGCATACACCAATTCTTAGGTATTATTTCAAAGACACATTCAAGCTGCTCATTCTCTGTTTCTTTTTCACTTCGTAATGAAACTTGTGGAAGAAAGATTCAAAAGCTTTAGATGTAAACAAATAACATTTGATTTAGCTACGTCAGTGGAAGAGGTTTGTAAAGCCCCGGGTTGTGAGAAATCTTAACTGCTTGGAACGAAAACTATTCTAAGTGCCATGACTTAAGTTTTGGTAAGCCTTTAAAGACATTTTGCATAATGCCTACAGTCTTCTAGGGAAGGTCTGGCTTGCAAGAAGGGCAGTAAGAGAGAAGAGGCAGATTAAGAGACCCAGGGAAATGGCTGGAAGACGTTGCAATATCAGGGCCACTGCCACTGCCTGTTTACACCTGTGAGGTTTCTGTCCAGGCAGGACCGATCATCATCGACACTTTGACCCAGGTACAGGTTTGGTGCTGTGGGAACTGTGGCTTGTAGGTTCCTTCCACTGATGGCCAGGTCAGGGAATGCCTGCAATGCGAGCGGTGCCTCCTGGTGGTGTCTCTCAGGAACATGCAAGAGAGCTACACGAGGAGATGGAGAGGCTCTGAAGCATCCTCCACCATGAGGAGTTCATCAGTTCAATGCTGGAGGAGACTTTCAGGACTGTGGAGGAAAAACTGCCAAAGGCAGCACTAAGGAAGGAAGAGGGCATAGACTCCAAGAAAGGTGGAAGCTGGAATCTTATGACAGGTGCAGCAAGCAGAAATCTTCATCTCTACCTGCAGCAGTTCGCCTGGACAACAGGTATGTAGCCCAGGCAAGAGAGGGGGAGGAGCAAGTTCCATTGGTGAAGGAGGACAGACGAGGCCACCTAAAGGTGGGAAGAATCCTGACAACCTCCACCAAGAAGCAGCAACGGGTGGTGGTGGTTGGAGACTCCCTTCTGAGGGCAGTGCCATAGTAAGAAAGTCTAGCGCCAAGGGAAAGCCCACAGCAGCAGTCCGCCCTTGCCCTGTGCACAGATCTAAGGGGCACATACCACCCCCCATGCTTACCCAGGGGTGCACGCAGCAGCATAAGCCGCTCTCTCCCCATCCCTGCGACCCCCCCCAAATGAGCCATTCGCAGCTCTTTCCTGGGCAGCACCTGTTGGCACCCCTTCTCTTCGACTACCAGGGCAGTCGTCACGCTTGCCCCTCCCTTCCTACAGTACTGTCTGCGGGGATGGATGGATCCATCTCTTGACCTGACCTGTTGTCTCAGGAAGCCTGCTGCTTCCCTAGAGCCTAGATCACAGATGTCACAGGGGGATTATGGAGACTCATCCAGCCCTCTGACTACTGTCCCATACTACTCATCCATGTGGGCACCAACGATACTGCCAGGGGAGAACTTGAGCATATCAAAAGTGACTACAGGGCTCTGGGTGCAAGGGTGAAGGGGTCTGGGGCTCAGGTTGGGTTTTCGTCGGTCCTTTGATAATCAGGGAAATTATTGTTCTAATCTACTGAGATTTTCGCAAAAATTTAATTGGTTTAATAAAAGATATCATCTCTACCACGAGTTCTGATTCCTTTTGCCTCTAGACAAATACAGCTACAACTTGGATACCTGTCACATGGAAGATATTGAATTTTAGCCGATTTTTTAAATGAAATCTTCATATTTTACAAGGAAGAAGCAAGTTTGATCACCTGAAATCTGCAACCCTGCTCCTGCCTTTGTTCGAGGTAATTTACATCATCACAGAGCTCAGAGACACCTTACCACATAAGAAATATTGGCCCAAAAGAGCACTCCATCTTTTTTAATTCTCTGTGAAATATGAAACAACATAAGTAGAAGGAAATATAACTACATCCTGCTTACCACCAAACAACTTAAAGGTAAACAGATTATTCCAACTTCTCCCTGAGCCTAATCTGCATATAAAATGAACTGTTCCAAACAGGAGATTGTATCACACCTTCAACTGCCCTATAAAATATGAACTTTAATTTCTACCCAGGAGAACTTTTACAAACTTTTCTCCTATGTCTGAAGAAGGGTGCTTGTGCCTGAAAGCTTGCAATTAAAGATTTTTTTTGCAAAAATCAAGTTGGTCTAATAAAAGATATCACCTCTACCATGAGTTCTGATTCCTTTTCCCCTCTATTGAGCACTGGTGAGGTCACATCTAGAGTACTTTGTTCAGTTTTGCACCCCCCACTGAAGAAAGGATGCAGACAAATTAGAGACAGTCCAGTGGGGGACAACAAACATGATTAGGGGGCTGGGGCACATGACTTCTGAGGAGAGGCTGAGGGAATTGGGCTTATTTAGTTTAGAGAAGAGGAAACCAAGGGGGGATTTAGAAGCAGCCCTCAAAAAGGATGGAGCTGGACTGTTCTCAGTGGTGGCAGATGACAGAACAAGCAGCAACTGTCTCAAGTTACAGCAAGGGAAGTTTAGGTTAGATTTTGGGAAGAATTTTCTCACTAGGACGGTAGTAAAACACTGGAACAGGTTACCCAGAGAGGTGGTGGAATCTCCGTCTTTGGAGGTTTTCAAGACCCAGCTAGACTAAGCTTCTTTGGTTGGGATGATCTAGTTGGGGATGGTCCTGCTTTGAGCAGGGAGTTGAACAGATGACCTCCTGAGGTCCCAAAATTACGATGCAACCGTAATTTTCTATGATTCTATGACATAATTTTTGGTAAACGTTTAAAGACATTTTGCATAATGTTTACATTTTTCAACTAGCCTAAGCCCAGTGCTCATTGTATGAATTCTAATCAATGGCTGCCAGCATGTATAGCTATAAATCTATAAATGAAGCACCTCACTACAGAGATTGCAGATTTTCTCAAGCATATCAGTCTGTAATGGGTTATGCACATATAACACATGCTGATTAGAGCCTGGTTTAAAAGGAAACTACTAACCTCTCTCTCCCTCTCACTTCTCATTACTCTGGTTATTTCAAAACAGGCACTGGTCATATACCTAGGAAATATTTTCTTCATTTTTGCATTAAATTGCTTGTTGCTGTCTATCAGATCCATACTCTGAGCTGGTTTTCTTTATGCCCCTCCCTCTATAAGACAGGTTTTCTATGACAACAGCCTCAATACCTATTTTGTCACCTCTCATAATCTTTGCAGCTACTTTCACACTGCCTTGTATTTTTCAAAATTTAGTAAGATCTGATTAAACTCTCAAACACTTGCACCTGGTATGTTGAGGAAATCCCTCTACAACTTTTACATCCAAAGTGGGAGGAACAGATGCTTTAAAATTTATGGACTTTTAAGAGCATGCAATAAAACTGATGAATGCAACTGAATTAATTTAATTCATATCTGTTATTAAAGTTATTTTTTATATCCTTATTAGGCAGCAAGATAATAAAGATGATTTTCATTTCTGATGTGTCCACAATGAGAGATTTTTAAAGAAAGAATCTCTGTGCTACAATCTAATTAAAAGTTTGTGCAATGGAATTCATACTTGCACAGGCAAGGACTCTGGTAAAATAACAAAACAAAAAAACCTATTTGAACACTCATTTAAACTTATTTTTTGTTTGAAAATCAGACTGGAAATTTCCTGAGAACCTTTCTTGTGAAACTCCTAGATCTTTCTTGTCATGGCTCAAACAAAAATATTTTGAGAATAACCTAAGTGGTATTTTAGAAAACCCAATATTAGATGAAACCAAGAAATCCTGAGATGACTTAATTATGTCTTTTTTTTAACTGAGCTTGTTACCACAAACTAAAGTTTGGCCCATATTTTTTTTCTAGGCTTCTGTCCCTTATCAAAGCTAACTTGCACATCACCAATTCCTCCTGCATCCTTCACTCAGAAAGCAGTAATTGGAAACAATAGGGCTGTCAACCAACTCTGCTATCATTTTTCAGTTTCAGCTTTTCAACTGTATTTTTTCAAAAGCAAGCCTTGCAGAACATGTAACTTGGAACTGGGGTGGGGGGAAACTTCCGAGATGACATCTGAGCTGTTGGGCAATGCTTGGAAAAAGAGCTCACCATTATTACACCAAATCCCTTCCCCTGCCCACACTCTTACACTCACACTAGTACTGCTTGAATCCACCATGAACCTTGGTAAATTATACTAGGGATTACTTACTCTTGCTAAAAATGTTGTATTTCTATCTGATTTTATCAAGTCTTAAGTAGTAATTGTTGGGTCATCTTAAAACTGTCTGCTAGACTGAAGAGTCCATTATCAATGCTTTGTTCCCCATGTCGGTACATACACTCTTAATCAAGTCAACCCTTAGCTTTCTATTTAATATACTAAATTAACTGAGATCTTCAGGACTCTTGCTGTCACATTTTTCAATTTTTTTTAATCTGTCTTTCTCATAGCTTTCCCCCAAAGCCTCTCCAATTTTTCAATATTCTTCATGAATTTGCAAACCCCAGAACTGGAAGCAGATTCCAGACATAGTCACCCTCATGTGAAATCTAGAGGAAATATAATCCTGTTTGGTTTGAGATTCCCCTATTTGTACATCAAAAGATCACAATAGTCATTTTGGTGATAACACCACAATGGGAATGGTTGTTCTGCTGTTATCTTCTTCAGAATCACTGCTTGTCTGGACAGTGTCCCCCTTCCTGAAAACAGGGCTCGCAATCTTGGGTATGGACAGATGTCACATTTGTCATGAGGCAAATGTTTTGGTCCATAACACACAGTATACAGATGTACATGACTCCTAACCCACAACAAGACTGGCTGACGGAGTATGGGGGAAAATGTGGCATCATTTTGTTTCAGAATATCTCAAAGGATGTCGGTATGTTTGTTGTGGGAACCTTATGAGAAGCAGCCAAGGCAGTCCTTCACAATGCATTGCAACTGCCTCGCCCAGCACCTCTTGTATTCAGGACAGAACCTTACTTCCCAGGGGTCACAGGCTACAAATGACCTCATCCACCTATCTATTGCCCACTGAAAAGGCTTGCCACCGTTCTGTGCTTCCCAGCCATGCACTCAAGGTCAGCATCTGTACTAGCTCATGGACACAAGCCAGCAATCAACCACTAGCAGTCATTCCCAGCACTCATATCAACATGACTGCACTCCAATCACTTCCAGCAGATCCTCAACTGCAGCTGGGAGTGGGCAATGGACTTGCCCATTTGGGCCAAGCAGAACCAGTAGGTGATCCGGGCCAGCCACTGGAACCAGGTGGTGTTTGAGCAAATCATCGCAGAAATGGCAGCCTGGAGGACAATATGGGCTGGCAGCAGAATCTCTGGTACAAGAGGGCCTGGAATGACAGCTGTGTGTCTAGTACCCACAGGGTCATGAGTGCCTACTAACTCCATCCAGCCCTGCTGTGAAGTCACAGACAACGCCCATCTCTGGCAGGAGGTGGATGAGGGCTTGGATGCCACTATGGTGGTGAAAGTCTGCACAAAGCCAATGCTTCTTCTGGACCAGGAGGAAGCGAGGTCCTTCTATCATCCACATCCACTTAGCAAGACAGACATGGAGACAGAAGAGAACTATCCCAAGGCCTCTGGACACCACATGCCCTCAGCATCCTGGGAAACATAAAAACATAGAAAATCAGGATTGGAAGGGACCTCAGAAGGTCATCTAGTCCAACCATCTGCTCAAAGCAGAAACACCCCCAACAAGATCATCCCAGCCAAGGCACTGTCTAGCAGGGTCTTAAAAACCTCCAAGCATGGAGATTCTACAACCTCTCTAGGAAGCTTATTTCAGTGTTTTATTACCCTCCTAGTGAGAAAGTTCTTCCTAATATCTACCCTAAACTTCTCTTGCTGCAACTTGAGACCATTGTTCCTTTTAAGACCCAGGTAGAAAAAGCCTTGGGCTAGGATGATCCAATTGGGGATGGTTCTGCTTTGAGCAGGGGGTTGGACTAGATGACCTCCTGAGGTCCCTTCCTATTCTAATTTTCTGTGATTCTATGAATCAGGGAGGCTCTCATCCTGGTGGCTTGCCATCCAAAACTGGAGGCCAGCTTTTGCAGATCTCCATGAAAATCCTCTTGGATATACAAAAGGTCATTTAATCATGCTTGTCATCACAGACGGTCAGGACAAAAGGCTCCCAAGCACTTGCTGCTCACCATGTGCTCGGTCTTCCCCAGCAAACAACTTACTTCATATTGTGTGCAGGTGGTTGCAGCAAACGTGGCCTTGTTATCTCTCAGAAGTTGCCTTGTCCAGAATAGCTAAGTAATAAGCTCCCAATGCTGGGCAAGCAGAATCTTCAAAGCAAGGTTGTGGTACAGGTCTATTATGCAGTCTCAGTAATGATCTCGGTGATGGTCTCGATTTGAACAAAGCCTTTGCCTCTGTTAACCAGGAGTCTCTATAAAAGATCTTATTGAAGTCTGGCTGCCCAGGGAGATTTATCACCATCCTAACTCCTCCTTGACCAGATGACTACCTTCATCCTATGCAATGGCTCTTCACCATTCAAACTGGTGTCAAGCAGGGCTGCATAACTGCACCAATTCTGTTTTCCATCTTTCTTGCAGTCATCAAGATACTCATCCATGACTGCCTGCTACATGGCATTGAGGACAGGATGGACAGGAACCTTTTCAGTCTCTCCCACCTCCATGACAAAGTGCAAATTACTTTGGCCTCAATTGTGGAATTCAGTATGCCAATGATTGTGCTACCATTGCTGAGGAGGACATACAAACAGCCCTTAGCTGCTTCTTCCAAGCATACCAGTGCCTGGGTCTGACCATTAACATCAGAAAAACAAAGGTGCTTCACCAGCCTGCTCCAGACCAATCAACTCCCCCTGAAAAGATCCTCATTGACAGATAAGAGCTAATGTTAAACACTTTGCATACCTTGGCAGCCATCTCCCAAAGAAGGCCAACATCAACAAGGAAATCCAGTATACGATCTGATGTGCCAGCTCTGCCTTCAGAAGACTGAACCATTGTTCAGCGATCACAACATCAGGACTCAAACAAAGCTCTTACTATATAAGACTGTGGCATCTCAACTCTTCTCTACAGCTGTGATGCTTGGGTGACTTACAGGGAAGCCTGGTATAGCATCACCAGCACTACCTTCAGAAGATCCTTGGCATAAAGTGGGAGGATTGTCATACAAATGCCAGTGTCCTCACTGATGCTAACACCACCAGTATGGCAGTGTTGATTATCCAACATCAGCTGTGGTGAACAGGGCATTGTATGTGTGAGCCTGATGTATGTTTACCAGAACAACCACTATACTCCCAACTCAGCCAAGGACAAATGACATGTGATGGCCAGAGGAAATGCTTCAAGGACACCCTCAAGGCAAATATTAGGAAGTGTGGCATTGACACCACAAATTGGGAAAAACTAGGTCAGAACAGGACTACATGGCGATGCCTTGTGAGAGAAGGTGCATCTTATTTTGTGGAAAACTTTCTTGCCCTAATGGCAGAAAAATGACAGAAATGGAAGGAAAGGAAACAAGACTGAGAAATCTGTGTCTGACCCCCACTTTACCCACCACCTTTGCCAGAGTCTAAGGCTCTAGGATCAGTCTACCCAGCATTTGCCAGAGTCTAAGGCTCTAGGATCAGTTTTCTTAGCCATCAAAGGACTCATTTACAACCCTTTACTTGGCCCGTGGGAATGATCATCTTTGGCCATGAGGGATCACCGCTGCCACCAGTGGTTGCAGGAACTGATGAGCAGTCCAGAACAGGAGTTGACTGGTCAGTTTTACCACAAGGGTGGGAATGGGGTCCCTGGCTAGCCAGGCAATCATCGCTTTTCAATGTTTGGGGGAATCCCTGGAATCCTCCAGAGACTGGACCTACCATGAGACATGCTGGGATGTGACCCCCTGCCAGCCACCTGTTGGTGGAGAAGCAATACCACATACTATAGAATGATCAAGGATTGCTTGGAAGCAGCATGTCTGCCCACACCAGCATTGCTACTTTTTTGATCCAAGTCAAACTCTATGACAATTTATTCCACTTCAAACACAATGCACCCTTCAGTCCTAGATACATAATTTTATATTTGGCCATATTAAAAATGTATTTACTGCTTTTGCTCAATTGAGCAAGTTATCAAATGCATTCTGTATCAGTGATCTGTCCTATCTGTTATTTACTATTCACCTAGCCTTGTGTTATCTGAAAATTTTGCGAGATGATTTTGTTTTTTTTCCAAACCACTCATAAGAAGGCTAAATAGGGCCAAGAACTGTTACCAGTACAACCTCAGCAGGATCACACCCACATAATAACAGATTCTCCATTTGAGATTAAGTTTTGAGACCTTTTTTCTATTCCATTTAATGTTTGCCATATTGATTTGCCTTGTGTTTTAACTTCTTAATGTGAATGTTGCACAGTGCCAGATCAAAGAGATGCTGTATTTATAGGATGAATCATATCTTGCCAAAAAGCAGGGCTATCCAACCTCTTGATGCCTGAGTGTTGCACAGTGCATGGGCCGCTTGCCACACAGGTGGATGGACTCCTCCCTGCACACAGTTTCACTCTTCTCTTGGTTTAGTAAGCCATTTGGACACCCCCTCTCCTGTGATGCTGCAGACAGCCTTCCTCCCTCCCTTGCCACTGGTCCAGCATGAGTAGCTCAGCCCCTTTC
>NW_005842109.1:1511252-1513462 GCF_000455745.1 Alligator sinensis
TAAGTAGCACATGAATCCTGGCTCTCCTGCTGTGCACAGTATAAAAGGCAGCTCCCACCCACCACTTTCACACCACAGGCAACCCAGCTCCCCCATACGACATGTACAATGCAAGTATGCCAGCCCCCAGCCACATATGCAACATGGGTGCCCTCCTGTTGCACCATCCCATCCCCAGGAACAGAGGTAGGAAGTGGAAGCCAAAGAGAAGAGGGATGGACAGGAGGGGAGGGGAGGGGAGGAGCGGGCTACAAGCCCCGAGCTGCCACTGCATTGAAAGAAATGAGGGGACCCCTGGCTGGGCAGGAACTTGCAGGCCACCGCATGGATAGCCCTGCCATAAAGGATGAGATTTTGATTTTCATTCTGTTATACATTCTGGTGTTACTCATTGTACTGGATATATTGTTCAAAGAATTTAAGTTCATCATGCTATACTCAAAAAAAAAAAAAAAGATGCACAAAAACAATACATTTTTTACTGAATTCAATATCGGTATAGTGGAACAAGGAGCAGAAGTGTCACATAGTAGGGCTGTGCAAATTTCAACAGATGTTTTGTTTCAAAGGTGTTTTGATGCGTTTTGAGCTCAAAACACTGAAACCAAAACAAAATGTAAGGCTTCAAAACAGCTTTGAAACAAAACAAAGGCACTCAAAACATTTTAAAAATTTCAAAGAGTTTAGAAGCCGAGCTTGCAGGGAAATACAAACTAAGGAGAGGGAGGGGGAAGGACTGCTCTGATATTGACTGTGTAGCTGGCCAGTAACTGCGATCCTTCCCTGAGGTCCCCTCCAATTCCAGTGCTCTGGGGGAGGGACAGAGAAGGAGCATAAAAGCATTGTTTGAAATGAGCTTTGCAGCTGTGCCTTTGTCAGCAGACAGAGCAGCATCCTCCAGCAGCATCAGGAAGTTTTTCACTTCCTACTTGCTAGTCCGTTCCTAGCAAGTGGGATCCAATCCTTTCCAAAATACCCTAATACCCTTTTCTAATCCATTCCTTTCAATTTATTACTCCTCCAAAATCCTCCTTTTGTTTTTCTTATTCTCTGTAATTATTTCTCCACATAAAAGAAATCTGCATTTTCCCTGACAGTCTGCATTGACTGTGCAGGAAAGCACAACATGTATTACAGAACATATATTTATATATTACATAAATACATGCATTACAGAAACACACACATTTTCCAGTACACCAAACAAGAAGCGTGCTGGAAAAGCAGGTGGCCGCTCTTCTGACTGGGGCGGAAGAGGGGGCAGAGGGACAGCTGTAAGTTTCCCCTCAAAAACTTAGACACAGCCTCTTTCCAACAACTAACAGTCATACCACTTCTGCTGACAGTGGCACCAAGGAGATGGGGGCAGTGTCTGCATCCCCTCTAATAACACCTGCCATAATAACAACAACCCTGAGCACCACCACCATGACAACAACAAGCAGCACCAGCATTACAGTCTCCTCCACCCCAATTTAAATTCCCAGCCTGAGCCTTCCAGTGCCAGAGGAAGAGCTGGAGCTGGATCTGGGTGCCACAGCAAGGGAAATTCTGGGGAAGGAGGGGGAATTGTCTGAGTTTGTGCTCCACACGCCTCAAGTTTCCCCTAGAGTCAGGTCTCCTTCCCCAGAAGGCACTTTGGAGGAGGTTGAGGTAGAGGTTGCGGAGGCAAGCAGCTCAGCTGAGTCAGCTCCTCCTGTTGCTGTGCCTCTGTCTGCCGAGGAGGGGGAAAAAGCAGCATCAGCACACGCACCCATATCCCAGAAGTGAGGGGGTAGTGTGGTCTGGGATCATTTTGAGCTGGCATTTTGATCCCACATATGCTACCTGCCCCCACTGCCAAGCCAAAACCAGCCAGGACAAGGGAGCAAAATGCATGAGAACCACAGGGATGCTGATGTATCTCTGCAGGCACCACCCCCTTGCCCTTGCTCCTCTCCTCAGCCTGGCACCAGTGGGAGCATACCCAAAAAGAAGTTCCCCTCTCGCTCAAAAGCCCCCATCACCCTGAAGCAGAGGCAGGCCACCCTGGGCCAGTGGGGGACAGGCAGGCACACAGGGGGGGCACGTTCCCAAGGTAAGTGAGGTCAACTAGAGCACTGGGGAGATGTTTGCTGTGGATGGCCAGCCCTTTTTTGTTGAGTGGCCAGGGTTCAAGCAGCTCATGGTGCTCATGGCCCCATCAAACAAAGTGCCCGCACACACCACCT
>NW_005842109.1:1513472-1521332 GCF_000455745.1 Alligator sinensis
GGTGCCCTCCCTGTATGAGGTATGCATATAAGGCGCCCGCAGGGCAGAGCTGACATGGTCACAGGGCCCTAGGGGTATCACAGCCATCTCTAGGGACCCTACTTTGTGACAAAGTGCAGTTTCCCAGAAACCGCTGCACTTATCTCCTTGAAAGCTGGAAGGCTTCATGGCCTCAGCAGGGGCTGTCATGCCTGCTGTTTTCATTCCTCAGTGCCTTCACACTTACACAGGTCATAAGTTTTGCTCTGAACAGTTTGAGGTGCAGCTTCCCAGAAACCCCTGCACCCATCTCCTTGAAACTTGACAAGATTCATGGCCTCAGAAGGAGCTATCATCCCTGCTGTTTTCATTCAAATCAGGCAAGAAATGACAAAGTTTTAGGCATTTTTGTGATTCCCCATTATAGCCTATAGGCGAAATGCCAAAACACATTGAAACAGCAAAACAGTTTTGGCGAAACAAAATGGAATAGTGCTTTGAAACAGCAAAGCAAAACACTGTCCCTTCGAAATGGCGAATCTGAAATTGAAACAAATGTTGCCGTTTTGCACAGCCCTACCACATGATACAATATTTTTGGGCTTTCTAATTTTCATCCTTTATAGTCTAAAAAGCGTTGGCAAGATAAAAACCCTGTTAGCATGGGTAACCATGGAAATTAAATTAAATGAAAAGTATTTCCTAGGAAATTAAATTTATCTAAAGAAGTTTCCCACATCTTATAGAAAAGCAAATACTTAAGAACAAGTGTTTCATTTTCAATTAAATAATCTGAAACGGTTACCATACTTAAAGTGTCAATGCAACTCAAACCACCAACAGATTTACATTTTATTACTTTAAAAATACCCCTTCCATTTCCTGTCTGTAAAATGAATTTAAAAGCCATACATGGCTGCATTCTGACTTGCACATAAGTTGTAGAATAGATTTTTATTCACAAGCGAAACCTAAGTTTTCATGTAGCTGCATCATGCAACCAACACAGGTTGAAATATAATGGACAAAAGGTGGAAAGCTTATCATGTTTATATAAAGCATTGTGCACTATACTGAGTGATCACTCAGTACTAATCAGGAAGAAAAACTTTGCATATTTATCCATTTATTAATCCCACTGGAAAAAAAATGCTATTACTACTTTTCTAATAGTAATCTGTTACAGTAGTTGAAGGTGAAATTTTTACATTGTGATGAGAATAAGGGCAATTTATTAAAGTAATGGAAAAATCATAAATAGTCTTCCCTGCTGAAATAAAAATAAATATATTTATATTGTGTCCTACCATAATTATTCACATTGCTTTCTGAGATGCCAGTAAATTAACAATCATACTAAATGCCTCAAAATAATCCCTTTCCCAAGTTAATCATACAGAAACATTTGGCTCAAAAGACATTTCAAAAATACACAATTACTACAATAGATCTGTTCCCTTTACAATGAAAACAGATTATGGCAGCAATGTGATACCAATGGTCACTAATGTGATCAAAAGACTAATTACTATCCACGAATTGTTTGTCGCATTCAAAACCTGATTAATGTCAGGTCAAGTTTACCATGTGATGGGTTTTATTAGTAATGCTCTGCTATCCCACATCTTGTCAGTGTTTTAAGTAAGTGCCATCTGTTACATGCAGGAATAGCCAATAATCAAAACAAAAGCACTGTTGATACACCTGGTCATTCAAGTGTTTTAAGAGTCTTACAGGGAAGTTACACTACTAATTCCAAGCATATTAAAACAGCCCCATTTCATTTCCCTGAATGAAAACATGGTAGTAAGCATATAGCCTAACAAGTGTAAAAGGAAAACAGGATCTTACTATAATAAAATGTAGGTTTGAGCAGCAAAGCCTTTAAGACTACTAAATAAGATTGCTGCAAACAAGTATTACCTACAATAATACTACTGTGGGCTAAATCTAAATAACTCTATACTATTACTCTAAAACAATACTTCTACATTTAAACTTTATCTGCCTTCACAATCATTCCTCGCCCAGAGGAACACGTTTAGATTATAATACTTTGTAATCATTTAAATAATGAGTGCTCAGAGTAACCACAAATTATATAGGTCCTAACCTGCTGCTTTAACTACCAGTACCCAGGTAGTGAAAAGTATAGCCAATCTGAAAATCATATTCCACAATATATTGACAGTAATTAGAGGCAGTACCCTTCGATTACTAAAAGTAAAGGATTAAAAAACTAATTCTCTTGGCTGTTTGTTTACTTTGTGGCATTTTATTCATAGTTCCATTCATTGATGATCATCAGCTGCACTTTCCCTCCTACGTGTTAGCATGACAACGTCACTTTCATGTCCTGCTCTGATTGGAGCTTGCTTGCACACAGTCTACAAGGAAGATGAGAGTGGCCTAATCACATTGGGTAGTGTTGTTCTTGGGCCCTACCACTCTCCTGTGATGTATAATCTATATGTAAACATCAGCAGGGACACAGGAAATAAATTGTTATTTATGCCAAAAAAGTATTGTTCATATACATTCCTCTCATGGGTTGCTCATTCCATGTGCAGTTGAGTTTAATCCATTTGGCCAGCAGTATCTGCTGGAAAGTGTGCCTTATAGTGTTATCTTCTTGGCAAATTCTACAATTTCTTCAAGATATCTTAAGCCAATGGTTCTCAACCTTTTTAGGCTCAAGACATTCCTTGGAAAATGCCAACGCTGAGCTTTCACTTGTTTTGTGACTACAGAAAAATAATAGAGCAGTTTTCTTCTGTTGCAAAGAACTCAGAAAGACCACAACAGGTCAGAATGTTTGTGACACTATGGATTCCTATTTGAAATCTCTATGTTTATCTTGTGAATTATGTTTCAATACCTGACAGTGCTAATGCTGTGAGGGACACTGTGGCACCCTTGAAAGGATCTCATGGTACCCCAAGGTGCTGGGGCACACTAGTTGAGCATAACCGCCTTAAGCAACTCCTACCTGTCTAGATAAAACAACAGTGCTCTCCACACATCTAAAAAGTTTTGGAGAGTGCACTTAGGCTAGGGACAGACATTCAAAAATCCTGAGCCTGAACTGATACAATCTTTGCAGGTTAGTCTAACCTGGCTAGGCTAAACCAGTTTATAACCGTGAAGACATCCCCTCTGGACCGAGAAAACGCAGGCACATGCCTACAGTGGTTCAGGCTAGAAGCCAGAGGAGGGAAGGGGGCTAAGGCAGCTCTCCCTTCCTTTCTACAATGCTGAGCTGAGGTGGAGCATGGCCGGGCCCTGGCAAGATGCTCTGATTAGGGAGGGGTTTCTCGCCCCCCCTCACTGCTCCTGACCAGCAAGGGAGACAGCACAGCATTTAGTTACAAAGCAGGGAGTTACACACAGCATTTATCAGCCCATCAGCAAAACAAAAGTCTCTTTCATTAGTTCAAGTTCTTTTTAAACAACTTTTTCCAAAGAAGGAACAGAGGGACATTACCAGCTACCTGATGATTAGCTCCAAAAAGCCCTAAGCTCATCTGCCTTTATCCTCTCTGCCTTACAGACACCTTTCAGCATTAGCTAGCATACCACATGATGGCTATGGTCTGTGCACTGGGAGAGGGGAATCCCTGCTTGAGCAGCAAGTGGGGGGGGGGGCAGGCGTTCAGTGAAGGGGGAAATGGGGCAGGGGGAATCCAGGCAGATGCTACTGTGCCTGTCGTCTCTGCCAGAGCTCTAGCCAGGGAGCAGAGGGGAGGAGCCAGGCCAGCTCTAGAATGGAGAGATCCACCCAGAGCTGCAAAGCATCTGGGATGCTAGGGGACTCTGGTTTAAGTTAAACCAGGAATGGGTCTGGGACAGACATTGCATAAACCGGTTTGATCCAAATCATTTAAGTCTCATATACTACATTCAACCAAGTTTATCTCAAACCAGTTTCAGCTATTTTCAAACTGGTTTATGTGCACTGAATGTCTGTTCTGTTACAGGTTTTAACCAGTTTCTGATCACTTAAACCAGCTTATGTGTAATGTCTGACTCCAGCCTTAGGGAAAAATGAAGAAATGTGAATTACCTGATTAAGATCGAAATCAACTATTTTGGGAAGAAGTTTGAGATGAGCTTCAGTGTTACTCTGTCTTCATAAACACTGTGCAAGTTGGCTCCTCTTCCTGTATTTGTAAATGCTTCCAAATATAATATTTTAATAGACAAATGAATAAGAGGAGAGGAAGCCAGGCTCAAAGTGGGGTTTCATCAGTTCTTATGAACAATACTTAGAACACAAGAAAGCCTAAATATTCTCTGATTTGAGGAAATCCAGATCCTAAAAAGACCCATAAGTATTCTTATTACTGTGGAATGAAAGAAAACTGACTGCCCTTCAAATAGAGGATAGTAGCACAAATGTCTATGAAGAGAATTCTTAGAGCATCCATGTTCGTTCCAGAGCTTACAAAGATAACCTAATGTCGAAGACCAGCATTCACAAAGGATGTAGAGCTGGAATATACTGGCTCAGATAGTAATTTTTTTTCCATTTAACAGAGTATCTAGCTATGGAGGTGTCTTTTCTACTATTCAAACTAACAAACACTTAGACTTCTGATCAACAACTCTGCTTTCACTTCTATGCCGCAAGGTGCAAACGGGGAGAGTAGGGGAAGGGGGAGAGGCACACGTAGACAGATAATTTGACCTTTTTCTGAGACTGAAGGTCTGCTTGGAGAGGCTGCCATGCTGGGAGCTGAACTGAAAGATTCATAAAGTCTGAAAACAGAACTCTGACTGCAAAAAACAGCATTCTCATCTTTGCTTAGTCCTGCAGGAGCTTTCCGATTACCCGTAAGATTAAAAGAACTGGGGGATAAGCCTACATTAGCCCTGGAGGCCTGTGAGTGAGGAGATATAAAATTTTGATTCTGCTTTTCAAATATTAAAAGCTTTAAAAATACCTCCTCCCAGCTACAGGAGAAAAAAATAAATATACTGGTGTCTTTAGTAAACATGAGTAAGATGCAGGAAAGGGGTGAGAAAGGTTCCAGTGTTTAGATACCTAGGTGTTGAGGGAAACTTTTCATTTAAAAAAAAAAGTCAGTTCCATTTTCATTTCAAATTTTGGAGTTAGTTTTTACTGAAATAAAACTTAGAAAATTCTATCCAAGCCAGTGTTAGGGTTTCCAGCTCCCTGTCCCCACCCCAGCTTATTATTTGGCTAGGATACTTCAGTGTCATGCTGAGCGATTACCAGTTTGCAAGTTCTGGGAGAACAAATTCAAAGGTCACATACCTAATACAACCAAAATAGTATCCTGGAATAACACATGCGGTACGAGAGTTAATACTCCATTTGACAGCACATCTGCATTACTGAATTCAAAATAGTAATTAGTCATGTCTCACTGTCAATCTCTCCTCAAATATACAATTTAGAGACTGACATCAATTATCCATAATGTTTTAAAATGCTTCTCTCAAATAAGAGAAACAGACCTATCTTTGAGAAGGTTTAATGGACTTTGATGAAGGCTTTTGAAAAGGGGGGGAAATGGGTATTCCTCAAAGATATGGAGGGACTTTCCAAAGAACAATAATTCTCCATAAATTATTTTTAGTTTTTTAAGCTAGAAGGGTTATACTTCGCCGCTTCTGGGCTGAGCTTGCTGCACAGAGAAGCTCTTGTGTTCTTCCATTCAATCCCACCAGCTACCTCTGTGGCCCTCTCCAACCACCCTTTAATTTTGGGGCTCCCTGTAATGTTCCCAAATCAGGGGTTCTGTGTGTAACCTAACATCACTGGGGATTCTACATGATGCCCAATGTCACCAAACATCCTCCTCTTGCTGAATGCCTCCCATTTCCCCTTCATGTATACAAAACTATTCCAATCTTCCAAGTCGGAGACAATATCTTTTCCCCTTCCGTCATACCAGAATCCCCAAATTTCATCCATAAGGTTTTTCATGCCTCCTTTCCCTCATGTGCATTTTCCTTCAGTCTCTGCATCACAATCTCCTTCTCTCCTTGCCCCTCTTCTCTTATAGCAGATTCTCTTCACAGGGAATCTGCCACCATCTGAGCTTCTCCATTCCCTACCTCTTCTCCACCACTGGCTATATACTTCCCAATTATACAATATCTCCTACGCCAGTGGGTCAGTGCTCTCCCCCATCCATTCCAGGGGCTCTCCCCATCAGGAATTCTGTTACTCATACATCCCACTCCATGCTCCCACTACAACATGGAGCCAGAGGCTCCTGTCCCTAAGTGGAAAGTAGAGCAGATTAAGTATGCTGTGTAGGGCTATCGTAGAGGATGGGCAAACCTGTGGGTGGCTGAGGAGCTACCTGGGTGCTTAGAGGCATATAAGAGTGCCTGGAAGGAGGGCAGTCTAGCCCTGCAAGCTGCAAGGGAAGTAGCTCTTGGGAGAGAGGGGCTTCTGGAAACTAGGCCACAGACACCCAACCTACTTCCTGGAGACAGCTAAGGGGGGCAGGCTAAAACCAAGGGGACCAGAACCTGCACCCCAAGAATAAGACAAGGGCAGGCTAAGGGCCGAGAGGACCAAAGCCTATGCCCCAGGAAGACATGGGGGGCAGGCAAGAGCCAACAGGGCCTTAGTAAGGCAAAATCGAGAAGGGGCTGGGACTGAAGCAAGGCTGGAGCAAATTGGCTTACACTTAGGAGTCTACAGCTAGAGCAACCAGCAGGCCAAAGCCCATAGGGCTGAAGCCTGTACAGCAGTGGTCACCAACCAATGGATCTCGATTCACCGGTAGATCTTGGAGCCTCTAGTGGTAGATCCTGGAGCCTCTTGAAGAAGATCCAAGCCTGGGGTTGGGGGCTGAGTACCCACATGCATGCATACGCGTGCCTCAGCAAAGCAGGTCAGTCCATGGTGGGGGAAAGGGGTGGGGACTAGATCGAGGCCCCCGTGGTGAGGGACAGCACCACAGAGGCAGGAGCAGGGGTAAGTTGAGTGGGGCCCCAGCCGGGTGGGACTTACCTGCTGGGGGTGTGTGCCCCCAAATAATTATTTCTCCTTCCGTCTTGATCTGCCCCACCTCCTTCCCTCCCCACAGACTTGCCTGCTGGGCACAAGGGGGATGGGGGGCATGGTAGATCTTGGGTTCTTTTTAAATGCCAAAGGTGATCTCTTACTTTAAAAGGTTAGAGACCACTGCTGTACAGGCTGGTGCTTGGAGCAAGCTTAACATCTGCAAGGTATGAACATGGATATATGGAAGGACAGAGGCCATGATTATTGCTCCTAAGGTGGCTTGCATCCTGAGGCTCAGATAGGGCCAGGAGGACCACGATTTAAAGACAGAGGAGGGAGACTGGAGCCAGCCAGGCACGTGAAACAGACTGTGATGGAACGAAGGTTAAGATACACCAAGGCATGGCACAGATAGAAAATGGAAGGTACCCTCAAAAGCTGGAGTGGGGCAGGAGTCACTTGGCCATCAGGGGATGTCAAAGCCACCCCTGGGGCCTGATCCTGCTACACCCCGACTATTTCCATGGAACAGGGATTTTGTCCATCTACCATACACTCCTGCTTCCCCCTTGCTTCTACTGGGATTTCTTTTCCCCTTCCATTCCACTCATTCCCTGTTCCACATTGTCTCCAATGCTAGGGGGATACATGCACATCTTCCATTCCTAGATACCCTAATCATCATTTCTATTTCTGTTCAGAAGTAATAATTTAGGGTGCTCTACCAAGGAGAGCTCAGAATTGCTATGCTGGAAGGCCGCCATTAACCAGTTCCTTGAGCCTCATACGATAGAAAAAGGGTTTGAAACCATTGCTCTGCTAAACAGATGGCAGAGGTTCCATGTATTCCCCATAACAAGTAGGGACAGCAGTCTTATTTTCCTCCAAAAAAT
>NW_005842109.1:1521348-1570552 GCF_000455745.1 Alligator sinensis
AGGGAAAGCAGTCTTATTTTCCTCCAAAAAATTAATAAAAGTTTACCCATTGATGCCTTGTAATTTTCTTATACTTTGAATTTAATCAGATGTGGTGTTGAAATGGTATTGTCACAACAGAGAACAGGAAACATGAATGAGTAAAATTTAAAGAATTGAAAGCTCTCTTCTAACAGATCGCAGAGTTACTGTTCATATTTTAGTAAGATGTTCTATGAAGAAAGACTCATCTATATAAGGTATCCAGGTTGTAGCTGTATTGGTCTAGAGGCACAAGAAATCAGAACTCTGTGGTAGAGGTGATATCTTTTATTAGACCAACTAAATTTTTGCAAATAAAAATTCTTTATTTTTTATTTCTCTAAAGAATTTTTATTTGCAAAAATCTAGTTCGTTTAATACAAGATATCACCTTTACCACATGTTCTGATTCCTTTAATCTATATAAGCAAATGTGTATGTGTGACAATTCAATTAGCCATTTGACAAAATACAAAATGTCAGTAATATACACTTCACTGTAATATTGCTTGATTCAAAACAGGCTAACATACTCCACTGGGCATAAACACACTGAATATAATGTAAACAATTAGATTAACATTATAAACTCTGCACTTAAAAAGTTTCAGATTCTTCAGCTACCCAATGGTGCTTGAGGGCAGCAATTTAGCTAATTAAAGTTGGCTTCTGTAGTCCCCAACAGTGAAATACTGGAACAATGTTTTGTTAATTTGCAGAATAAAATACTGTACTGAAATGTTTGTAAAACTGAATAAATGGCATATAATATACCACAGAGACACTATAATCCTATATATCCTGATACATACTCCTGTATCACTACATATTTGCCTGAATTAAATGCATGTCTCTTGAAAGTCACTCTTTTATGGGAAGGTTGATGGCTTCCCTGTGGAGATCCACTGCCAAGAGGCTCTTTGGAAAGTGGCAGACTGGGAAGTGGCACAATGAACACTATTAAACAGTTGCCCCTCAATTAATGAGTAGAGTGACCTAGTTAGCCACCACAGCTGAGTCCTCTAACTCTACTTCAAAAGACATGAAATATACCACGACAATCACCCACACTGGGATATCAACTGGCACTTAAGTATAACTTGAGTTTCTGTACCCTCTTTCAGATACCCCAAACTACAAGAACACTCGCATTTAAAAGTCTACACTTGATTTTCTACTTATAAAACATATGAATCGTTTCCATGGCAAAAAATAACCCTGTTAAAAGAATAAGGTTAGAATTTTCAAACAGACTCCAAAAATTAAATTGAATATGCACAGCTGTAATGTTTAACTATGCATAAAAAGGTATCATCTTTAGCCAAATGAGTTTATTTTCCTATGTAATCAGTGAATCAGCAACTACATATTCCACAACTCATTATTCTACATTAATTTAATTTGCACCATTAACAGTATCTGTAACATGGTCACTAGTTCTAAACATAATCCCCAATGCAGATATGTAAATCTGCTTCTATCACCTACAGCTATCACATTCTTTCCCAGAAACATAAGATGTAGTTGATGTCTAGAATAAGTGATTTTTTAGCTCAGACTAAATGCAGTTAATTTTTTTCTCCATAATATTTGCTGAACTATTATACTTCACTCAAGATTCAACATAAAATTATAATGACCAAAAATAAACATCTTAGTCTTCTACAGATAGACTCCTCTCCTACATACGATTTAGGGAAGCCATGGAACAAATACCTCTTTGCTGTTCAGTCAGTTTCCTCCTCTTTCTGTTTGTCCTGTCAATTAAAAATCTGCTTATGGCAAGCAAGTGTGGGACTTTAAAGAGCATCAGAGGGAACGATGAATTCCTCATTTTGTGGGCTGGGCTTTATAGGCTTACTCCAGTCTTACAAGCCATAGCCATGGGGTGGCCCTTCAAACTTCCACCAGCTGAGGATCAACAGAATATAGCCAAGCCATCTCACCCTCTCCTCACTCAGACATGCCCTCAAATGGCTCAGGAGTTGGTTCAACCATTTTATCCCAGCAGGGAAGCCTTACCACTGCTGAGGCTGTGCAAGGAGATCAGATAAATCAACAAGAATTTAATTAACTCAGAGTGATCATAAGGATGGAGTTCAGGAAAAGATGTGCTCAAGCTACTGTAAAGTCAAGGGTTTTAAACACTGGTCCTGAAGCTTAGAACAGCTAGGCCACAGGGTCCATTTCCATGTAAGCGACATCAAGCCTCTGCCATGAAGAGTGCCAGAAAAGCAAGATGAGATGAGATCATACTGCAGCCTACTCGGATCAAGGGAAGCATAATTTTGCAAAAGTCTAGCATACGGGATGGCAAAACAGCAGCATGGAATCTACCTTTGTGCTATTCCATTTGTCATACTTGGAGTCAGTGACAATGGATAAGAGTTGTAAAATCACTACTTGGCCAGATAAATCTTGTGAAAAATATACTAGTAGACAATCTTCTATTTCACATTATAAAATTTCAATCAGGTTTTCCCCATGATCTATTAGTAGTCTTTGTCTTAACCAAAACATCATCACATCACCCAAAACAAAAAGAAACATCAAAAAGCACGCAGACAAAGGAACACTGCATTCAGACTGTTTCTATTCCTGAATTTCTGCTTGCCCACCATAACAGGAGGGCGTACTCAGGTCGCCATGCTCTCCCCCGACTCCTCCTTTACCGTGTCAAGCTGCCTACAAGCACCCTCAAATTCTTGCCCACCATGACTTTGATGTAGTATATTTTATAGGGAGGCTGCCTTTCGTCCTCTTGGCCATGGTTCTCCTGCTGTCACTAGCCCCGTTTCTATAATGGGTGTTCCGGGCACCCCAGCCTTATGGGCTATGCATGGCTCCAACCACCCCTGTACCATGCCTCAAGCCTCGCAGATGGAACGGATGATCTTCGGTCTCTGGTCTCATACTATCCCTTGGGCTCTCCGCAGCCCAGTCTCTCAATGGCGCCCCACTGGGCGTTCGGGCTCTTCGCATCCCTGTCTCTCAACAGTGCCCCACCGGGCGTTCGGCCTCTCTGCAGCCCTGTCTCTCAACAGCGCCCCACCGGGCGTTCAGGCTCTCTGCAGCCCTGTCTCTCAACGGCGCCCCACTGGGCGTTCGGGCTCTCCACAGCCCTGTCTCGTAACCGTACCTCCCTGGGCATTCAGGTTCCACACGACCTTTTCTTGTTTTGCCTTACCAGGCACTTGGGGTCGTCTTCGCATCCCTGTCTCTCAACAGTGCCCCACCGGGCGTTCGGCCTCTCTGCAGCCCTGTCTCTCAACAGCGCCCCACTGG
This sequence comes from Alligator sinensis, assembly GCF_000455745.1. NCBI lineage: Eukaryota > Metazoa > Chordata > Crocodylia > Alligatoridae > Alligator > Alligator sinensis. The sequence continues at coordinate 1,524,655 of NW_005842109.1, forward strand.
GCGTTCGGGCTCTCCACAGCCCTGTCTCGTAACCGTACCTCCCTGGGCATTCAGGTTCCACACGACCTTTTCTTGTTTTGCCTTACCAGGCACTTGGGGTCGGCACAGCCCTACTGCTGCGCTCTTTTTGGCGCTCAGGGTTAGCACACTCCCAATACTGCTCTTTCGGACTTATGTCAGTTGTTACCCCTGCTCTGGGGCCTCTCACAGTGCTGCCCCCGCTCTGGGGCTGGGGTCCCCACACTATCATGAGTCCCCTTATGAGGCCTCCTCCAACCCCTAATAGCCTCACCCAAACCTCCGGTCACAAACAGCAAACACAAACATAAGCCACTAGGCTATAACATAAATCTCAGCCCTCTGGCTCCAACATTCTTCCCGCCACACTAGGGGTGCTCCATCTCTCACTAGTCTCAAGTCGTTCTTGTATTCAGATCTCTTTTCCTTACTCTCTCCGGCAGAGCACCTTCTCCCTTAGCTACAGCAGGGGACTGCCTCCTGGCCTCCAGCCTGTGATTTATATAGGATCCAGGCCCTGCCCCTTCTGGTCAGCTGACTAGGCAGGTGTGGGTCACTAGTTTGCTCTGGTTACCCCAGCAACCAGCACCTGTGTGGTTATTCCAGCTCTCCAAGTAGCAGGCACCTTAGTGCCCTGCTACACCCACCAAAGCTTGAAATTTGCTCATCTTCAACTTAGGTGTTTGTCGGGGAGTGGGGTGGGGGAGGGACAGCAGTAGGGGCTAGAAACTAAGGAAGAGAAATTTGGCTAAAATATTTATTTGCTAGTTAGCTGTCATTAGACAAAAAATGGCTAGAGGAAATGCATCAAAGTTAAAGCTCTCAACCATGGAAATTAAGAAATGCAAGTCCAATAAATTATTTTCCGAAGCAAGGATCAAAGATGCAAGTTCATGAAGGAGAATTTACAGTGAGCTCCCCATCTAAATTAATGTATACTGCAAAATTCTTTATATAATTAGTCAATTGTATGCCCATACCCCAGTGCTATTGGCCTACTTTGTTTAATGGTGAACAGACTAGTCTACAGCTTCTACACAAAAATCCTCTTTATTTACTAATATTCAAAAGGCAAAGCTTTTTTTTTTTTTAATTAAAAGTGTGAAATAATATTTACCATCTTACTGGATGGATTATAGATGCAGCTGGCAGAGTTTAGGGTTCTAATACCTTCTAATGAGCATTTGAAACAATACCACTGCAACCCCTTCACAGTCCTAAATGTTGAGTTGTCAGCAGTGTACATCAGGGATTGGAAGCCTTTTTGCAACCATGAGCCACGGCTAATGACCCAGCCTCCAACACATCCTGCAGCCCCGCACCCTCCGGTGATCACCAAATACTGAGGGGGAAAGACAGAAAAGGTTAGGCAGTAAGACCCTGGAGATGCCATCTCCTGATATTGTGGCTTGAATATGCTACTGATTCCCTGAGATGCTGCAGGTTGGATCCAGTCTCTTCCCAGGCTGGATCTAGACCACCAGTCGGAGGCTGCTGACCCCTGCTCTACATGGGAAAATGAATTCCGTATCGCAGGTTTCTACTATTGAAGAGGCAGTACGAAGGTGTAATCAACAGCAAAAGGGTATTTATCAGAGAGCAAGTGTTTACTATATAGATGTGAAGTACCCAAATAACATTAGACATTCCTCCCTTCCCCACCCCTCTCCAACACACTTTTCAGGAGGAGAGCATATGAAAAAATTAGGGAGGAAGGAAAAAAGTATAGAGAAAACATACAGCACAGTAGAGGACCAACAGTGAAAACAGATGACAAATAAAGGAGAGGAGGAGGACAAGGGAAAAGACAAACTGCCCACAAAACCTGGCAAAGAAAGGATGTAAGGTGATACAGAACAGAGACCAATAAGCTACTGCCAATTCTGTTGTCAGGAAATGCAGGGCTGATAAGGATTGGCTGAATTCAATCCTTAAGGCATAAAACCAAAAATAAAACAAAAAAGAAAGAGGACTTTTTTGGCATAAAAATTATTCCAGATGGCATTACCTGGATATTTCCTCCACCTAGATATGCAAATCAAAACCACTACCAAATGTATAAAGATTCTTCTCATTACATCTCTTCTCTCTCCCCATTTAATTTTTAACTTTGTTGTAGAACTAATGCCTCTGCAATCTCATCCCAGGGTTTTGCCAATGGGCTATTTGGTTTTCTAAATGGTCTTTAACCTTTCCCTCCCTCAGAGGCTTATTTACTTAAATATGCAGGCTTACAGCTACTTCTTTTAAAAAGCCAAATTACCACATATTACCATAGGATACAACTTTGACAAACTATCATTTAACATGGTGAAAAAGTCCCTTGCATTGGATTAGAGTTTGAGGTGGTGTAGCCTAAAGAGAAGACTCAGAGGGGATTTGGTAGCAGTCGATAAGTATGTAAACCGGGCACACCAGGGACTGGGAGAACATCTATTCACCAGGGCTCCCCAGGGGAACGCTAGGACCAGCAGTCATAAATTGCTAGAAGACCACTTTAGATTAGACATACAGTAAACTTCTTTATAACTCGAGTGTCCACGGTCTGGAATGGATTCCCCCCAGAGGTGGTACAATCACCTACTCTGGATATCTTCAAAAAATGTCTGGACGCTCACCTTTCCACCACCTTTCCTGTCGAAGCACAGGGGGGCTGGACCTGATAATTTCGAGAGGACCCCTCCAGCTCCTAACATCTATGAATCTATGGGGTAAGCAGCAGAGGGAGCAAGCAGCTGCTGTGGTTCTGGGTGGGGACCAGAGCCATAGCTGCTGCCTGCACCCCCAGCTGCTTACCCTTGCTCCAATTCTGGCAGGCTCTGTCCCCACTCCGGTTTGGGGCACAGAGCATGTGTTTGCTTTGGCTCCAGCCTGGCCCCATAGCAGCAATAGCAGCAGCTCAAGACAGTTGAAACTGCCACATCACTGCCACTGATAGGGGGCCAGAGCCAACACATGCTCTGTGCCCCAGGGTGGAGCTGGGACAGTCTGCTGAAGTCAAAGCACAGGTAAGCAGCCCAGGTGGGGGAGGGCTGCAGAGGGGCAGACATGCAAGGGAACATGTAGTGCGATGGGCAGGCAGATGCTTAACCCCCTCACCATCTGCCCTCCCCACTGCCTGCCCTTCTACTGACTTCCCCACTTGCCACTGAAGTGGTGAGAGGTATAAAGAGACTCTCCAATAATGAGATTCTACACAGGAAAAGTTATAATAAAGTTATACATTTCCCATGGATACAATCTAATTATGGGGGGGGTCATCTTAAATTCAGGGTCTGCCTGGATTCAAGTAAATACAGTATACTTCCTAACAATGACAAAAGCAGCTTTTCCAAGGGGGCTGGGTGGAAAGGTGGAGAGGGTTGGGAGTGTCTAAGTGTTAAGCAGTCCAGAAAAATGACAGAAAATCTATTAAATAAATATGCTTTAGAGGACTGTATCTTTGTCTGAATACTTGAAAAAAGTCCTAGGCTGTTTAATCTTTAGACAGAGTTTCCTCACCTTCACTGGGTTCCCTCTAACACTAGCTGTCATTTTTCAAATCAGATAACACTCAGAGCTGAGAAGCCATTGATGTAGAGTAGACTGATATTTGAAAAGGGCTATGCAGCAGACCTATGTCGTTGTTTAACCTTTAGGCTCCATCTGTCTCATTGAGACTTGATTTGCAACAGTTTTCAGGTGAACCACTAACTATAAGGAAAAAAGAATCTCTTGCTTCTGTTAGAGAGAATATGCATTTGGCTACAACCTTTGGTGACATTATAGCTGCAACCACCTAGAAAGGAACTTTCAACAAAGGAATTAGTGCTTGACTTATGCTATGAAGGATAAGGACTTGTAATCCTATTTTATAAAATAATGCATACTTAGTAGGGCTGTGTGAAATTTTGGCAGCCATTTCATTTTGAAGGTGTTTCGGGCCATTCTGTTGCTCACAACACCGAATCCAAATCAAAATGGAAGGTCTGAAATGAACTGAAAGTTCCAAAATGTTTTGGAGAATTTTCGAATTTCAGATCCGGGCTTGCAGGGAAACAAAAAATAAGAAGAGGGAGGGGGAAAAGGAGGGGGAAGGAAGCTAGCTAGGAAGCTAGCTCCCGGTTTGATTCCCCCACTCTCCGATCGCTTCCCCAAGCTCTTCCCGAGGTGCACAGGCACCTGGATCTGCACTCAGGGTTTCAGCAGGTTGCTGCTCCAGGCTGAGGACAGTGGCATAGTTTCATAGTTGGCACGGTCGGAAGGGACCTGAGCAGATCATCAAGTCCGACCCCCTGCCATGGGCAGGAAAGAATGCTGGGGTCAAATGACCCTGGCTAGGTGATTATCTAGCCTCCTTTTGAAGACCCCTAGGGTAGGAGTGAGCACCACTTCCCTTGGAAGTTGGGTCCAGATCCTAGCCACCCTGACTGTGAAGCAGTGCTTCCTGATGTCTAGCCTGAACCTACCCTCAGTCAACTGTGGCCATTATTCCTAGTTACTCCTGGTAGTGATCAGGGGAACAGGGACTCTCCCGTTCTCCGCTGGTCCCCGTGGTAAGTTTACAGACGGCCACCAGATCTCCTCTCAGCCTTCTCTTGTGAAGGCTGAACAGGTTCAGGTCCCGTAGCTTCTCCTTGTAGGGCCTGCCCTGCTGCCCCCTGATCATGTGAGTGGCCCTCCTCTGGACCCTCTCAATGTTGTCTACATCCCTCCTGAAGTGCGGCGCCCAGAACTGGACGCAGTACTCCAAGTGCAGCCTGACCAGTCGCATAGAGGGGGAGGATCACCTCCTTGGACTTGCTCGTGATGCATCTGTGGATGCATGACAAGGTGCAGTTAGCCTTACTGACTGCGTCCTCACATTGGCAGCCTGTGTTCATCTTGGAATCAATAATGACTCCAAGATCCTTTTCTGCCTCTGTACTGACTAGAAGGGAGTTCCCCAGCCTATAGGTAAGCTGCTGGTTCTTTTTTCCTAGGTGCAGTACCTTGCACTTGTCAGTATTGAATCCCATCCTATTCTCATCCGCCCACCCCTGTAACCTGTCCAGATCTAGTTGTAGACTGTCCCTCCCTTCTAGCGTGCCCACCTCTCCCCACATCTTACTGTCATCCATGAATTTGAACAAGGTGCTTTTCACCCCCTTGTCCAAGTCACTGATGAAGATGTTAAACAGTGTGGGCCCGAGGACCGAACCCTGGGGGACCCCACTGCCCACATCCCTCCAGGTCAAAAATGACCCATCCACCACCACTCTCTGGGTGTGGCCCTCCAGCCAATTTACAACCCATCTGACTGTGTAAGCATCGATGCCATAGTCACCTAATTTTTTTTAAGAGAATGCGCTGAGAGACAGTGTCGAAGGTCTTCCTAAAGTCCAGAAAGACTACGTCCACTGTGACACCTGCATCCAAGGATTTTGTGCCCTGGTCGTAGAAGGTAACCAGGTTGGTCTGACAGGACCTGCCTCTAATGAACCCATGTTGGTTGCCCCTAAGCATAATCTCCCCTGCTGGTCCCTCGCAGATGTGCTCCGGGATAATTTTCTCAAAGAGCTTCCCCAGGACTGAGATAAGACTAACAAGCCTATAGTTTCCCAGGTCCTCCTTCCTCTCCTTTTTGAAAATGGGAACCACACTGGCCCTTTTCCAGTCCTCTGGCACCTGGCCAGAGCACCATGAGTGCTTGTAAAGCCATGCCAGGAGTCCCGCAATGACCTCTGCCAATTCCCTCAGCACCCTGGGGTGGCAGCTGCTTGGCACAGCCCATGCTGAGTGCCGGGAAGACTGGGGTTCTGCTGCTGACCCCAGTCTGCAGCAGCGGCCTACTGAAACCCAGCATGCAGATCTGGGGGCCCACACCCTCCGGTAAGAGCTGGGGAAACGATCTACTACTGATTTCAGTGTCACTTTTCATGTTTTCCACATAGGGCTGGGTTAATAAGAAAAATATTTTTTGATCGTATATGAGTGAAATGGAAACAAAACACCAATTCAGCATGTTTAAATGCTTTGAGTACATGACTTCATTGTGAAGGTTCATGTGTAAAACAGTTTATTTATGCTTGAAAAATATTTATTATTAATATATACTTATATATTCTTGAAAAATAAGGTTCAGCCCATTTTTTTTGGTAACCATACTTTGTACAATTGTTGTGATGAGTCAGAAATGAACTAGTTAAAAAGAAGCCTAAGCCTGCCAGTCTATATCTTCTACACTCCATTAACTGTCCCCACTCCTCACTGGTAGAATGACTGGATGTCGAGAGAATCAAAGAACAGGCTTACAGCCCTGTCCTTTTAACACTACTGCATACACTCCCACTGAGGGAAGAGAAACAATATTAAACTATTAAGGTGACATATCATGAAGTTGTAATAATAAACAGTGAGAAATAAATTATACATTTTTCACAAACAACCTTAGGCTAAAATCTGTTTGGGAAAAATGTCTGAAGAAGTAAAAAAAACAAACAAACGGGGGGCAAGCATTATTCATAATGAATAGTTTTATTGTGTTCCGAGTGAACAGTACTTTCTCGCAGCACAGAAAATCATTTTGTTGCATCAAAGTAGAGTTTAAGGTTAGCAAGATTCTGAGTTCTTGTTAGGAAGTTCCAGATTCCTGGAACAGTCACACACAGCTTTCCATTTTCTTCACTTTCTACCCCTCCTCCTCCCCCCCACATCCCTCACAATGAATCTCAGGCTCTACAAGACAAAATGCAGTCCTGCAACAAAAATGTCATTCTCCTTGTAAAATAATTTTAATGACAATATAATAACATATAGCCCACATTTTTAATTAAAATAATTAAGTCCTCTCAGACAAAACTCTAGAGACTGCTATTAAACTAATAATTATGATTTAAAAAACCACATTCAAATGTTACAGACAATACATTTTAAGATTAAAGGAGAAAACAGCCAGTATTTTAACTCCATTGATTAGTCCAAAATTTATTCTAAAAGTCCATTGTAATCATACAAAATCTGTTAAACAGTCAGCATTTTATAGTTGTTTTGAGTAATGATTTAGAAATGCAGCACATTCCCAAAGCTATATGGACAATATTCACCTTTCCCCATTTTTGTAATTAAGCTGCTTAGGTCATTTATTTCATTTCCAGTTTACTGCTGAGACTCCAGGCTGATCAAAATAGTTCTCTTGTAATCCACTTAGAGCTAACCAACACTTGACATCATATGTTCATAATTTAAAAAGGTTCAGGGAAATGGTTTTCATCTGAATACTGTAAATACATTAATTCACAATTCAGAAAAAGTGCAAATAGCAAGGCTGTGAATGAGTCCATAACCTCAGTACTGATGTTTAGTTGCATGGAGTTTGATGATGCCATAACCAAGAAGCAATGTTACATGTAGTTTAATAAGGATTAGTTTCAAACTGGACAGCTCAGGGTTGCATTTTATCCTTATCTTGTCCAGATACCAGGAAGAGATCTTCCTTAAAAAAGAGAATTTACTTACTACACTAACTGTAGCATTTTGAGATGTGTGGTTCCATAAGCATATTCCACTTTGGGATAAGTGTGTGTCATGGTCAAGCTCAATTTTGTTTGCCTTACTACCACGTGCCTATATAGCCTGCCTGCCTCCTACTGTTCCTTAAGGTCTTCACCACCTGCATAAAAAGGTGGTGCAAACTTCCTCTTCATTTTCTCATATAATAGTATCCCGAGATGTATGCTCCAAAGAAGTAGGAAAGGAAAGGAAAGGAAAGGAAAGGAAAGAAGGTGGGATGCAAAATGTTCATATGAGCATCTTAAAAGAACTCCTATGACTTCAGTAACTTTCTCCTTTGAATGATTCTTCATATGCACATTCCACTGTGGGCCAATCCAAAGCACTGCTTAGTTCACATGGAAATGGGATTCCTGGGGTTCCAGACCAGTGGTTCTCAAATTTTTTTTGTACCAGGACCCATTTGTAAACATCGATGACAAGTCCCAATCCAGTGCCCCTCATTCCTGACCCACTGCCCCTCGGCCCCAGCCCCACAGTGTGTGGGGCAGAGGGGGTTGTGAGGCATAGGGAGCCCCAAGCAAGCTGGAATTCTGCCAACCTGCAAAGGAAAAGCTACAGTTTCCCATGTTTTTCACCTTTAGAGGACAAACCATTTTTTAAAGTTTGTTGACCCATTTTTTAAGTTTGTTCACAACCCGTCCATATATACTTGCAACCCACTTTTGGGTCATGACCCACAGTTTGACAAACACTGTTCTAGACAAAACAGCTACTGCAGAAGCACTTTCTTGAATGCAGTTTTCATTCTGGAAGCTTCAAAAGTGATACAGTAATTGATGACAGTGAAGAAGAGACTTCTAAGCAGCAGCTTTGCATCTGAGATAAAGATGATATTGAGAGACCACAGATGCTGCCTGAACTCTGATGTAGTATATTCTAAACATCACTGAGACCTCTACTTTTGCAAACCTGTAGCCCAACTTGATACAGGTAGAGAACCATTCAGACACTGTCTCGGTGAAGACTGCTGTGCCATTTGATTCTTCCACTACAACAACAAGAGTTCTAGAGAAAAACTTTGTCCCCTGCAGACCGAAACTGTAGAAATGTCAAAACCACAGGATAGGAAAAAGACTAAGAAGCCTTTAACAGGAGGGTCATGGGCTAAGGTGGCTGGTAGGTATACTTTAACCAAACTCCAAAATAGGCTTCAGCTCCAATAGGTAGGATACTAAGATAGATGTCTCAGGCAGGAACCTTTCCACTGAAAACGCTGTTCATCTGGCCAGAATGATGTGCATTATAGAGGTCTCCCTTCTGATAAATGAGAAGTGAGGTGTGGGCTTGCTTAACTGTTGGCAGTCATCCAGCACCTATACCATGAAATATAAGAAGCTAGGTGTAGATGAAGTATCTTCCCTTGTGTCCCAGAAAGTGGGGCATTAAGAACAAAGTCATTGCCATGATTGTAGTGAAAGAAGGTTCAGGAGGCTGTTGTCTGAGCCAAGCTAGGACCAGGACAATTAGATATGCAGAATTTTGCCAAGCCTTAAGGAATATTCTGGGTATCCATGTTTCCCCAACTCACAGAATTAACAGAACCCATTCTGAAAGAAAAAGACCAACATTTGCTGTAGGAGGCAAAGAAGCAAATATCTTTATGATCCTATTATAAAAGATATCCTGTAGAACGGAGTCCTTGACACTCCATTTGTGATTTAGCAAGATGGTCCCACTGAGAATAGCTGGCTTGCTGTTCTGATGGCCAAGGAGGCTTACTACTAGGATGAAATTGATGGCAAAAGCACCAGTTCCATTCTGAAAGATCTCACTTCACCTTGCCTCTTGAAATACAACATAGCATTAGGATTGTCCACCATAACATGAGATGTGTCAGAGGAATACTATTGCAGACCCTGAGGTCCAAGAGATTGATCTCACAGACCAAGGTTGCGTCTCAGAAGCCATATGCTTGATGGTCTCCTGTATATACTTTCTAGTCCAATAGGAAGGCCTGTGTCACATTGTCATGGATGGCATGGCAGAAACAAAGGAAAACTCCCTTGCAAATACTGACTGCAACCTTCCCACCATGCCGTACAGAAACAGACTCAGAATCTTATATCATGTACAGTGGATGTCTTTCCAACATCCACTTCAATTGCAGCCAGACCTGCATAAATGTGATGTAAAGCTTGGCATACAGTATCACATAGGTATGTGAAGCCCTGCTGATAAGGAAAACTACTTTGTTTTGTGTGGACTGTTGTAGAATAAACACAAAATAACGGGTAGGATCCTCTACTGGAATTTAGAGGGATGATGATTTCCTCATTAGGTCCTGAAACTCCTTAAAACATGAAAGGTACTCGGGGAACCCTGCCACATTTGGGGATGAAGAATATAAAAGTTGGAGTTATAGAAGTTGGATACCTGGTTCTGAGTTCTGAGGTTCAGAAACAGAGAAATTGATAAAGAAGAGATGTGGTCCCCAAAGGCTTGAGGCCTCTATCTATAACGACCTTCCTTAAAATCTCTGACAGTTGGAAGCGCAAAGAGCTAATACAATCATATGAACATACCCAGGAAAGGACCCTGGGACCAGGAGACTAGAATACTTCCAATTACTTAAGGAAGTGTTCTATAGACCATTTTTTCTGACCAGAAGGGTTTCTGGATTCAGTGAGGGGGAAAAAAATGCAAAATGAAGCAGATTGTCCAGTCACTGGTTCTTAATCCAGCCAAGTCCTGATCATCACCTCAGCCTGATAACAAGTCCAAAGCAGCAGTTTGAAAGGCTGTACAGGGCCCTGCTTCCAGCACTGGTTCATTTCACCTGTGTCTAAGTACAAAACTGTCAGTGCTAAGACATGTCTGAGCTTTATTAGGAAATACAGTGGGTCACAAACTTTCAAAAGTTGAACAAGAGAAAAGAGGCAATATCTTTGAAGAATCACGAGTCTTCCTGTTCAACCTCCCTTTCGTTATTGTCCCTCTAGAAGACAACTTCTCTAGTGCTGTCTGACATAAATCTAGGGGTTTGGTGGGATCTTTTACCTAGTGTCTTGAGTCTGTTTTATTGAGATAGCAAGTGTAGTCTCTACATGAAAGGTAAAAAAAAAAAAAAAGCTGTATTTAGCCTTATTGTTCTTCTGTTTCTATGCCTTGTGGCATTTGATATAAAATCTATTTCTTATATGGTATAATTGGATTATACAATATGGTAATTAATTTTAAATAGTAAACAATGAGTTTCTTTGACACCTAGGAAAGACTCGAAGCCTAAAAGGCTCAAGAGCAGCAATGGCTTAGAATTAGCATTTGACTTGAACTGTGACAAACTCAACACAATTCCTAGAAGCAATTCACCCTAATGTAACTCAATAGTAAGATGCGGATATACTTTATAGAAATTTTAGCACAAAGATTTCACTTCAAGACACAGAAACACAAGATGACTCACAGATAAAATGAAAGCATCTACTCAAACCAATTAAATAAACATCTTGGGATTATTTTATATGTTTTGTGAATCATAAAATGATCAATCTGACTGAAACATTTACAAGAGTCATTGGAGCAGTCAGCAGTCTTAGTGGTAACCCAGATAAGCAAATGACTAAAGCCCATGTAGTAAATAGCTGGATGCTCCATCCTCTATCAAAATCATGGGGGTTTTTTAAATAAAAATATTATAATTAATTTGATATAACAACATGGAAAAATTATTAAGATGCTTGGTAACTTGCTTTTTTATCTCTTAAATAAATTAGGGGGGCAGTAACTTAACAGAATGCTGTCAACAACATTTTTAAAATATAACATGGGTTTCTATATAAAAATACTCATTACTATAAATTAGAAAAATTATTCCACATCAAATCTGACTGCTGCACCCATAGTTTCCTCTCTCTCCTTAATATATCACACTCGGCAAGATGGATTCAAGTTTGTCCCTGAAAATAATGCTGTTTCTTAAAAATGAATAGCCCAGTGGAGAATTTGTGCAAGTATCCTAATTTCCATGTTTTAATGGAATTAAGCTACCTAAGATATAACAAACAGAAATAGTCTCCATATTCAGAGGAAGGCTGCACCTGATGCAAGAGAATGGTAAACTAATATACACGTGGAGATAGTGGAGAAAGCCCTGGATCAGGTAAAGGACACTAGTATACTTTGGCTCATTTGCTTCAAAACTTCCTAGAGTTCTTTAAAAGAAGTGGAAGATGACAGAAGGGCATGCATACATATTCCTCTTGGACCCCTCCCAGCTACAAAAGGAGAAAGAATGCTGGTGCCTAGAAAAAATAGTGATAGTAAGTAACAAAGCAAAAAGTGAAAATATCCACTTGAGGCAGGTTGTATTTAGCAAGGATTTGAACATTGGTTCAAATGCTATTCTCCTTAGACACTGAGATCTTTGGAGTCAATCCATATGAACACAACCTAAGAACTAAGATTTTAGTTCACTGAACCAAAGAGAGGAAATTCTTGGTCCCCCCCACCCTTCCTTGTCCTTGATGCACTGCATGCAGCTGACACACCCCATCACAGGTTTTAACGATAATGCCAGGGAAACCTAGATTGTTCTCAGTTACGCCAGCTCTGCAGGTCTCCTAGCACTGAATATATTTGCTGCTGTACAGAGATGATGGAAAGCAGATCTGCTGAACAAAATGATAGTATATTTAAATACTCACTTCAGAGCAGGACACTAAACTGAAAATTACTTAATCATAACCAAAAATAAATAATGAAAAATATTACTCATACTAGATGTGATGGATGCTTATAAAGTAAGTCATAGTCACTATTTCTTCTACTGCCCATTGAGGGGAAATTGAGAAACTGTTGGGTAATATTATTGTTTATTCCAGTTCAGGCAGTAAGGACAAATTCTAAAAGTCTATTCTGATGCATACATTTTTCAATACATGTGAAGATTCATTCCTTATTTCATTTTCTTCATGGAATACTTCAAGATTCATGTATTCAGTTTTTTTAACCTACTGGGACTAGTAGAGCAGAGCTAAGTTTTGCTGCAGAGGTTGAAGTTTTCGAACTGATATTATTTTAATACGAACTTGATTTTACAAATCTTCTACATGCACCTAGAAGTGCCAAGAGGCACTGTTACTGAATGATTGTTATTATAAGGTAAATACTGATAAAGACAAAGTAGTACATTCCAATTTGAGGCCATGGTTCTTTACATTACATTTCTTTAGATTAATCAGGACCCATATAACAGTATATTTTAGTCTTCCTAAAAAATTTATATATAAGCTTAGAGAATTCCACCTCCATTAATTGCTGTACTACCTAAAAGTCCCTGTCCTTAGCACAGGAAATACCAACGATACTGCAAGGACTGGTGTAAAAGTTCTTCCTTATTTAAGGCAACTGTCAAGTTTATCTGTTGATTACATTTCTGGTTTTCCCACTGACAATAGTACAATGGAAAAATTCTCATAGGGAATGGTTATTTAAATGACAGAATGAAGAAATGCCTTTTGTGGAAAGATAATATTTTACATGCCCACATAACTAAATAATTTTGAATCTGAGCACATTAAATCAATTTAACGTTCTCTTTGTTCTTTTTTCTTAAAGAAAGAAACTAAACACCATATATAAAGCCACAAGTAAAAAAAATTGAACTCAGCATGAAAACTGCAATTTTCATGACTGTGATAGTTGTCTAGTACCTGATACATGTTCAGACTTTTTAATCTTACAAATGTTTTTAACACAGATATTTATGATGCGTTCATAACACATTTAGAAACATAATTTGATTGTACAACTCTCTTTCTAATATATAAATCCCAAAGTAGATCTTTTTTGCATTTTAAGATTAATTTAATACTGCCTTCATCTTCATCTAAAAAAGTCTTTAAAAAGTTTCAAAAAGGGAAAAGTAGCAGGCAGAGAAAGAAAGAACATCAACTGCTCTGCTGCATGGACCAAAGTAGTAACTCTGGATTGGAGGTTCTCAGAAGCACCTCTCTCTCAAAAACTATACAAAGCAAGTGGTTAGAAAACTCTCCTTAAGAACACACCTAGACTCCAAGGACACAGCAAGAGCTCCTATAAATCAGAGCAAAGAACTCCAAGAGAAGAGCTTCCCTACAGGTCTACAACATTAACAATATTTTAAATGCTTGTGTAGCAACAACAGGATGACTTTTGAGAATGTTAATTTTTTTCCCCTTTTTTGTACAAAGTCTTTTAGATTAAGATATGATTTATCAAAACTATTCCTTTAATGGACAAAGGTCTTAATTCCCTTATTTTTCAAACAGCTTGATTTAATACATGCATGAATATGCAGTGGGGAATGTTCTTTAAAAAAAATGAGACAAAAAAGAATGCTCAAAGATAGTTTAGATACTGTAAGTAATTCTGCCTCCCCCTTCCTCTGCACATTTGCTGGCTGTTTTGTTACAGTTCACTTGAAAATGAAGAATTAAATTTCTCAAGAAAATGCCTCATTCCAAAATTAATTAGTTGACCAAGACCAACAACAAAAAATGAGAAAAATATTTTTATATTCACAAACCACTAGTATGACAGAAGCATTTATGAATCTATAACACACAAGATCTATCACTCTTCGGCAATTTTAAATACATTTTCCTCTCAGTCTTTTAAAAATACATACCAATCAGAAAACTTAAGACACAATAAAAAGCAAAGCAACCATAGACAAGCAGGATACCAAAGCTTTATTAGCAGCAGTGAAACTGTACCACTAGTATTCATGACACCATACAAATGAGTAATGAGACACAGCCTCTACCTTGAAACATTTGTAGTCTAAATACACAACAATTTATATTATGAAGGAAGGGGAAACAAAGAATAATACACCGTTGTTGTTGCAATCCAAGCTATGCAAATATTTCATATTCAGGGACTTTTAAATCTATACAAACCCAGTGTAACAGAAAAAAAAATATAGGGCACTTATGAAACTTTAAGACCACAAAAAATAAGCAATTAAAAATGAGTAACTTCCTGTTTTTTGGGGTGATTATTGCAGAAAGGTGTTCCACATATCTATTACCAAACAGATTTACTGACAACTGGTTCCAAGTTGTATTGGCTTTGACTGACAAGAGCTACAAAATTTAAAAACAGATTTTACTGAATTTTCAGCTTGAATTCCTAACCACCATCAGCTCTTAAGAGATAAGCTGTCAACAGTTAACAATCTGATATATGAAGTAAGCAATCTACCTCTTTTTGGACTTTGCATATGCTGTTCCTAATATTTTTTTCAAACATGCTTATAGGCTAATATTGCTATTATATTTGTCCATTCATACAAACCACATTGAAAACTATCTTTCATCCATTATACTGACTAGATGAAAACATTCACTATGTAATAACAATGTATTATCCTTCTTCTTACTTTGTACGTTTAGATATAAATTCTTAAATTGCTGGCGAGAATTAAATCCTTGTAAAAAACTATTGCCGCTTACAATCTTTTACAGAATTAACTATTAGTAGGATATTAATAGAAAAATACTACCAAGACTAACATTCAACTCCTATTCCTCATTAATTCTAGTCTGTGCTAAGACATCTCTAACATCTTTAAACTGAATGAATGTTAATTGAAAGTTCTTTCTTTCTACAGGAAAAAAGAGATGGATACTAAGAACTTCTGAAAAAAATCATTGTGCAACACTTAGTTAAAAAGTTTGAAAACAGCACCTTCCTTCCTTTTAATACCTATTTCAGTCTTGTCTGATTTGCAGCACATGACAGATTTGCAAGTGGAATGCAAGGTTTCTTTGACTGTTCTCAGCTCCAAGTTCTATGTACACGGCTCCTCTGTTCTTGACAATCTTTCCTGAGTGAGTCACACTGCTGCAAGTGTAAAAGTCAGCAATGCACCGGATGGAGCATTTTGCAATGCTGGAGTTCAAGGTGCACTGTCCCCATTCACGGCCTCATTTGTGTGCATCTCTTAAGGCCTTTGAATATCAGATTATTTTACCTTTACAATATCCATAGCATGAACTCCTCCCATCCCTCCCACACCAATGTAAAGGCCACACCCTCTGTTCCCTCAACTCTAGTCTCCTAACATATGACTGAAGAAGCGGGGAAAGAAAGTAAGATGCCCCCACCATGTCAATGAAACCACTAGCATCATTAACAAAAGACATCATGTGAGAAATCACAGATCAAGATGGGAAAGAGAACTAGGGCAAAATTGCATACACTGGCTCAACTTCTAAGAGGGAAGAATATGCTGGTGCTCACAACAGATGTTGCCTAGTGGTCCAGCTATGAGGACTGTGTGTTAGACTGGAATGGTGGGTAAACCACCCAGTACTTATGGTCTGAAGGCAGAGGAAAGTTCAGTGGCCAATGGGAATACACCATAAATGAGAAGATGCTCGCTGGGACCACGGATCTGACCAGCTGATCAGTTGGGTGTGGTTGGTACTCAGAAGAGCTGGACATCCCTGTTGGTTTAATGGAGAAAAGGGCAGTGGGAAAGACTCATAAGCATACCCTGCTCAGAAGGCAGAAGTAGAGGAGGCTACCTTTACAGGCTATGGCAAGAGGCTTGGATTAGTGGTCAGAACGTCATGATCTGCAGCATTAGGAAGGAGTGGTTTTGTCTAATACCCGATTCCTTTGAAAGGTAATTCTGGAGGGAAAAGAGCCACTGGAGCTGCCATCTTGGAAGAGGAGCTTGTCAAATAATCTCTAAAGTCCCACTAAAGGAAGCAGCTGATACTGCTGATGTGTTCCAGTTTGTTTCGAGATAAAGCCCATGCATAGCTGCCTTCTCCTTACTGGGATGTACTAGGGAGACATGAGCTTTTATCTGATGCTGATCTTGACAACTGGGTTCTGGGTACCATAACAGGGACATATAAGACAGCACCCTGCTGGCCAGACCCTGCTTATGGAGGCAAGGAAACAGGGTGTTGTCCTGCCATGCTTCTGAATGAGGATCTAACTCTGAGCAGGATCTTGAATGCCAACATTGCCTTGCTGCCAAGGAGGAAGACCAGAATGAGGTGGTAGTGTCAGGCTGAAGACTTGGTTCCCACATCCACCACCAGGTTCATGGCCTTGCCTAGGAGGAACATTCAAAGTTTCCTTGGGTGATAAAATGCCTCAAGATAGGGAATAAGGCAGTCACCACAAAAAAGTTAAAGAGTGGATCCTCCAAAGGGCATGGCCTTGTGGTGCAGCTAAAAGCAACTATGGAGGAGAGGGGAAAAGACAGATGTTAAGACTCCAACCCAGAAACTGAAACCTTCCCCCTTCTCTCCCCAAAAAGATTATGGTGGAGGAAGAAAAACAATAAGATAAATAATGAACAATAAAGCAATAGGTCAATAAAAATTAAAACAAAACCGTGCAAAGTGCAGTCTGCAAAAAAAGAAATGCTCCAACTCAGCCAAGGGGTAAAGAAGAACTGAGGAACAGAAAGTCTGTGCTGATCTATATAACCCTGAGCATGGGAGAAATATAAGTGGAGGGCTAGAGCACATGCAACAGATACTGGTAAGACAAAGTCTCTGGCTGAAGTTCACGGGGGTGAAACAAGTAAGACTGCATGTGAACAATTAAACAGAGAACCTACTTTTCTGGATTGATACTTGGGAGTTTTCAGTGGTAAAAGATAAATACAATTCTAAAGCTCCTTGACGTAACCAGTCACAGCATAACTGGTGGCTACAGTGGACAATAAGCTTTATATGAGCCAACAGTATGTCCTCATTGCCAAGAAAGCTAATGGCATACTGGGATGTATTGGTAGGAGTGTTGCCAGCAGATCAAGGAAAGTGATTACTCCCCTTTATTCAGCAGTGGTGAAGCCACACCTGAAGTACTGTGTTCAGTTTTGGGGGCCCACGCTACAGAAAGGATGTGGACAAATTGGAGAGAGTCCAGTGGAGGGTGACAACAATGGTGAGGGGGCTGGGGCACATGTCTTATGAAGAGAGGCTGAGGGAACTGGGCTTATTTAGTCTAGAGAAGAAAAGACTATAAGGGGATTTAATAGCAGCCTTTAACTACCTGAAGCCTGGTTCAAAACAGGATAGAGCTAGGCTATTCTCAGTGGTGGCAGGTGACAGAACAATGAGCAACAGTCCCTAGTTGCAGCATGGGAAATTTACGTTAGATAGCAGGAAGAATTTTCTTACTAGGAGGGTAGTAAAACAATGGAGCAGGCTACCCAGAGAGGTTGTTAAAAACCTCTATGGATGGAGATTCATCCCGGCTAGACAAAAGCCTTTGCTGGGATAATCTAGTTGGGGATGGTCCTGCTTTGAGCAGGGGGTTGGGCTAGATGACCTCCTGAGGTCCCGTCTAACCCTAGTTTTCTACGATTCTGTAGACAGCTTCATCTTTTCGTTACAGTAAAAAAGATAAATGACAGTAATGAGACTCTCCTCCTCCTCAAGAACTCTTACTGTTTTTCAGAAGTCTAAGATGAGGGCTGTTTTTAAGTATTACCTGAGTCCTCAGTGTGGTTCTCAGATAGGAGGGAAAGAAAGGAGAGTGGGCAATATAGCATAAAAAGGGTATCCTATAAAATCAAGTGTACCTGGAAAATCAAGTACTATTTTAAACTGATTGACTGTGAATGGGTTCAGTGTTATGTGCAGACATTAAGACTAGGGATAAACATTACACAAGCTGGTTGAATTGATCAGAAACAGATTTAAACCTGTAACAGAACATAAGTTCAGTGCACATAAACCAGTTTCAAAATGGCTGAAACCACTCTGAGATAAACTTGGTTGAATGTAGTATCAGACTTAAATGATTGAGGTCAAACTGATTTATGGAACTTCTGTCCCAGACCCCTTCCTGGTTTAAGTTAGAGTCCCCCAACATCCCAGCATGCTCGGCAGTCCTGGGCTGGGCTTGGTGGGCTGTCTGTTCCAGACAATCAGGGTTGGCCCAACCCCTCTCCTCCCTAGCCGGACCGCAGGTGCGGAAGGGGGGTGGTGGGGAGCTGGGGTTAATCATGGAGCCCAACTCACTGTTACCTCCAGCAGTGGTAGTGCAGCCCGAGCTGGGGCAGCCCTAGGAGGCAGGGGGGCAGCACCTGCTGCCTCCCACCTCCTGCCCCCCATGGGGGCTGTGGTTTGCAAGAGGACTGCACCTGGAGTATGGCTCCCTGCCCCACTCCCTCTCCCTGCAGCAGCAGCAGAGTGAACTACTGTGGCAGGCAGAGGTTAGGCACCTCTCACATGCTGCCTGCTCATGGTGGTACCAGGTGCTCAGGGCAGGCTGCCACGGGCAGTGGCAGGGAGAGGCAATGGACCGCTGCAGCCCAGTCTGCCCTGGCCCAGCGGCCCAATGGTGTGGGCAGCAACTGGCCCATGGCTGCTTCCTCCAAGCACCTGGCACCACTGTGAGCAGGCAACAGACGACAGGTGCCTCAACTCTGTCCACCATGATGGCTTGCTCCCCCACCACCGGAAGAGGGAGGGGGGCTCCAGCTGCAGCCCCCGTGTGGGGCTGAAAGCAGAGGGCGCTGGCCCCCCACTCCTAGGGCTGCCCCAGCACAGGCCACACTGCCACAGCAGGAGACAGTAGTGAGTCAGGTTCTGCAATTAGCCCCAGCTGCCCCCTACCTCCCTCCATGCCTGAAGCCAGGTCACATCCCCCTTCCCCGTCGCCTCAGTGTCGGGCGCCACTCACTTCTCCTCCAAGGGCCTCAGTTCAGGTGCTGTGGCATGGGCTCTGCCTAAGGGGATCTTCAGTGTGGGACAGAGCCAGTGCCATGCCGGTGCCTGCGCTACTCACGCCTTTCCCTCAGGCTATCGGTGTCTGGTTGCTGTGACCCCAGGTCCATGAGCGGAGCCTGTTGGTGCCCACACCACCACCACCCCCACAATGGGGGCATTAAACCCCACCTTCCCCTCAGAATACTGGGGTCTGGCTATGCTCCTGCTCATGCCGCTGGAGCAGTAAGCGGGGATAGGGGGGTGGGGTAACCTCTGGCAGGGCTGCTTCCCCCTTCCCCCTCCAGGCACAACCTAGCTGGGGTCCCTGCAGGCCAGGTGGGGGTCATACTCAGGGCTGCTAGGGCCTGGCCATGCCCCCCTCCCCCAGACAGCTTCCCTGCAGACCTGGCTTCTAGCCTGAGCCACGGCAGGCATGTGCCTGCATTTATGGAATCAAAAGTGAATGTCTATTCACTTGCAAATCAGTCCAATCTACACAGGTTAAACTAACCTGCAAAGATTGAATCAATTCAGGCTTGGTCTTTTTTAATGTGTCCCTAGCTTAACTGTCCTGTAACACAGATCTGGCTTCCAGACAGCCCACAGTGCATCACTCCTCAACCCCAGCCACTGCTGCAACAGGTTGCTCTGATACAGAGTCAGAATTTGACTGCTTCCCTCTCCTTTTTTTTCCTCTTTGGTTTGTACTTTTAACCTCCCCTTGCACTGCTTGTGGGTATAGCATTGAAGGTGTGGATGCACCATGGAATTACAAAGGGGTATAAGGACACTTGTTCATAATTTCCTTCTCAATAATCCCTAGAATTTTATTTTCCTTTTTGACTCCCAGATCTCTTTCCCGTGTGATAACCACTAATGTAGAGACCATTATATTGTAGATATAGTTTGGGTTATTTGTTGTGACCATGTGTATCACTTTACACTTATTTAATCTGAATTTCATTTGCCATTTAGATACCCATTCACTCAACAGTGCCAGATCCTTCTGTAGTCCCTTGCAGGCCCACTTGGTCTTTACCACTTTGAATAATTTTGTGTCATCTGCAAATGTGGCCACCTCACTACTCACCGTCTTTTTCAGATCATTTATGAATATTAAACAGCACCAGTCCCAATACTGATCCCCGCAGAACCCTGCTGTTTAATTCCTTCCAGCCTACAAACTGACCATTTATACTCACCCTTTTTTCTATCTTTAGGCCAAATTCCTGTGATTAGATATGTCCCACTGCACTGGACACCCACTTTTTAAAAACATAATATATAATTATTAAACAGGTACTGTTTCTTACTTTCTTAAAAAAATGTGAAGCCTAAAGTAAGGCTTCTGAAGCATCAGCACATTTCTACCAATTATAAACTCTTTATTATGTATTAATCAAAATTACTTTTTTCCTGTGAAAATTTTATTCAGAATTTAAAGTCTCTATGCACTATTATCTTAGTCATTTAAAGTATGTTTCTATTTAAAAATCCCAAAAGACTAAACTAAAAGGAGAACTGGTTAAACTTTTATACCACATGGTCTGCACAACGATAAACTCAGTTTTGGTGGTCCATTTTACTGCTGTGTTTTTGTCAATTTATAATGAATGGTTTTTGAAAGTCATGTTGCCTCCACATAGTAGTTTTATAAGTCATTCCCTGTTAGTCAGAAGTGTGTTACTTATGCTTTGTTCGATACACATTCCCTGCTTCAATTTCCAGACAACAACAAAAGCAAATGGAAGGAGGTGATTAAATGTTGAGCAGCTACATGTTCTGCTATGCTGATTTGCACCACATGGGACTATTTGTATAGTACTGTGGAGTGTAAATGGGATATTTTAGAAGAGATAAGTATCACCTGTGTGTTAACATGGAAGGATTTAAAAAATGTACTAAAGGATATCATATTCCTACACTGATTAGAAAGTGCAGTTAGAGATAGAAACTCTAACATGTTTGTAAGTAAACTGCTTTATCTTAGAAGACCAAGGAAAAAGCATTTTAGAAATTAACATGAGGAGAAGCTGACCAGTTTAGAAATATTGCAAAATATTAATTCATTTCAAATGCAATTTTAAGTATTATTTCTGATTCTTACCTTCCCAACTAAAGATCCATAAACAACACTGGTATAACCATCTATAAACAGAGATGGTGTAAACAGTATAGTTCTCAGACATTCCCAGGAGCTCACATAGATTTAAACCAACGAACACTGCAATGCCACCACAACTGAGCATTAGGAAATAAAACATGAGGTTTGTATAGAAGTAAACAGTTTTTAAATGGGAGAATATGGTAAACATGAAAGAACAGGTAGATTAAAGCCATACAGACCACATCCAGAATAACTCCAATTCCCAAATCCCAGCAAAAAAGTTAGGTAGGCTAAAGGAAAGCCTGCACACAAATCTAAAAGTTACTGTCTTCAGCACAACAATATGAATAAAATCTAAATTTGGTCAAATTTACCTTTCTTGCAGCGTGTATGTCGAAAAATGGCTTGTTTCGAACACTGAATGGTTCCTGTGCTTTGTCAATAAGACCATTCTTCATCTTTTCGTGTCGTGGAAATATAATCTCTTTTTCTATGCATGCGAGTCGAACATTAAAATCACAATCTCCAACTGGCTGTCTCTGCCAAGTTAGACAAAATTAATTTCAAAACCAAATACCTATCAAGTTATTTGAATAAACTAATGTTTGACTTGCAAAATATTTACAAACATGCACTAATCATCAAATTATTATAAGATATACATCTTTCCTCCAAAGTTGCAACTTTTATGTATTTATCTAGGACAAGAGATATCTGATCCAATAATGATCAGGACATTTATTTTTTTACATAAGTCAACTGCTGTGCTCAAGATCTAAGGGTAGAGAAATTAGTTGCCTAAATACCTTTAAGAGTCTGGCCATCAGAGAACAAGTAATGCTTTCAAGTAATAAAGCAATTATTATCCAAATATGTTTATGAAAAGCAACCATAACCTGTTTTTTTGGTACAGTATTTTCTTCCTAATCCTGTATGAACCAAGACAACAATTACATTTTACAATGACAATACAACAATGCCATTTCCACAGCTAAACAAATCCCTTGCTTCAAGTACACTAAAGACTTTGCAATAAGAATTAGAGATGTACATGTATTATCTCTGTTATGAAACATACCCTGTTGGGAGGTGGGGGAGAAGGGAAAAAAAAACATGGTTATAAAAGTTTAGAAAATCTGTAAAGAAACAGTAATGGCAACAAAAAGAGCAGAACGTCAGCCATATAAAGATACTAAAAAGTTCTAGCGTAATCCTCAGCGGTATACTGTGACCTTTCAAGAGCTGAAACAAATCACAAACTACATCATTCAGTGCAATGCATCAGCTCAATAAGGCTGTTCAAATCACACATCTGGCACATCAACATTGATCATAATGGGGTTTGTTACCTTTGGATTGCTACGCAGTGGTAGCAACATACTGTACTTGCCATTATCTGAATACAAACAAGCTACACGCAAATTTTAATGCTAATTTTGGAAATGTTAATGTCAATAAAATGGATCCATTTACCAAAACAAAAGGTATAACTTATACCTAAGTATTTTTTATCCAGTGTAAAATATTTAACTTATTCAAACTAGACTACCCATCATCTGCTCTTTCACACACAACTTGTTAAACTTAAAAAAAAAGAAGTCCTCCTTGACCTTCAGAGAGCAAGCCTCAAAAGTTTCAGCCTAAGTGATGAAAGTTTTGAAGAGTTAAAAGCAATGAAAACAGGAAACCAGAAAAGCAAGAAAGGGCTCTATTGCATTTGGCAGACATGAGGATTAGCACAAGTATCAATCACAGGGGCTTCCCAAATCAAAGGCTGATATGGGAGGAGAAAAAGGAAGAGAACTTACACAATGGGAAAGAAAAGCAGGCATTCATTTTTCCAACACGTGTCAAAAGGAACAGGACAAATTTAAGAGAGAAATTAAACAGCAAACTACATGCAATTAAATTAATTTCTAATTAACGTAAAACCATAATGTAAAGGAGATTGAACCATGAAAAAAAAAAGAGAAGCCATCTTAAATTTCAAGTCAGAGATATGATGAAATGAAAGATTTAAGCGAACAGGAGTTTGCAATGCAACATCAAGAGTCTTTTATTTACAAGGCAGCCTCCTGGCTCTATTCTCACCTACTAAGGCCCTAAATCTCCCCCCAGAAACCTCCAAATTCCAGGGTCCTCTTCCTCCACCCATTTATGGCCCCAGAAGACCCAGCTTTCCCCCCAACCAAAATTGTTGTCTCCTCTTTTCTAAGTCTTAGATTATCTAGTGGGACCAAAGAGCCCTCCGCTTCCCTAAGATGCAAGCTCTCTGAGCATCAGCTCTCTTATCATTCCAAGAATCCTTCCTGATCACTGCTGCACAGCACAAAAAGAACCTCTGATCCAAAAACTTTCTCCAGCCCAAAATAGACACTTCTGCATAGTCACTTCACAGCTAGGGACAGAGATTATACATAAACCAGTTTAAGTGATCAGAACAGACATTTAGTGCACATAAACCAGTTTGAAAATGGCCAAGACCGGTTTCAGGTAAACCTGGTTGAATGCAGTATCAGACCTAACTGAACTGGCTCAAACCGGTTTATGCAATGTCTGTCCCAGACCCCTTCCTGGTTTAAGTTACACCAGACATCTCCAACATCCCAGCATGCTCTCTAGGCTGGGCGGGGCTCTGCTCTCTGCTCCAGAAAACTGGGCTGGCCCCTCCCCTCTGCTCTATAGCTGGAGCAGGAGCAGATAGTGGCCTAACTCTGGCCTGCCATGGCCCCTGAGGCAAATTCCTCCCTCTGTCCCATTTCCCCCACTGGCAAATCTTGCAGATGACAGCTGGGGTTTGCCAGCCCCAGCCGCATCTCCATGGTTTGCCTGCAGCCACGCAGGGAGGGGGTTAGACAGCTTCACCAAATACAGAGCTACATTTACATTTTAAAACAGAACCTGTAAAAGATGAGAATACCTAAACAAAGCCTTTCTGAATGCCCAGCTGTAAGGAGACACAGGATTAGTAAGACTTATGCAATGCTTTTTCTTGTATTCCTGGTTTACATTTTCAGTTAGACTAAGGCAGGGGTGGGCAAAATGCATCCCGCGGGCCAGATGTTGTCCTCCAGGCCATTCTATCCGGCCCACAGGGTCCCTAAAAAATTTAGACAATTTATAGTTATCTGCCCCTGGCTGCCTGTCATGCGGCCCTCGATGACTTGCCAAAACTCAGTAAGCAGCCCTCCACCCAAAATAATTGCCCGCCCCTGGACTAAGGTGTGCATGCTGTGTTTTACTGGCCTGCATCTTAGCTTAGGTGAAGATTTTTGGTAGTTCCCTGTTGTATGCTTTGCAAACTGCTGCGTTCAATACATGCTTGCTTCAGAAAAAGGACTTTTTCCCTATCCCCACCCCTCAGTCTGGCAGCAGCTGCCCCTCCCCCTCTCCTGGGCTGATGGCTGGCATCCCATGAGGTGCGCTAGCTCCAGCTAGTGCCTGGCCATACCCCTTCACTCCAGCAGCGAGGAGTGAGAGCCTTGCAGGGCATCTCTCTTCCTTCCCCTTTGGCAGTGGCTGGCAGGCATGCTCTAGCACCCCCCGGCTTCTTGCTTGAGCCACTCTAGGCATGTGTCTGCATTTCCTTACTTAACAGAGAATGTCTGTCCAATTATTAATCAGTTTAAGCTGCACAGTTTAGACTAACCTGCAAAGATTGAATCAATTCAGGCTCGGGCTCTTTGAATATCTGTTCCTAGACCATAGGTCCAACTGGTCATCAAAAACAATTTCTAAAACCCATGCAACTCTCCACTCCAGATTGCCTGACATGACTTCCCATCCCACACTTTAGGTCTTTTCCTTTCTAAAATGTGGTGTTATGGGAGATGGAAGGAACTGAAGCTATCTGGCTGTTGACCTTTTGTCTACAACATTGGCCAAAAAAGTAAGATAGTATGGCTGAGTTGCACGGAATGAAATAACATTTGGTTTTCTCTCATTCATTTGGGCTTTTTCCAAGTCATTTTATTACTGTAGATCAAGTTAAATGGATGAAAAATTAGGTCAGTGAAAATTCTTAAAGAAGGGTGAGCAACACACCTGTTACCCACCCTGCATGAGATGGTGTGATGCAACAGAAGCTTTTAAAAAACACCAGTCAAAAATACTATGTTCCATTGGTCACTCAAACCTTTTATTTACAGCACACTGAAAACTCATCTATGTAATGACTGACATTCTAAGAAAATCTAATCATCAGGGATTCACTTGAAGACGCATTTACTTTTGCGGTTTCACTGTAAGAAATGCATGGATATTCTCCCAAATAGATTTATTCTTATGGCATTTAGACTAACTGTTGCCAGTGCAAAGCTGTGTTCAGTTTTACTGTTCTTATAATAGTTTGTGTTATAGTAATTGATATGAAAGTAATTTTGATACATCTTTATATTATAGCCAAGGTTGTGTCAGTAAGGCAGTGATTAACTTGAGGAGCCCTTAACTGTTCACATCTAAAAGAACCAATGTCTGTGAGTTAGCATTTGACTTGGGCTCCCCCTCTCCCCCAAGAAGTGAAGGGGTGATACATGTTTATAGCTAGACTGGCAACAGTACATAAAAACAGCCTCAAAAGCATGGCTTTGTCTTCAGTGTTCCTGGGTAAAAAGGCATATGAGGTTCTTGCTGGGAAAGCAAGTTGACTGAGAGATGCAAAAAGCTCTGGCATGATGCAAGAGGCAGGGATTACGTTCTCTCTCTGAAAAAGCTCGGTGAGGACTGAATATTTGGATGTAATGTGCAGGGTAAAAACAGGTCAATGCTCCAGTATTCTTTTGTTCATTTACTTTTATATCTCTGTCTCTAATCTCAATGTACGGTTACTGATTTCTCATGCTTGTTCTGTTTTTATAATAAATCCTTTTGTTGTCTCTTTATTGACTGCCTGTGGAAGGGGCGACTTCCAGGCAAGTGATAATCCAGGCTGACTCTCTTTCTACAGAGAAAGGAACCTATAATTTCTTCTCAATCCAAAAACGGGGTAGCCACCTGGGGTTGGAAGAGATTCCTTCACAACAAATAAGACCCTGGTATAAGCACAGCGAAATGGAGGTTTGCTTGGATAGGGAGTTCCTTGCAGCAAGTATCTGCACAGTACGGAGAAACTTGGGTTTGTAGGGGTTTCCCACAGATGGGTTTGTGACGCTAATGATTAACATTCACACAAACTTATTTTGTATTTCCAATCTGGACGAGTCTAAGAAGTTACTACCTTATTCTCATAAGGATTCCTCTAAGAGTCTTTCCTGGTATTTTTTTTTTCCATGTTCAAAGTAACATTAAATCCAATTATTTTTTTCCTAAGCACATTCCACCAGAACCTTCTGCCAGAGGTGTAGTGATACATCAATCCAATGTTGGATCAGCATCAATATAAAGAAAATTGACTGTATCGGAAATCAGCCTAATGTGACTGATAATTTGGCCAATAAATGGCTCATGCATGCATGCAGCTGCAGTGTAGCATGTAGATGGCAAGGAGCACAGCCCAGCAGCTTGGAGACCTGTGTCCAGCTGGCAAGCCTGTTGTGGTGAAAGGGGAGGGAAGTGGCTTGTGGGGGCAGATCAAGATCCCTGCGGTGAGGGAGGGAGTGGGGCTTGGGCAGGCAGGGTGGGGCAGGGCACGAGACAGAGCCGCAAGCAGTTCACCTGGGGGGCATGGGAATGGTGGGGCTCCCGCTGCTGTGTGCACCCTGGAAGGGCATGGGGAAGGGCATGTGCCCCTGAATCTGCACAGGGTAGGATGGGGTTGGGCAGGTGGCAGCTGTAGGCTGGGGCCAGGGCTGCACTGGGCTCTTCCCAGCAGGGGCTGGGCTGGGCTTCACTGTGCTTCAGGTGGGTGGTGGCACTAGGAGGGCTGCAGCCACACCAAAATTTGCTGTAGCTCCCCCACACCTCATCCCACCTGTGGCCCCAGCCCGCAGCTCCAGCCCAGCCCACCCCGATACAAGGACACATGCCCCCCATGCCTCCTAGGGTGAGCGCAGCAGCAGGAACTGCCTCCCCCTGCACCCCCCAGATGAGCCATGGCTCTGTACCACAACCCTCCCTGCCCAGGCAGCGCCTGCCCCAGCCCCACTCCCTCCCTCACTGCAGGGGCCTCAATCTGCTCCCCCCTCCCCACATCCCTTCCCTTCCCCTCTCCTCTTCCACCACAACAGACTTACCAGCTGGACACTGCTCTTCAAGTTACGGGACCGCGTATCAGAAATCAGATCAGTATTGGTCGATATGCCTCCTTAAAAAAAAAAAATCGGCTATTGGTATCAGCCCCAAAATCTCTATCAGTGCACCCCTACCTTCTGCTTTCCAATATCCCTACATCCCCACTAAGTCCCTTCTTATGAGAAACGTTGCTCAACCAGAGAGCTAATATTTAAAATTAGCAACCTGAAATAACGTGGAAAGAATGTTTACACTATTATTTTACAACATTCATTTAAATAGGCTTTACTGTAGTAGCAGAAATTAATCTGAAGCTTTTAAAAGTCTGTAACTTCAATTAATTTATTTAATTCCACATGAATCTTCTAATCACCTAAATCTTTCTTCCTTAAAGACTCCTTTGACTTCTCATACTTATTCTGAAGAAGTTGTAGCTCTGAGACACAACTTTTATTTCAAGGCTTGTTAAGAAAAAGGTACGTTGGCACTGGTTTCCTGATGAAGGTCAAAGCTTAGTTGAAAGAAGAGCATATGGCTTTGGGACAACATGGCAAACGGTGGTAATTTCTCCATCAGCCAAATAAACTGAAAAATAGGGGTATGTT
Organism: Alligator sinensis; assembly: GCF_000455745.1. NCBI lineage: Eukaryota > Metazoa > Chordata > Crocodylia > Alligatoridae > Alligator > Alligator sinensis. The sequence continues at coordinate 1,552,755 of NW_005842109.1, forward strand.
TCACTCTCAAAGCATTTAATTTTAGAAATAAACAGAAAATTAGCATAACTCTGAATTTAAAATCAAGGACATATTGAATTCAAGTAATGTTGGGAAGGTTTTTCTTTGTTATTAGTTCACCATAATTAGCAAATGTTGCTTAAAGAATGGAATAAAAAGCACTCGAAAGAAAAACAAGATCAGACTGGGACAAGTCTGACTTAAGTCTCAAGATGGTAAAACCCCAGCTTTTAGCAAAAAAGGTAGGAGGTAATGTAGGCTGTAATAAATAACTCAAAAAGACATTAACAAAAACAGGAGGAGATTGTTTGGACAGCATGTAGACAGAAGCATATATTTATAGAATTCTTCCAAAAATGGATACAATGTATTTTAGAATCTACTCTGGATATTAAAAAAACAAAACAAAACAAAAACTTTATATGCCTGATGAGACGTATCAAAAGATGCTCAAGGGTAAGACTACTTGAATTTTTAGTTGTGTTACCATGTGTTGATTAAAAAAAGTTTGTAAATTCTCAAGTAGACACTACACCAGTGTTTGCCTCAGAATATAGACATTTGCTACTATAGTACAGCTTGGGGTTAAATACAATTAGCAAGAAACATCTGTCCTATTTATCCTGGAATTTATAAGCGTCTTTTGTTAGTCTGTGTTAATAAACATGTATTTAAAACGCAAGCAAAAAAATCAAGTTTAAGCATGCCCTGAGAGAGAAGTCATCTGCTGACTCAACACCACCTTCGAGAGCAGTGATGCTCAACCAGGCTGTAGCAGCAACCTTGAGATTCCTTCAGGTATGCAATCAACTCACAAGGTAAGCTCAGAAATTTCAAACAGGAATCCACAGTGTTAAAACCATTCTGACCTGGTATGGTCTTTCTCAGTTCTTTCCAACAGAAAAACTGTTCTATTATTTTTCTATAGTAAAAAAAAAACAACAGTAAAAACTAAGAGCCAGAATTGTCAAAGGGGTGCCTCAAGTCTAAAAAAGGTAGAGAAACACTGTCCTAGAATATTTGGGGGGGGGGGGGGTTAATCTGGTGCACCAATGTATGTTTCAGAGATCAGAGCATGAATTGCTATATAGCACAATATACCATAGCACCTTAGTTAACAGTTTTGCATTTTTAAGAAATCACTCCATTATAACAGAAGAGTAAGATGATCCCCAAAATGTAAAACTTAATTCCCAGTGGAATAAATCCATGAATATTGCCCCATTTTACAAAATGCACTGGAGATGGGCAGTTATTTTGAATGTAAGGCTATATTCTTCAAACTTTGCTCACAAACAACATGGAGACACAGGAACCAAATGCATTATACAAGGGACCTGAAAGCTTTATAAAAATCAAAAACATACACTCACAAACCCTTTCTACCTACTGTATAGAAAATGATGCAATCAATTAAATGAATTGTAAGATTTTAAGACTTATAAACAATAAATAAAACAGCATAGGAAAAAATGAATGAACCTAACATGGATTCCTCAGTTAAACCAAGAGACTGAAAGCTACTTGGCACTTGGTTATGTCTGAACCTGTATTGCCCAGCTACACCATAGTAATTCTCTTTCAGACAATGGTAGATGGGAAAATGAGGTATTTGAATGATAAGTTCAATGAAAATTATTTCTAATGGAAACGCTTACAGATTTCTATCTGGATGCTGCCAGACAGTACTTTAATAAAACATACTGGGTTTTTGTATCCATTTGACAGTTAGCTTCGTCTGGGGCAGACTGAGAATCCCTCCTCTTTCTTTTTTAAATTTGGTATGGAAATAAACTGAACATATTATTTTTCATCCCAAAAAGCAATACCTTAAATATTAATAATTCAATACATACAATATACACCCAAATATCATACATACTTTGATATATGCCACAACTGCCTTAACTTCAATGATTGTGAAACTAGACTACAGCATAAAAACAGGCTAAAATATTAGTCTTTGGTAACATGATTACTGACAATTCAAAGTACACACAGCTGACATCTGCATTTCCAAATAAAATCCTATTATAAAGTTTCTCCATCTTCTGAAGGTCTGTAAGTCTAATATCTTGAATATTACATTAATAACAGAGTATACATTTCTCTCAACAGAAGTATAATTACCAATACGTATTTTTAATACTTTATTTTAAGACAGCTTCATGAAAATATATATTCTTTTAAAAAAAACCAATTAATTAATTGGTAAGTGCCTTTTTATTCCCCAGATAAATTCTTTACTAGATAGTAGCAAGTTGGGAGTTGAGGAATATCTTTAATATTTATGTTTCTTTTCATTTTTTAACCAGAAAAGAGAGAGTAAAATAGTATTATAGTAATGAAATATGCTGTAAAACTATGACTATGAAGGTTTTTCATTTCTAAAATAGAAACTAACAGCTAGACTACTATTAGAATTTGACAATGCATTTTACAATGAACATTTTCTAACCTTTAAAACTCAAACATTCACAGAAATGAGAGAGAAATTAATGGCAAAGAAACTAGGAGTCAAATGTTTTATACAATTTATCTGTGGTACAAGAATGGAATATCATATGAGATACTGCTGCTTGGAGATAAGAATCCTAACTAGCATGCTACTGACATTTATTCAATATTGTTATGGTGTCCATTAATGTTGCAGAATACTTCTATGAATTATTATATCAATAAAAACAGTTTTGGGGACTCAAACCTGTTACCAAAAAGCCAAACAATAATGTTATAAATATTCTGCACTGCCCCAAAAATAAACTCCTTGCTCATGGCTCTATTCAGGTGCATAGCTCAAGCACAGTGAAGAGAGCTCACTGTGGCCGCAACCCCCAAACTGCAATTCACAATTCAGCAACAGAGGAAAAGATGGGAGAAGTGGTGACATTTTTTTGCAACTACCTAGTTGGTCTAATAAAAGATACCACTTCTCCAATTCTGATTACACGTGGTGACAGCATTCAGACACTGCCCTGGAGCACTAGAGTAAGTGCTACTGCTGCCATCACTCATCCCTTCTTTTGCCCTGCTTCTGAACTTGGGGGAGTTGGGAGGGAGAGAGCAAACAGGAGTTTTTATTATATGCTAAAAACATTGTTTCTCCTTCCTTTACTATCTATCCTTCTTTCCTTATCATAGTAGCTCTCAATAGGCCTATACAAAGCGGCTAGTACTCGCATCAGATTTGGATTCAGCCAATTCAGGGGACAGTGATTTGATTCGGTGATACGAATCACTGTCCCGAATTGATTTGGATGAATCTCCCAATTGGCCCCATCCCCAACCTGTTCTCCCAGCTCCCGGCTCTTTAAAAAAAAAAAAAAGTCCCCACTCACCAGCTGCTGCCAGGCGGAGGGCAATCCCCGCTGCTACCATGAGCCCCCAGAAGCCCTGAGGCCGCTGCAGCAGCTGGTGAGTGGGGACTTTTTTTTTTTTTTTAAAAAGAGCTGGGAGCTGGGGCCAGGGGGTGCTAAGGGAGCAAACAGGAGATGTAGCCTGGCAGGGGTCCCCCCATGGTCCCCTCCCCATTCCTCCAGCCCCACCTCCCCCACTCCCTACTTACCAGCATGGAGTCCGGATCCAGCTCCCTGCTGCAGTGAGCAGGGACTGCTCGAATCGCCAAAGCTCTCCAAATCTTTTCTGAATCGATTCAGAGAGATTCGAATTGATTCAGACCTTTTAACTAGTCTCCTGATTCGATTCGGATTCAGAGATTCGGCCACCAAATCAGGTGGAATCTCCTCTGAATCTAATCGGCACCCAAAGCTGCACACAGCCCTAGCTCTCAACATATAATACTTACTGTTAACATTTACAGGGATGCCCTTAGGCTGTACAGTATCCCCCAATGAGATGAATGGGAGTTGCAAAGTTCCCACTTCTCAGAGCTATGAATTCAAAATATTTGACTTTTGGCAATTGCTCTGGTTCATCCACATTCATATTTAAAAAGGCTGGTTTGATTTGTCATGCAGTACATACAAATGTATGAATTATATCAGATGTTTGACGTCATTATGAGGACAAGTGTAAAGTCCTGCACTTAGGACAGAACAATCCCATGCACCAGTACAGGCTGGGGGCTGACTGGCTGGGCAGCAGCTCTGCAGTAAAGGACCTGGGAGTTACAGTGGACAATAAGCTAAATATGAGCCAGCAGTGTACCCTTGTTGCCAAGAAGGCTAAAGGCATACTGGACTGCATTAGTAGATATGCTGCCAGCAGATTGAGGGAAGTGATTATTCCTCTATATTCAACACTGGTGAAGCCACATCTGCAGTACTGTGTTCAGTTTTGGGTCCCCACTACAGAAAGGATATGGAAAAATTGGAGAGAGTCCAGCGGAGGGCAACAGAAATGGTGAGGTGGTTGAAGGACATGACTTATGAGGAAACACTGAAAGAACTGGGCTTATTTAGTCTGCAGAACAGAAGACTGAGGGGGATTTAATACCAGCCTTCAACTACCTGAAGTGGGGTTCAAAAGAGGATGGAGCTAGACTGCTCTCAGTGGTTACAGATGAAAGAACAAGGAGCAATGGTCTGAAGTTGCAGCAAGGGAAGTTTAGGTTAGATATTAGAAAGAATTTTCTCACTTGGAGGGCGGGGAAACACTGGAACAAGTTACCCAGAGAGGTGGTGGAAACTCCATCCTTGGAGGTTTTCAAAACCCAGCTAGACAAAGCTTTGGCTGGGATGATTTAGTTGGGGATGGTCCTGCTCTGAGCAGGGGGTTGGACTAAATGACCTCCTGAGGTCCCTTTCGACCCTAACTTTCTATGATTATGCAGGTACCAATGAATGTTCCACAAAATAAACTACCCATTCATAATAAGGCTACATTACAAAGTCAAAAGAAATATTCATAGGATCATAGGTAAGTAGTGCTGGAAGGGACCTCATACAGTCATCTATCCCAGCGTTTCTCTACTTGTGGATTGTGACCCAAAAGTGGGTTGCAAGAATATATGAAAGGGTTGCGAACAAACTTTAGAAATGGATCAACAAACTTGTGAGAAAAACATGGGAAACCATAGCTTTTCCCCCCTTGCAGACTAGCAGAGTTCCAGCCTGCAAGAGGATGCTTGGACCCCCCCTCCCCCCCATACATTCACCCCCTGCCCCACACACTGGGGGGCAGGGGGCAGCAGGTCAGGAGTGAGAGGCACTGGGTCAGGATTGACCACTGAGTTTACAAATGGGTCCTGGTAGAAAGGTTGAGAACTACTGATCTATCTAGACCCCTGCTCAAGGTAGGATCACCCCTGACTCAGCCATCCCAGCCAAATGGGCATCTAACCTGCCTTCAAAAATTTCCAAGCATGGAGATTCTGTAGTTTCTCTAGATAACCTGTTCCAATAACTAGCCACTCTCATAGTCAGAAAATTCCTCCCAATCCTGAATTTCTTCTGCTGAAGCTCGAGGCTATTGCTTCAATCTTGTTCACTATGGCCACAAAGCCCATATCCATCCTCTCTACAATCAACCTTCAGGTATTTGAATTCAGGATGCTTTTAACTGACATGATTTCCATTCATTTATAAGAATTGCCTTTGGCAGGCAGCAGTGTATTTCACAAAAATAATCATCATCTTGTGGGACATTGGGGGGGGGGGGGGGGGGGGGGGGAAGGAAGGAGAAAGTTAAGATTCCTTAAAAGTTAATCAACTTTTCTTTTCTTTTTCTAAAAAAAGGTAATATATTAAAGATTCATTGAAAATACTGAGTTTATAAGTTCATACAATATACATGGAAGCTACATCTGCAATTTTACACAACATTTTGAAAACATGATGCAACAAAACATTGTTTTTAAGATAATTCTTTAAAAAGGCCTGTAAGAGGGAAAGAAATAGGTTTCTGGACTTCAAGACAGAAAAAGGCCTGATATGTTTATTTACGAGTTTGGTTTTTAATTAGTTTGGGTTTTTTTTTAAACATACTAGATATTCAGGTCTCATCTTCCATTTTCTTGCACAAATTCTGTAAGTGACTGTAAAACTTATTACAGTGACACCACAGGAAACAAGCCAAACCTGAGTAAAACTCTCACTCAGACATGTGACAAATAGTGATTTTTTTTTTCTGTTAAAGGAGTCAGTACCATCACCCCATTTATTGTTTCATAGTTGGTAGGGTCGGAAGGGATCTTGCGCTGGGCAGGAAAGAACACTGGGGCCATATGACCCCAGCCAGTTGCCTGTCCACTCTCCTCTGGAAGCCCCCCACACCCCGCAACGTAGGGGAGAGCACCACCTCCCTTGGGAGTCTATTCCAGGTTCTGGCAACCCTTACTGTAAAGAAGTTCTTCCTGATGCCCAACCTAAATCTGCTTTCTGTCAGTTTGAGGCTGTTGTTCCTGGTTATTCTAAGGGGTGACCTGGTAAACAAAGCATCGCCTATTTCTTGCCCCCATCCCGATGAATTTGTAAACAGCCACAAGATCTCCTCTCAGCCTTCTCTTGCAGATGCTGAAGAGATCCTGGTCTCTCAGTCTCCACTCGTAGGGTCTTACCTGCAGGCCCCTACCCATAGAAGTGACCCTCCTCTGGACCCTGTCAAGGTTATCCACATCCCTCTTGAAGTGAGGCACCCAGAACTGGACGCAGTACTCCAACTGCAGCCTGACCAATGCCGCACAGAAGGGAAATATCACCTCCCCAGACCTGTTCATGATGCACCTGCTAATGCATGATAGAGTTCAGTTAGCTTTACTGATTACCTCGTCACATTAATGGCGCGTATTCATCTTGGAGTCAACTATGACTCTGAGATCCCTTTCTGCCACTGTGCTGCAGAGAAGGTCCTCCCCTAGCCTATAGGTGTGCTGGCGATTCCTTCTCCCTAGATGCAGCACTTTGCACTTGTCTTTGTTGAACTGCATCCTATTCTTTTCTGCCCACTTTTCCAATGCGTCCAGGTCCACCTGGATTCGATCCCTTCCCACTAGTGTGTTTACTTTACCCCACAGTTTTGTGTCATCAGCGAATTTGGACAGAGTGCTCTCCATGCCCTCATCCAAGTCACTGATGAAGACACTGAATAGCACAGGTCCAAGGACCATGCCTTGGGAGACCCCATTTCCCACATTTTTCCAGGTCAATACCAAACTATCCACCACCACTCTCTGGGTGTGACCCTTAAGCCAATCTGTCACCCACCTGACCATGTAATCAATGTAATCAATGTCACAGCCGCTCAGTTTGAGACTAGGATGAGATACCATATGGAAGGCCTTCTTAAACTCCAAGTAGATGACATCTACCTCGACTCCTGCATCTAAGTATTTTGTGACCTGGTCCTAATTAAGCTATTATATTGTCATTTATTTAAGTCCTTATCCTTTATAAATCTGCCAGAGGCAGTTTTTCTCTCTCCTCCTGAACTACATAGCATGTAAATGTTTTATGCTCTTAGAGTCAGAGATACTAACTCTTGACTACGAGTCCATTTTATTGTAATTTTTTGAGAATTTTAAAATAGTACATTTTATGTTCATATTACACTCTTAAATAATTCACCCTTTAGTTACTTAAAGGGGACTACCCGGTTTTCTATGTAACATCCACACAAATTTCCAGATATGGAAGTAAAAAACTAAATTGCATATTAAGAGAACTGGAAACAAAGATTATAATATTCTACCATGATGCAATAAACACATGCAAGCTGAAAAGATAATGGGCATATTAAATGAACACTTTCAGCCATAGATTAACTATAAACTCATAGAGTGAAATAAAACAAGTTGTATAATGAAAGGAAGTACTTTCCAAAGTAAGCAGTATGTAACACAACTAAAATTCATATTTACAAGGCAAAAGCACATGTAACAACAGACTAAGAAATAAAACATCATGAGGACAAGAAATATAGACTTACAGCTTGTCTGCACAACTTAGTTTGCAGTCAGCTAGGATCCAACTTTACAACATACTAGTTACTCAACACAAAGTCCCCAAAAGGACATGGCACACAGCAAATGTAAGGTAGCTTTTTCCACTGTTAATGGTACATTATTTTTTCTATATACAGAAGAGCTTAGCTAAACTGAATTTTAAGAGAGATTACTTTAGAAATTTAGTGCCCTGTGTCAGGTCTTTCTGTGTCTGAAAAGACCACAGCGGAAGCCATTACAGCTCAAACTTCCCACATAGTTAAAACTTGGTATACCTCAGGCCTTGCATACTTGTGAAGACACCAGGTCATAATTAAGCTATTAGAAAGAGCTGCAGGACCCTACTACATGTTCAAATTAAAGCTAGCTAGAAACCAGCTACAGAGTTGTTACACATTTTCAAACACTAACTTTATAGCTGATTAGCTCTTTTTGTAGCTGGTAAGTAGTTTTTATCACATGATAAATACTTTGCATGTATGAATGGTCTAAATTAATTGTGCAGTTATAGCCAGTTAATTGTGTGATCATTACTTTGTACAGGTGGCCAGTCTAAATTTATTGCACCATTAACCAGTTAATTGCGTAATATATGTAATGTATAGCAGGGGCCATAGGAACACAAGGGAGAAGGCAGGGAAAGATAAGGAGAGAAGATCATGTTGTATTTTGTCCATTTTCTTTTAGAATATAGTACCAAGATCCTGATCCTATGCAGGCAGAAGTGGAGACAGAAGAGGGGAGAGAGCGGGGAGCTGAAGTGGGAGTGGCAAAAAGGCAAGTTTCAAGGATGGGGTTCAATTAAGTTGAAGTGAATGATTTAGCTAGGAAAATGGCATAACTGAAAGGAGAACATTTTTTTTAGTTGCAGGAAGTCAGCTGGTCTTGATTTCGGCCAGAGACACGCCAAAGTCAGAAGAAGAGGAAGCTGAAGTTTGGAATTAGCCCAGAGGGAGCTGACAGGTCAGATTCTTCAGTGGGGCAAGAGAGTCAGCAGTGGAAGAATAAGGTGTGGAGAAAATCTGCCATTGTATCAATAGAAGAAGTAACAGAAAGAAAAACTGAAAACGTGAGAAGGCATCAACACTGGTACACTGGCAGTCACAGAATGATGAATGACAGCGTGTGTTACTTATCCTTAAGTGATACATATGCACAATTTTTCAGCTAATAAGGGATGCTGGGAAGATATTTTTATTATGTGGTTTATAAGCATGCTTAGAGTATAATGTTAATTTATTTTAAATACATTAATGTAATATGTATGTAACGTATTACATTACACTAAACCCATAATATGTATGGGTTTAGTTTTTTATGGGTCTGAAGATCAATTCTAGAGGGTCTCCCATATACAACTAAGCACTGCCTGCTCTTTGCAGATGTTAATTTATGCTGCCCAAAAATGTATCCCCTTGAAATAAAAAAAAAATAAAATTAGCAACTGTTTTAATATTAGGTATATTCTATGCACAGTGAAAGGAAAAGACCTATAAAGCCTTTCAGAAGAACATCAAGCAAGATGACATCACCATTAACTAGCAAGCATTAAAACATTATGAATATTCGGGAAAGAAGCAATTTGTATAAATGGAGAAAGAGCCTAATTTGAACTAAGTCTTTTTTTCTAAGTTGCTATCACTAACAAAGCCATTTTCAAGATTACCTAATTTTTAAAATTATAGTGTCTAAGCAAACTAGAAATTAAAAATAGGAATGGAAATTTACTAGCCAAACAGTGCTAGCAAATATAAAGAGATTCTGCCCATAAAATGCTTGGCCTTCTGAATTGTGCCCCTATATTTTCATGTTGTAGTTCTAAGATAAGGCTAACTAATAGACTATTTAATGAGAGGCAGCATGTACTGTGAACTTTACATCATTTTAAAATGAGTTTTATGATGAAAAGTAAGATGTAATATTTTATGAGGATTTAAAACAAAAATTCTTCAAGCATAAACTCCTGGGAAGCGTGATTACTGTGGGAAGGATTTATGACCATCAGTGTTTACAAATGATGAACTTTATTTTACAGATACCACCACATCTTTATGCATATTAAACTTAGAGGAAATTCTGTGTTAAATATACTGTTATATACCATTTAAAAAAAAAGAAAGTAAAATTCATTCTGCCAATTAAACATTACCTTTATAAGCATTTTCCTTTCAATAGCACATTCTATTCTTACCATTCCAATCTGCTCTCATGAAAACTTGGCTACGATTTGAAAAATTTGAAGTCTGAGGTAACAGAGAAAAAGGAAAGAACTATTCTTTTTTAGTTTTTTTGATACAAGTATATTAATTGGCTCCTACAGTATGCCAGTATTATTGCACGAACAAGGAAAAGAACAGTTACTTTTGGTGTACATGCACCCATCTATACTTTGTTGATTTCCTTTGACCAGCAAAAGTCTATTAGGGCTGTACCCATGTCTTAGATTTCTTAATATATACAGCTCCCAATACCAATAGGCATAGAAAGCCAAGTGATCCCAGGCACCCTCAGTTCCTTTGCCAGAGCACCAAAAGGGACAGTACTCTGTAGAAGCAGAGAAGGAGGACAGGTCATGAAACTTAAGTAACACTAATATTTTCTCCTCAAGAGATTGCTCATATGTATTCCACCACTGGCAATTAGCAAGCACTAAACTCCCAACCAGGAGGTCCTATTAAATAAATGTAGAACAGTTTTGTCAAAAAAAGAAATCAAACCTTGAGGTCTCAACTAAAAAAAACAATGAAAAAACCAAACCAAAACGGTGGGAGATCCAAGTGCTGACATGTCCTTGTGCGACTATCCTGCAAATTATAAAAGGAATATGCTTTTCAAAGAAGCCAAAAAGCTATGGAAAAAAAGAAAAACTAACTAATAAAACTAACAAGGCTGAACTCCATGTATTTCAATTAAGTACTGTGTGCTTGTGCTGTACACTGAGACTGCTTATTCCCAGCTTTGTCCTACCATTGTGGGAGCATGCTTTGAAGGTGGAAAAGAAATTGGAGATATGGATGTGAAGTTTGGGGGCACAGCTAAAAGATCCCTAAATCTTCTCTCTACTGTACTGTTTTGACACCCTCTTCCTCCCCTATGAATTCTCCTGCCCTGCTCTGACCTTCCATTACCTACTACATTCAGCAGCAGCAAGAAAAGGTAAGTCTGGAGGCCCTTCTTCCTGCTGGAGGTGGCATGGGGAATTCTGGCTTCTTTCCACTCCACAGAGAGCTATGGTAGTAGGGGAGCCAAGGAGCCACCCTACCTGGCCTGATCAAGCAGTGCAGAGGGAATTGTAAGACTCTAGGGGAAGGACATAGATGGCTCCACTTCTCTTTTCCTTTAAGAATATCATTGATGGGGAAGGAACACAACTTCTCTTCTTTCTGATTCTGCTGCCAACACTTCTGAAATCCCAGAAAGTAAAGGCCCTTTTATAAAATAAATCTCTTTTTATTTAGGGATTAAAGAAAAAAGTACTCACCATTGAACTTAAGCTTCAGGAACAGTGTTTAGATGATCCCTTGCACTAATCAGGGTCTTCATTTAATGATGTGCTGGCTTTTCTGGAGCTGAGCTCAAGAACAGCCTGCATTTACTCATGCTAGGGGTGTCAATCATACAAACCCACAGGCCAGATCTGACAAGCTGAACCATTTCTCTCCAGCCTGTACAGCTCCAGCAAGTCAAGGAATTCGGGAGTGGGGCCAGCACCCAATACAGAACCCAGGGCTGCAGATCTCATCCCACTGCCACCTGAGTCACTGAACCTGCTGCTGCCACAACTTCCCTCACAGCAGTTGCCCCTGCTGCCACCAGGTCTATATCTGGCCCACAAGGAGCCCCATGGTCTGGAGCTGGTGGAAGGGGAGCGGAGGAGGGTGAAGAAGTTTGACATCCCTGACCTAAGCTCCACACACCAATGTATTCCAACTCCCTCATCCCCCAGATCTACACAAGAGTCCTAAAAGATTTTGGAAGCATTTGAGTGTTATATCTGAGGAACTGGGTTTCAGGAATCCTCTAATTCCACTCTTCAGGAATATAAATCGTGATAATATGAAACTAACTGCTTAAGAGTTTTTAATCTTCCTTCTATTTAATGAATGCTGTTTCCTTATCAAGATGTCCAAAATAAAATCTGAACACACATGTGGATTTTTGTGCACTTTGAATACTGCTTTTAAACAACATGTTTGAGTTTTGGGACAGAACTTCAAAAATAAGCCCTGCAGAACATATGCAAGACAAGAAACATTCCCACCTGGCCTCCTCAAGTGCCACTCACAAGGATTCACTTTGCAGAGCAGGGATGCTGCTCAGGCTGAATGACTATAACATGTCACCTTGCACCATACAGTTTTTCTGGTGGACTTCTTCTGTGTGTGGACAAGAATATACTTGGAGCAGCTCTAAAAAGGCAGAGAGCTGTTGCTCAGGAGCACAAGCTACATACAGGCATTTAGTTTCTATTGGGAGAATCACTGCTCTCCCAGTAGAAACTAAGAGTATGCAAGCATTTATGTTTCTCCCACGGGGAACATGCCTTATTCAGGAGAAAGATCTTCTTCGTTCAACAAGGAAAAATCTTGCCTGTGGGAGAGTTTTCCCAGCTGGAGCAAATGCCTGTCCACTTCCCTGCCACTCCACTCCTCCTAGATAGCCCTTTGCTGCCTCCCGTGCCTTTGCATGACTAGTATTGCTCCATGCTGGGAAAGGTGTGGGGAGCAAGGAGATGGCATAGCTACTGGCTGAATTCTTTTATACTCCTTCCCCTAGAAAGACTTTCTGGTGGTAGAAATTTCAAATGAACAGCTGTTCATGCCCAGCAGCTGTTATGGTGTGGCACCTAACCTTTTTGGGCTGTGGGCCAGATGACTGATGTGGGATTGGGCCCACTGCCCCAACCCCAAATGCACCAGATTGGGACCCACCACCCCAGCCCTGGCCCATGTGCTGACCCAATCTGATGCATAAGGCACATTATCTGGCCATGAGGCTTGGAAATTTGGCAGCAGAGAAATGGTAGCAGCATTAACTAATCACAACTTCCCCACCACCAAATTTCCAGACCTGTGAAGAGCTCTCCTGGCCAGATGAGATGGCTCTGCAGGCTAGATGCACTGCTGCAATGGTTACCTACGCATGAGCATGTAGCAATACAAGTGAGATGAATCATCACATCTTTAACCTTGGATGAAACAGGGTTAATGTTGGAGTGCTTTTGTTACATTTGTATCTCAGGCTCCAGCACATAATTACACAGCATAAGAGCTGCTGATCTGTCCAGAGCAGCATCTCCTGCTCCCCTTCCCAAACTATTCCAAATGTACGTGCCCACTGTTAACAGAACACACATTTTCCTGCACATTTCACTCTTCTAAGCATGCCATTTTTTGTCTCATGCCTGGAGTTAAATTACACCCAAAGTAACTAGCAGTACTGCTTCAAGTTAGCATCAATGGGCATTGTACTTTAGCAAAGATCAGTTTGACAAGAATACAAAGCACAGATTGAGCCCCAAAAGCATATGCAAAAAAGGGGATGATTTTGGAAACAGCTGCTTTGGACAGGGAGGAAAGGCTCATTTCCTAGGAACCCTCTTGTTTACAAGATTCCAATGAACCCTACTCTGCCCTCCTCCCATGAAGGACAGAAAATTTCAATTAAAAAAATGAATGTAGACTTTTTACAGCATTTTGAATAATTAATGAGTAATGTTCAGCATTGACTATTGTGAATCTGTCACTTTCCAGCACTTCCTACTAACCTATACTTCCTCAAGATGTCCTATTCAGCTCAGGATATAGACAGCCATAAAAATTATATCACTATCAAAGCTACCTACTACAAGCCACCGCAATATAATTGACAGGTGTACACGATTCTATAGCAATAGAAGTGTAGCTGTTCCAACTTTAACCATGCTTCTTTCAGGGCCAAAATAAGGGCACTTTAGCTAAACTACAGGATCCTGCAGACAGAACAGTTAAATTATTACAGCTGCTGCCTGTTCCTAAACAGCAGCCAGCCTTTTCGAATGGCTAAATGTATGCTTGCCCATACTGTCACTGATTTGAGTTATTCCGTATCACACAGCTCAGTAACAACATTCTTTTGATCACTTCATGCCAAGCCAAATATTGTAGGTTGCCCAGTTTTATAATTAAATGTCTAGAATTATCAAAAACAGCTGTGGTTTTTAATCTTTACTGTGTGATCACTACTAATGGCCTTGTTCAGATGAAGCTCTGCTTCTGCTCATATTTATAATAGACAGTTCCTGAGACCAGAAGTGCAGTACTTTGTTATGAACTTCTTTCTTGGAGTCACAATACATTCAAAGAAATTTAAGAGCATTATAATCCAATCCAGGGGCAGATGCTCATGTCAGGGGTGGATCCAGAGCAGGTACAGAGGTGCAGCAGCACCCCACTTTCTAATCATGCCACAGGAGCAGCAGAGATTCTTTACTTCCCCTTCATGCCTGGTCCCCTCAGGTGTTCCTGCAATCCCAGGAAAAAGAAACTCTTGCAAGAGTGAACACTTGTACACTCCCCTGCTCCCTTTCACATTAAATGGGATCCCATTCTACAGCACAAGTCCTTCTTTACTTCAAGATTCCCCAATATCTAATGCATGAAGATCAAAATGCTAGAAAGCTTTATTTCACTAAAACTGTGACCATAACAGCTTTGGCACAGATCATAACAGAGCAGAGGAAGAGAGACAAAGAAAAAAGAAAAGTAAGATGAGACTAGAAATATACAGCAAAAAACATGGGAGAAAAACAAACAAAAGCAGTGAGTGAGAGTAAATATTAAAAGCTAGTGGCAGGACCATAAAGAGAACAAACAAGGAGTGACAGGAGAAGCAGTAAACAGGTGGGAGAAGGTGAAGGACAGAAACTGAAAGGCAAAAGAGAAATAAGAGATTTAATTAAAAGAAAAAGTAATTACAGAAGTGAACACACTGTTCATAAAACAATTTTTGCTCATTAAAATTTCTCAGTCTTCATACACTCCTCAGAGTGATTTAAGAATTATATTTACTAAATTCAAATTACTAACACATTGGTTTTAGGTTATAAAAACTGTATTTATAATTTAATACACACACCCACAAAACATCCTGCTCTTAAAAGCAGAGACCGTCAAAATGTCCCCATAATTCACTGTCCTAATGCCAACCTTAGCTATACAAAATATTTGTCACTGATTGAATGCAGGGCCTGATTCAGATGCCCTTGTTACTGAGCTGAATTCAATTCCAAAAGATGGCTACTCACCGAGTGACACATTACTCAATCCAAGTATGAGAATATAAAAATATAAGAATTGCTATTTACTGGCTCAGACCATAAGTCCATCTTGCCCAGTATCCTGTGTCACACAGGCGCAGGGAGTGGATGCTGAAAAGAAAAGTGAACTGAGTTATGACCCAGGTTTTTTTCCCCCTACTGGTCTAGGGTGATCACCCATCCCTAATTGGGTGGGACAGTCCTGGAATGGGATTATCAAGTCCCGGTCCTGCACTGCATGACTCTGGGATAGCATTTGTCCTGTATTCTCAGTATCCTGCAAGAATCGGAAAATGGCGGATTTCCCCTTGCAGACTGGCAGCGTTCCAGCCTGCAATGGGCTGCTTGGGGCTGCCAGGAGCAGGACGCAGAGGGCACCATGTGCATGTACACATCTGCGCATGTGCACATGGCTGGAAATAAAGCTGGGCAGTGTGAAAATCAGCTCCCTGCAGGTAAGTCTATGGGGGGAAAGGGATAATGGTCACCCACGGTGAGGGAGGGAGTGAGGCAGGGGCTGGGGGCACTGCCCAGTCAGGGCAGTGCATGTGGCCAGGGTCTGGGGTAGGGAGTGGGGTGGGATGGAGTCATGGGCAGTTCATCCAGAGGGTGCGGGGGGAGGGCAGCTCCCCACCACTGCACACACTCCCAGGGAGAGTATGGGGGTGGGGGGGATGTGCCCCTCCTCCCTCCCAATTTGTGCACAGGGCAGGGGCAGATGCAGGTTGCCTACTAGGCTTAGGGCTCCCCACCCTGCTGCTTTTCCTTCAGGAGCCCCATACCAGTCATGTGCCCCCTACCCACCTGGCAACAGTGGGGGTAGCTGTGGCATGGAGTTGTGCCCATGCTGCTGCTGGGCAGGCAGGGGGCACACAGGGCTCCCAAGGGAAAGGCAGCAGGGTGTGGAACCTTGTGCCTGCAGTGGGAAGCCTGCATCTGCCCTCACTCCACTCCAACGGTGCAGCAGGGGTGGAGGGTGGGAGGGGCATGCTTGTGTCCTGCCATTGCATTTTAAAAAGGTGTTCACCCTACACTGGTCCTGTCCTACTTACAGCGTCCAGCATTTAAGATAAGGGAGGTTCTAATTAGGTTTAGGGCAATATCCCTAACTCCTATGCTCAATAGCTACCGCTGCTCCTTTCCTCCAAGAATTTGTCCAGTCCTTTTTGAAGCTGGCTAAACTGTCAGCCTCCACAACATCCGGTGGCAACGAGTTCCACACTTTCATTACACACAGGGTGCATATACACGACATGTGTTAATACATATTAGCCTACTTTAATGTGCATTACAGGCACATGTCTACACATGTGTGCCCTTAATGCACATTAAAAATGATGAAGTTAGGCTAATAGCGCTTAAATTGGACACTTGCAAATGCAAGTATCAAATTTAGTCACGATTAGTTAATGCACAGTAACACATATGTAGACATGATCTGGCACTAACTTTAGTGCCAAGTCTGCCTAGCCACTAGGGAGCCACCCCGAGTCCAGCCCCAGGGCTCCTGGCTGGGCACCTCTCCTGCCCCAGCCTGGGCTGCTCTGTGGCAGCCCCCACCTGCAGGCTATAAAAGCCAGCAGCCATTTTGTGCACTGGGACACACACACCAGGACCTTTGAGGACTGAAGGCCTGTGTGCCCTCTGGACAAGACCCAGGCTGCCTCTGCCAGTCCTGTCCCCTAGCCAGAGCTCTTGCTTGACCACAAGTGAGTGTTGCAAAGGGCTGCAGTCTGCTGCTGCCTCTGCCCAGCCCTGGGATCTCCCCACAGTTGATGCCTGGCTGCCTCTGGCTCACCCTCAGTATTGTTTCCTGTGTTTGCAGGTTTGTATTGCAGTATTGTTTCCTGTGGCACATCTGCCTCTGCCACACAGCTCCCAGTCCCTGGTCATACCTCTCCGCTGAATGCTGCTGACTGCTGTGAGGGGGGCCCCCAGAGTGCCGGTGTGAGACATGCACCATGTCCACCCCATCAAAGACCAGCCCTGCCCATGTGCACACAGCTGAGTCCTCCACCCAGGGCTCCAACTGAAGCCAGGAGGTCTGTGACCTCATGGCCCTCTTGGGAGAAGTGGAGGTCCAGAGGCAGTTTGAACAGGGCGGGCACTCAAACAACCATATTTATGAGGCCCTGTTGAGCAGGATGCATGATCAACGGCACTCCTGGACAGTGCAGCAGTGCCACATAAAGATCAAGACTTCATGGGCACAGCGAGTGGCCATGCCCAACCACAACTGTCAGTCCAGTCATGGCCACAAGACCATGCCCTTTATGTGGGAACTGACCTAGATGTTGATGCCCCAGGACCCAGACCGCAACCCCTCAGTTTACACCAGCAGGGGCAGCCTAGCCAAGCCCCCACCCCACCCTGACCCCTCTGGTGGTGACAACTCCCTGGAGGAAGGGACCTCAGGTGTTCAGTGCTCTGCCCCCCCCCCAGCCCAGTAGCAGCTCGGGGAGCCCTGGCCAGTGACTGCCTCACCAGCTCCACACCCCAGACGCCACCACCAGTACCAGCCCCTCCCCAGGGGGGCCACTGGCTAGGCACCAGCCTACCACACACCATGGGCCAAGGACACTGGGCACAGACAGCCATTGC
>NW_005842109.1:1570562-1603835 GCF_000455745.1 Alligator sinensis
ACTGCCAGTCCATGGTAAAATCCCACACTGAGGGGAGGGCCCTCCTAGTCCCCACCCCTGTCTCTGGTCCTGGCCCCTGGCCCCACCCAGCCCACCTGCACTCTCTTGGCCCCAGGTTCCACCCCACTACAGCACACAGGGAGGCAGTAGACATTTCAGAACTTTAATGAGCTGGGCAAGCATAGGTGCCTCTCACCCAGAGGAAGGTGTTGATGCCAGCAGCTATGTCCTCTTTGGCAGCACGGGGCAGGGACATATAGCACTGCCACAAGTAACCCTCCAGGCAGAGGCAGAGGTTGTGGGGCAGCCCGGGCTTGCCCCCCTGTGCTGTTATAGCTCAGGGTCCTAAACCAGAAGCACAGGTGTGCCCAGGGCACCAGGAGGATCAGCAGCAACAGGGCATACTGGCTTAGGGACACCTCCACCTGAACAAACCTACCCAGGGCACAAACAGCAGGGGCACGCTCAGGGTGCAGCAGCAGCATGGCGGGGTGGGGCTAGCCCTGGGGCACGTCCCTGGAGAAGCCCCAGCAGGGAGGGAAGGGCACAGCCAGCTCCAAACCCCAGTTATTCGGGAACCCCATGTGCCCTGAGCCTGAGTACCGTTGGCTGGACGGCAGCACAGCAGCGTGGCTGCCTGCAGGGAGAGAGCTTGGGGAGTGGGGTCTGGAGCCGTGGCAGCAAGTGCTGCCAGCAGCCTAGTCTGACCTGCCCTGGGAAGAGGGCAAGGGAGGTAGGCTGGCTGCACCCAGCCTCCAGAAAGCCACCAGCCCCATGAGAGCTAGTGAGGATGGGGAGCTTGGGTGGCAGCCACCTGGGCCCAGGCGTGCCTGGCCAGCTTACCACAGTGGTTGGCGGTGGTGCCAGAGGAGTGGGAGGTGCAGAAGCAGGCATGGGAGGTGTGGGAGCAGACATGGGAGGCACAGGAACTGGCCTGGCAGCAGGAAGATATCACCTGGGAGGAGGTGTAGGCCTGAGCCCAGCGAGAGTACTGAGTATACATGCAGGCCCATGAGCGGGATCACATGGAGCTGCTCCAGCAGCAGGTAGGCCTGCATTGAAAGCCATGGAAGCTGATCACCGAGCCCTGGGGACAGTCCTGGGTGTGGCACCCATGTTCTTGCCCTCCACTGCCTGGCCCCTATAGGGCCCCTAGGTCCCATCCACTGCCCCACAGCAGGCCCCTAGCTGTCCCTGAGGGGGAGGTCATCCAGCGCGCCCTGGTCACTGCAGCACCTGGCCCAGCCCCCACCCCAGGTCCCCCACAACTTGCCTAGAACCAGCCCCACTGTTCACCCCAAGGCCACTGCCCCTGGGGCCACTGGCCCTGAACTCAGACTGGCAGAGGTGGAGCTGGCCGTTACTGGAGACAAGCCCACCGTGGTTGCCATGACCCCCGCAGCTGCAAGGAATGGGCCAGGGCTGGGGTGCTGGGCATCTGCCCTCTATACCCCCCTCACCCCACAGTCCCCCACTCCAAGACTCACAGACAGAGACTGAGACTGTTGTAAATAGTTCTGACACTGGGGAGAGGGTTTTTTTTATTGGTGGTGGGTGGGGAGGGGGGTAGACGGGTACTGTGTGTTGGGAAGGGAGGGGGGAAGGGTCTTTGATGGTTGAGGGGGCGGGTAGGACGTGTGTGGGTAGTGGGGCAGGCAGGCTGGAGTAGGAAGTGCAGGAGAACAGGGTTGGCCAGGGCCTCCAGCAGCCGGTGCCCTGGCCCCTACTGGTGGATGAGCAGCTGTCCTGGGGCCTGGGGAAGGGGATGGGTGGAGGAGGGGACCTGCTGGGGCTAGCACCATGGCTAGCAGCAGCACAGGACGCTGGTCATCACCAGTAGGGGCTGGGCTGAAGCAACAGGACACTGGGCATTACTGGCAGGGGCTGGAGCAACCATGGCATGGGGAGGCAGGGTGCGCATAGAGGGAGTTTCCACATGCTGCCCCTGCACTGGGCAGGGAAGGGGCTAGCCAGGGATCAGAGTTTCCAAGATGGCTGCCAAGTGCTGGCAGCCATATGGTCAGAGGCTTGGTCGCCACAGGGACACATGGCAGGGATGGAGGGACTTGAGACTAACTTTAGTCCCGAGTCCCTGCACCTGTAAACATCTGCCAAAAAATCACTTAATGTGTATTAGCTTAATGCACATTAAATGTAGTCGTGCTGATTTACACATGTAGACGTACCCACTGTGTGAAAAAACTTCCTTCTGTTAGTTTTAAGCTTAGTACCTACCAGTTTCATTTTGTGACCTGTAGTTCTATTGCAAGAGAGTAAGTAATAATTCCCTATCTGCTTTCTCTTTGTCATATAGCAGAATCAACCCCACAGTTTGGAAACACTAAGATACTTCAAAACACTGAACACGTTTCCAGGTAAAGCATCTAAAATAGTTTATTGATGCCTTCTCCCAAGATCTGTTTTGATGGAGTTCTAAAAACAGAAGCAAAACTTCCAATATCAGCAACTGACAAAATATACTGTCCATTGCCAGAACAGATAATATAGAAATAAATCTTCTCAGTACTTCTTTCTATATGTTCTTCTGACTTCAGAAAAATAAATCTCATCCACTGTAAATTAAAACTTACTCTTTTTCCTGTATCTTTCAGGCACATCAGCTCCATCAAGGCTTAAGTACTAATATACAGCATTATTAAAATGCAATCTTATTATTCAAAATTCCCCAAGATATAGGTGAACAACGTACTACTATATTTTTCATAGAATACTGAATCACAGTTTAAGTGACTAAAACTAGCATTTATGTTATGCTCTGATTTCAGGCAATTATTTAAATTACTTTACAAATAATTACTCATAGTAATATTATTTCCCTTAGCTCTTTCATAACACATCAATGACAAGAAATCCCACTCATCATCACAGCCAACATATGAAACTTTTTGCCAGATTTTCTCCAAGTTGGTTGTTAGAAGGCTTAAATACCCCAGGCAATTGACCATTCCATGCATAAATTGACAGCTTTTTCTTCTGGGAACATGAATTTATAAACGCAATGTAAAAGTACCTTCAGTATCTTTCAGGCCCCCTCTACACATTCAGGTAAAGGCACAATGGGATCTAATGCACAATCACACATGCATGGCACAAAGCACAATTGTGGGATTGTGCATGTCTTTTTTTGCCTTCTTGCTGATGCAGGGGAATCGCCAGGAGGCATGCTTTGAGGACCCAGCATCTGCAGCTGTGGGACTGTGGGTCCCAGCAGTTGTGGGGTGCTGCAGGACCCAGAGTTGGCAGCTGCTTAGCCCCCAGCAGTTACGGGGCTTGTAGCCTTGACTGGGCAAAATGAACTCCCTTGGCTGGGAGTCCAGAGCTGATGCTACAAATTTGCTACACATGCAAATTAAAGGTTGATAGCAATCAGATATATAAATAGTACACATTTTCAAAGTCTAACTTTATAGCTGGTTGGAGCTTTTTATTGTGTGATAGCTACTTTTTTTTTTTAGCTAGTCTCAAGTTAATTGCACAATTAACCAGCACATGTAGAGGGGGGCTATCAGACCTTGAGTTTATTTGATATACCACTTGTAGAAGATTAGTGGCTTCTTTTAACTCTACAGTGACTCTTCATATATGCTCCATGACTGTACATATTCTCCCTCCCTTCCCCTTTCCTCCCCTCCCCCCTTCACCACTGGCTCCCTCAAAGCTTTGCTACCCACCCATATTCCTTCTCCTCTACTGAACTGATCTTTCTCCTGGGTCCCAGGAGAAATTTCTACTGTTGCCCTGGCTCCTGGCTTAGCATATATGAGAGACTGCAGCATGACACAGAACTGAGAAACAGCTGCCTGTTGCTGAAAGAATAAAGCTGGAGAGAGAACCCAAAAAGTAGGGGTGCACCAATGAAAATCTTTTTGGCCGATACCGATGGCTGATTATTAACCAACCATATCAGCTGATACTAACCTGATAGCCAATATGCAGCCGGGCAGTTTCAAGAGCAGAGTCCAGCCAGTAAGTCCATGGGGGAGAAGGGGCAAGATCAAGGGCCCCACAAGGAGGGAGGGAAGCAGGCAGGGGCAGATGCTGCCCAGCTGGGGTGGGGTGGGGTGGGGCAGGGTAGGGCATGGGATGGAGCTGCAGGCGGCTCAACCGGGGGCATTGGCGGGGGTGGGCGGCATAGGGTGTCAGCTCCCTCCACTGCGTGCACCCCCAGGGGAGGCATGAGGGGCATGTGCCCCCCAGATTTGTGCACAGGGCAAGGGTGGGCTGCCTGCTGTGGGCCCAGGGCCAGGGACTGTGCCAGCCTCTTCTCAGTTGGGGGGGGGGTTAGGCTGGGGCTCCATTACAGCTACCCCAAAATTCGCCATAGCCCCCCCCTCCCCCCGCATTGCCACCACCTGTCCCGAGCACAGCCCTGGCCCAGCCCCCCTGCTGGGAAGAGCCTGGTGTATCCCCTGGCCCTGAGCCCACATTGGGCAGTCCACTCTCACCCCGCGCACAAATCCAGGGGGTACATGCCCCCCATGCCTCCCCTGGGGATGCACGCAGTGGTGGGGAGCTGCGTCTCACCCCACCCCAGCTCGGCAGTGCCTACCTGTCTCTGCCTCTGTCCCAGCCCCACTCCCTCCCACTGTGGGGGCCTCGTTCCGCCTCCCCCTCCTCCCATGTCCCTGCTCCCCCACAGACTTACTGGAAGGATGCTGCCCACCAAGCTGCTGGGCTGCACTCCTGGCCATGTGCATACTGTGGTTGTGCGCATGCATGCAGCATTTGTCGGTGACATTATTGGCCATGAAAAGCTAATTGCTGATAAAGTCAATTTTCCTTTTATCAGTGCCAATCCGATATGGACCGATATATCAGGGCACCTCTACCAAAACAGTGTGCCATTGTGTCTTAAGGACAATTTTATTACTTCTTATCAACAGCTTAGAAGAGTTTCCCACCAGGACAAAAGTCCATTGCCCCTGTCCCAACCCAGCTCACTTACCAGCAGCCCACATCAGCCATACTACAGAAAAATTCACTACTCAAAACAGCCTCTCTGTTGATTTTCATGGCTGCAAAGTCTCAGATCATTAATTGGGCTATTTTAACCCCTGCCAAATTAGCAAAGCTAGAGCTATTCAAGTTCACCCAAGAGGTGAATCCGTGGTATCCATACCATCCAAGGTTTCTCATGAATCAATATGCAATATTCCCAACAAATATAAGAAATCTGCATGAGCATTAAAACATTTTCCATCTCTGAGGCTTGCAAAAGTGTCACAGGAATTTTAATTGTTCCTATTTAGGGTTAGAATGTACTAGCTCTAAACAGTTTTAATAGGAATAAACACTAAATTACTACCAAGAGAATCAAACCATATTTAAAACTGCTGTAGGAAACAGTACTTTGACAGTATTAGGAGGTATTTTCAAACATCAGTTTCCTCTTGAGTGTTCTTTGAAAAAAACTTTTTACCAAGCATGCAAGTAGTGTTACTCTGAAACTGCTTTCAATCTTGATTCTTGTATATACTGCCAATGGCCAGACTGGCTATTCAAGTTTTTTTTTTTAATCTCTTAGTTATACTTGTACAGATAATATAGTCAATACTAATGAAAAGTAATAATTATCAAAAGGTACTTACATTGAATTTAATAATGTCATATATCAGGTAACGAGGGACAACTTGGCCATTCACTTTGTCAATGATCATTTCCTTAAAAAAAATTAAAAAAAAAAAGCAACAAATCTGTTAATGCTTATGTTAGCAATTCTTGAAAGTTATAAAATGCTGCCAAAATAGTTGTGTATTACGTCCCTATAGAATTATACAATATTGGATTACCCTGTTACAGAGCAAGTTCTATGCAAATATATATTTGGAAGTAGAGTTTAAATGCTATAAAAATACTATTCTTGTCAGAATTGATCCTTATAAAAGTTTTCAAGAAAAAAAGAAAAAGAAGAACCTATATTAAGGAACTCTACCCTGAGTTGGAATTGGGCTTCAATATATCACAGATTTGAAAGTTACCCAATTTCTGGTATGTGGTATAGAAATAATAAAAAAAAAATACTTTCAATAGAAATTTTAATCTTAAGGCAGTCTGACATCTGAAAATTTTGCCAATAATGTAAGCACAGTAGCTATGAATTAAAAAGTAACATCAAGTCCTTTGCTTAGTTTACTAAGTTCAGAGGCCTTAACACGGAAAAAACTGTTACAGAAAGATTAACACAGACATCAAACAGCGTGGAACCAAGACATTACTTCTTTATTACACAATTTTGACTAGCCAGTAAAGTTCCTTCAAAGGAAGTACTCCGGAGTGTTCACGCCACAAGAAACAATCCACATCTTTAAATTTCCATTTATGCTTCTCAAACCTTTTTATACAAATTTCTTTTGGTCGTCAGTCCAATTACCATTTGAAATTAATTATATAATTGTCAGAATCAAACATACATTGTTCATAAAGTAAGTAATATGCTGTTTTTCTTTTCTTCTTCCCCACTTCTTAGAAATGCTTTACTTGACTGTCTCTTCTAGTTATCCTTTCTTTGTAGAATAGGGGCATGATGGTTTATTATAGCAAAATATGTTTCACTGTGCTTGGGTTTTTTTTGGGTTTTTTTTCTGAAGCTACTGTATAATAACCAATTTGCCCTGACAAGGAGAATTTAATTTTTTTTTTTTTAACATTTGTACAATACTTTGAAAGTAAAAATACTACAAAAATTAGTTTAATCTTCATTAAGATTGATCATTTTATTATTTTCTCTACAGTGAGGATCACAGTATCTAAGGCAGATAGACAAACCTAGCAAGTAATGTGTTCCAATACCAGTAAAAGCAAAACTTAGCTACTATGGCAAATGGGAAACAGCATAGCTGATTTCAAATATTTTTTTTGATTCCTGAAGAAATGTCTACATTAAAACCAAGCTGCTTCAATTATATCAGATCACTAACATTAAAATATATACTTTATAACCAGTTAAAATTTGTTCTGAAAGATTTCTATAACTAGATAATTCCAATAAGTTGTGTGGATATGCACTACCCACAAAACCAAGAGAATTTTTCAATCATAAATCTTAAGCAAATCAACTCTCCCATTCACCTCAAGAAAAGCAAGATCCTTTTTTTGCAGAAAGATTCAAAATGTAAAAAGAGATTAAATATTTTAAAAACCCAGACAGATCTGTTAACTTACTATAAAATGTGGAAAATTTTGCAGCTACTGGCACAATACTTTATTGGGATACTTCCTATTTAAACACTCTACCTTCCCCGTCTCCCTTTTTTTGTTCTCTTCATACTTTTTTCTTACATCTAGCTCTTTTATCCCCCCTTGTATTCTTTTCAGTGTCTTCACTCAAGTTAGGTTCTTTAACTTTTAATATTGGGAGTCCATTTTTTCTTTCTTTTTTCATCTTGCTTTCATCTCTCAAGCTTTTTTTTCACTTTTCTTCAGAGTTCTTGTTTTTCCCTGTGGTAGTTTCCCCTCATTCATATTTTCTCCTTCACTTTAACTTGTTTTCTTTTTACAAAACCTTCTTTCCTCTTTTATGTCAAAACTGCCCCTCTTCTCCTGCCAAGTCCTCTTGACTGTTTTTCAGCTTTTCCCTCTCCCAACCCCTGCATAGACGCTGCAGAACAAATCATTATCAACTCAGAGCAGCAGCTTATGATGCCATCTTAACAACCATCAAACAAAACCTCTTAGTTATCTGCTCTCTTTCAGAATTTCTCTTGTTACATTTATCATTTCTGGCTGAAAACTGTCTTTCAAGCATGGAGGACCCAAAAACTTCTGCTTGAGCTACATGGAAACACTCTGAACAGGCTCTCACGCCAACCTAGAACCTAGGGATATGGATATATTTGGAGACATTTCAAAAGGCAAGCAGCTGTTAGAGTCTAATTGTCCTTGTGGACAAGCTATGAAGGATACAAATGTAGCAAAACTGCTCCAACTGTAACAGTGCTTCATCCAGGGTTAAAAAGTTGAAGCATTTTACTTACATTTGTATTGTTTACAGCTTATCCACCAGTAACAATTAGCACATAGCAGCAGCTGCCCTTTTGAAACATTAGCCTTTTGAAACACCTCCAAAAGTACATGCGCCATACCCTAAGACTCATACAGATCATAAAATGCAGAGAAAGGGCTCAGGGAAAATACAGAGGAAATAAAACTGAAACCAGACAAAAAGCATTATTCCAAATAATTATCTTTATATTCCACATTTATTTTATCTTCTGCTGGTGTATTTCCTTCCTATACCTGCCCTGTGCCATTTGTGCCTTGACCCTATAAGCCAACCAAGAAGTACGTTTTCCCACCCTCAGAAAATACCGCTATTTGGAAATCGTGTGTAATGGTACTCATCATTTGATCACATCTCTCATAGTAACACAATAATGTAAGTCCTAACTGCTGCCTTTTTTAAGGAGTATGTGTAGCGATCCATGTTGTAAACCTGGGCTATACAGAAGGTTAACATTGCTACAGATAGGTCCTTCTCATGAAATATGAGCGCTTACTTGATATCATGTAACCTGCAGTGTTCTTTTCATTTTTCCAGTTTAACAGCTGTTTAATATCCAATATTATATTTTGAGTATATCCCACAATAACAAATGCATGGATTATAACAATTAACAAATGGAATACAAAACAGCTCTGGAAATTAAGTTAGAAATAAAAATACATCCATGTTTTATAATTACGATACTGACATCTCTTAACTCACAGCTGTTACTTTCATGAACTTGCAATAGATGCTATCAAACTTTTCAAAGACACGTTTGTTTTCTTCCTCTTTTCAAAAGTAAACCATACTTATAATTCTTAGTTCTTGCATAATAATGATAATGCAGTGGTCTGAAGAATTTAACTAGGCAAAGTTAAAATTCCAATCCCATTTGACCCAAAACAAGGGACATGGAAAAACAGTCATCTTAACATCAACAATGTAATAAAAACACAGAGTTTAATACTTACCTGCAGAAGGGCCATTACAAAAAAGTTTTTCTTGCACATGTGCTCTCTTGAAAGAATGACATTTATTACACCCTTCTACTATACATATAAGATAGCACTCTCATGGAGGCAAGTTTTCTTATACACTATCCATATGGATCTTGACAAGATGCTCAAGTAATGCAGTATAAAGTGATAGAGTGTAGCCCTGTCATATTTCTACATAAAAAGTCAGGCATTGGAAGGCTGTCAAGGAAAAAGATGCAACTCCAATACTATTTCCTCAAGAAGGTGTGGTGTTCCAACTCAAGAGTGTGAGGTGGTACTGTTGTGTGTGTGAGAAGACAAGATGTGAAAGAACTGGAATTCTTGACTGAATTCTTGTCACTGAATGGGTGTTATTCTCCTATAAGAAACATGAGGAACAAAGGTCTACTTCTCTAAGACTTCACCTACATTAGCTGTCAAAACATGTTAACTAAACTGAATAAACATCTACAGTTTAGAAGTCACATCATCAAAAAGTTTACAAGGCTTCAGCATGGTACACACTAATATATCTACATAAAATAAAGGCCCAAGGGTTCAGCCATTAATTAGTTTCACAGAAATATTTTTTCTTTTATAAAAAAAAAAACAACCTGAGAAGCCATTCAAGTGACACATTTCATTAACTGCTCCACCTCCTCCTTAATTGTCTCTCCATCTCACGTTTCCCAAGTACACTACCTCCTCTAACAGTCTGGTAAACAAAGCATCTGACTGGCTCTGCTCCATTCAAACCGTTTCCATGTTCCTGCTACGACACTACAAATGACCTTACCCTCTCATATATACATCTCATGAATTTTTGTCCTCTGCCTTGATAGGATTATTGTATCTGCATTCTATCACCCTCCCTACTTGCTTATCACTGTCATTTAACTTTCCATACCAGGGTATCAAAGATACAGCTCACAGGCCAGGTCTATCATGGGGCCTGCAAGGTGCTGCCTATGGGTCTTAGAATGGGCCCACATGCCACATGCAATCTACGCTAGATCAATCCAACATGCTCCACGTGCCGTGTGGAGCTGGCAGGTGCATGCTGCATGCAGAGATACGAGTTCTCTGGAAAATTTTACAATGCCTTAAATAGAGTGTGATCTGATTTAGCATGTTTATTTGACTTATATTTAGTATGCAAAACTAAAAAAGTACCCCCATGTTAATTTTATGTCCCAATAGCCACAAGTATTTGAACTGAAATATTTGATTAGGAAAAAAATTAAAAATACAGCACACTTAATGTGGTTTAAATGTTATATTCAAACTAATTCAAAGCTTTATGTGGAAAGAAATTATTTTTATTGGAATACTTGTAAAATGTAAAGACAATACACAATAGCATGTACTTCCCTTGCATTGTTTGTTTAAAATTAAGAAAAAAACCAAAGGCACTGAAAACTGTTGACACTAATTTTAGCACACTGAAAAATAAAACACTGGAAGATTTTCTGCCCCACATCTCTGGCTGCATGCAGTGCATAGGGCTGGTTTGAGGTGCCACCATGGACTAGCTCCACGTCATTCATCCAGGCCACAGCACCTAATCATATTCTATACAATACCTCTCCTCATCTCTCATTATAAGAAAAAACTTAGGGTGTGAGTTCATAAACCCTTTGGAAAGACTATACTGAAGCAGAGAAGTACTGTAACTTCACACATGTAAAAAAGATTAAAGCAATGTATTATTTCTGGGCATAAAGGCTGTGAACCTAGAAGTAGGGATTATATAATAGGACAGGGGTTTTCAACTGGAGATATGCCGGCATTTCTGCAGCTGGAGAACCCCCCGCCCTTGTTGACTGGCTGCTGGGGGACCCCTCCCCCCCGCACTCATCTGGCCACTGAGGGACTCCTGCCTTCTTAACCGGCTGCCAGGGGTACGCTGACCCAAAAAGGCTGAAACCCCTGTAATAGGATATAATGAAATAATAAGATGTTTACAAAAACAGTTTGAAGTTTGAAATATTCAGTACTTTCTAATATGCTATTAGATTTTAACATTTCAAAAACCTGTGTAATTGATCTTTTTAAATTACTTTCAAAATGAGCTTGACACACTCACCTGAACAACTATCCAAATTGCTGCAATAATGGTTAACAAGTCTGTTCTGTGTATATATTTAAAATATATTTACTTTTCTGCTAAATGTATTTTTACTACTTTTTATCCCTCTTAGCTGTTAAATTAATGCAGCCATGAAAATAGTACACATTCTTTTCTCAATCATGCATAACCATTACTGTTCATTAACTTCTGATTTTGGTGCAGGCTCTCTCAGATTGCAAGCGGAATGTGTAGTATGTGTTTGCTAAAAAAACCCTTTACTTGCAAACTAATCATATCTAACCTGAAAGTCAATAATGATCAAACACAGCTTTAAAATGTCATTTTTACCAAATAACTTTTCAGATTATCACTGAAACAGAATATAATTTTAGAAACAAAAATATTAGTTTGACACAACATTGTAAACAAAGGTACCACAAAATATCTATGGAATACTGTAATCCATGCAACACAAAATTCAGAGCAATGAAAGAGAATCTCGACCACCACTGCTTTCTAGCATGTGTTCTCTGCCACTTGGTCATTAACTTCTACCTTAATTTTGTGAGCTTCAAGGTTAACCAGAGAGCAAGCTCCAGTGGCTATCTTATTTGATATAAACTGTCAAGGTTGTGCCACATTGTTAATCTCCTTTTCTGCTAACCTTCTGGGGTTGTACAGCATAATTTCATTGTATATTACAAAAAAAGCAGCGCTAGGAACTGACACCTGGACCCATGCCAAGATAACATAGCTGGCATGAAGAACCAGTGGCAACTTTAAAGCTTGGTTTTTAGACCAAGTTTCATTGACAATATGGGGACATGACTCCAGCAGGAGTATGCAGTATTTATGTCTAGTCCTGACTGCGTAAAAAAGTCCTTAATCTGTCCTTTACTTCCTTTTTTAGCCTCCTTTTAACCAACTTCATCTGCCCCTTTAATTTCACTATCACATTACATTGCTACTATATCAAAAACCAAGACAGCTAGAAATACATGCTAAATACAGAACCAGACTGTGGGCTCACAAAAGCCAGGGGCTATAAACTGCCTTTATGCAGCAGAATCTAAAACTATAAAGAAGTTTGGCTTCTATTTTTCAATATAAAACAGTTATTTACCCCACAGTAGGAGTCAGCAATGCATTCCGGTGGCAGGCCAGAATGACCCAGCTATGGTCAAAGGCAGGTCAGCACTAGGACCCAGCCCCTTCTGCTACCCAGCTGAGGCGCAGCACGGTCAAAGCCCCCTGTCCCCAAGTGCTCCCAAAGTCCTCAATTCACAAATTGGATCCAATGGCTCCACAAGTCATGCATTGCCAACCCCTGGCTTACAGTAACCAGGAGTTCTTCAGGATGTTGCTGTCAATGTGGATCCTACTACAAGCATGCACATACCACACGTGCACCAAAACAATGTCTGCTGGGGCATACACACTGTATGCCACAGTGTAAGAGCACACAGGGCAAAGTGTGTGTTTCCAAGCTTAATCTTTTAAATGCTCAGATAAAGCCAGAAACAGACGGGTGATAAGGTGGATCGTTCTATTGTGTCGATAGACCATATTTTCCTGAACACACAACATATGTTTTTTCCCCAGAACTCAGCTCCCCAAAACTGGGATGCACGCCTTAAGCAGGAAAACTGTTTTTTTTGCTGGAAAGGAAATACACCTGGAGGCACTTTGTACATCAGACCGCTGTCCAAATGGCGGCCACTTGTGTTTGGCTGAGCAAACTGAAGAAGCAGAGTCCTGTGTTAACCCTGTCACAGCTGAGTACCTTAACTTGTGCCTGAAGCAGCAAGTGAGCTGCTGGTAGTATCCATCTCCATCTCATATTGAACAAGAGGAACTTTATTTACAGGAACTTATATGAAGAACTATTTAAAGAATCAACGGCCTCGCTACTGCCCTCGCAAGGGTCTGGGACCTAACCGTGTATGTAAGTCCTCCTGGGAACATAAAGTGTCCAGGAAATGTGGTGTCCCAGGAAACCATCCTGCTGAGGCAACAGGAAGTTCCTGCCCCACCAGAAGGTTCCTGCTGCCTGCTACCTTACCCAGACTGTCTCCTGAGATACCTCACTTCTTGGACACTCTTATATTTCCAAGGGGACTTAATTCTACATCACACATTTGGCCATGACTGGAAAAATCTTTTTCTATATTCTGCCTTCCAAAAACAAGATGCATGTTTTATTTGGGGGCATGCTGTACACAAGAACAGGGTAACAAGCTGGAAATGCTTTTAGGTAGATGGAGATGAGTGAAAGACCAATTTGAGGTATACAAAATCACTCATGAACTTCAGTATCAAAGAAGAAAAGAGGTTTGAGTGAAGAAGGCCTGCTTCAAGGAAGATGTGAATCTGCTTGTTGGATGTGACAGAATATAACAAATTTACAAAAGACTAAAACCAGTTTCTAAAAAGCGAGGTGGAGAGGTAACTGCTAGGGGTGCGCGAAACGGGCTGTATCTGATTCAGATTTGGCCCAAATTGGGGACAGTGATTTTATTAGTTGATTCAGATCACTGTCCCCAATTTGATTTGGTCAAATCGGAATATGAAGATTCGATGCCGATTCGGAGAATCAGCGATTCAACCACAGACACAGTTTTAAGTGTTTTTTTCTACATACCTCAAGGTACCAGGCATGGTTCATGAATGCTGCGATGGTGGGGCAGATGGAGCATCCCACAGGTGCGCAGAGGGGGTGGACCCCCCGCATGCTCAGCGACAAACCAGGAAGTGGACCGGAAGTGCTTCCAGTCCACTTCCGGGTCTGCTGCCAAGTGTTCTGGGGAGCCCACCACGCTCCTGTGCAGTGCTCCATCCATCCCACCATCTTAGCACTGACAAGCCATCTGGTACCTTGAGGCATGTAGAAAAAACATTTAAAGCTGCATCTGTGTCCAAATCGTCAAATCTTTCCGAATCTCGCCAATTCAATTCAGAGAGATTAAAGGGTCTCCTGATTCGATTCAGATTTGGAGATTTGGTCACCAAATCAGGCCGAATCTCTGTTGAACTGAATCAGAGACAGAAGCTGCGCACAGCCCTAGTAACTGCAGAGTGGCCTACAGCTTTGCATCCTCATGCCAAACTTGATGCCTATCATTTAGAACAGTGGTTCTCAATCTTTTTCACACCAGGACCCACTAGCATACTTATCAGTTTGCTGCAACTCCCTCCCCGCCACACAGTCTCCCTCCCCCTTCCCCTCTGGCTGCTGCATTCGGCCCCCTCCCTCCCTCCCTTCCTCTCTGGCTCCTGGGGCTGCTCTTACAATGCCTGCTTGCCATGCTCCCGGCTCCATGCAGGCTGCCAGTGTTGCAGCCTGCCTGGGAAAACCACGATTCCCTGGGACCTTCTTGTGACCCTTTACAATGTTCTTGCAACCCACTTTTGGGTCATGACTTTTGGGTGAGAAACACTAATTTAGAAAAGAAGTTGAATCTCAGGACAGTTCAAATACAAAAAAAAAAAAAACAGGTCTCAATTTGCTAAATTCAAGTAGAAAAAGCTCTCAGACTGAGAGGTAGACTTTGGGAATCAAACAAACAGATGACCTCTTGATGTTTAGAACATCGTTCCATATCCCATCTAGAAGAGGGACTGCCAGCCAAACTACAACTGACATCAACAGCTCTGTTGCAAGTTCACCACCAATTGGCTGCTTGTAGCTAAACTTTTATGAGCCCTGGCTCAGGTCACGTGAGTAAAAGCCCAGTGTGTGGATCAAGCAGTGGACAGAAAAAGGGAATAATCCTAGTTCTGATGCCGACTCTTGGTATGATTTTCCACCCCCTAAAACTTTCAAATGTAAAGCCAAATTAAGACTAAAATCCCAAAATACTCAGTATGTGTGAAGAATCAGCCCGTTCTTACTTAGAGAACTAACTTCATACACCTATGTTTGACGATGGTCATCTTTGAACTCTCTATACTTCTGCTGTCACATCTTTAAATGAGAACACTTACCTCGCAGTTTGTTTACAATTCCTAAAACTTGCTCAGGATTCTCACACAATTCTTGAGCGGTTTGCAACCTAACATCCAGAATATCTGTATAACTACACAAGAAAATACTTTTTTTTTCTCCTTTTAAGGACTTACTTTCACATAATTGCATCATCTAAGAATGACTATCAAAGGTCAAACTAACTAGCAACAAGCTGATCACCAGCAATTAGGAAATACTGAACAAATTTTGTTCAGCTTCACTTCAATGAGTAATGATTAAATTACGGTCCAATCAGTTTTACTGAACCGACACACAGCGCCTTATGCAAGTGGGAAAAACACAGGTACACTCTCATACTAGAGAAAATATATGCACAAAAGCTAACTGATCTCTGAACTATATTAAGCTTTGAAATAAAGAACGTGACAACTTATTTACTAGGTTATATCCCATGATTTATGAAATTTCCATAGGGTAGAAACAAAGGACAATTGTTTTCAATATTTTCTAGTCTAATCTTTCCCCTTTTAAGCTAATACCTGGTACTGCAAGATTCAACAAGTTGTTCAAACATTAATTGAAATTAAATGTGCTAAACAGTAGTGAATTGAGAAGTACTTTCTATCCAAAAGCACATCGAGCTATTCTGACAGGAAAAGGAAAAAGGAATTTAAAAGCCACCAAATTAAAAAATCAACTTCATCCAGTTTACTTTCCACTTTCACTTATCATTCCTCCATAACAGGATAAATTCTCTTATACACTTGGAATAGAAGCATGGTAACTCATATTTTATAGCAAGAGTATCTTCCTAGTCCAGGGGTGGGCAAAATACAGCCTGCATGCTAGATTAAGCCCACCCATTGATTGTATGTGGCCTGCAGCTGCACCCTCCCCGTGCTCTGCATGGGGCCAAACCCCACCTGCTCCTGCCAGGGCAACCCATCTTGTACTCCTGCCTGCACTTGCCCCATGCCCTCAAACAGCACCATCCCGGCGTTGGCACACAGCTCCTGGCAGGGCTGCTCCAGCTCCCCCTTGCTTGTAGTGGCTCTTCCTCCTCATGCTGTGCTGCTCCAAGCAGCAGGTAACACAGGGAGGCAGCAGCAGAAGCCATAGAGACATGTGCCAGGCACCACACACACTACCAAGCAGAGGGGAAACTACAGCCAGGTGGATCCTGCCCCAGCATGCAGGGCTCCAGCTCCTGGGTGCCTTCCACCACTCTGCCTACCCAGAGCAATGAGCAGCCACCTGCATGTGGCCAAGTGGCTGGAAGGCAATTTGGAGCAGTGCAGCAGGGGCAGGAGGAAGACAAGGAGCCACTGGAGGTGGGAAAAGCTAAGCAGTATCTAGGCAGCAATGGGAGCAGCTCCACTAGGAAGCTGTGCATGCTGGCCAGGGCCAGGGCAGTGCCATCATCAGGCATGGGCATGTTCCCATTTTATTTTACTTGTTATGTCTGTACACAGCTAACTTTGTTAAGTAAAAAAAAAAATTCATATTGCTTCTCTGAAGGTTGAAATAAACCAACACT
The DNA here is from genome assembly GCF_000455745.1 of Alligator sinensis. Classification (NCBI taxonomy): domain Eukaryota; kingdom Metazoa; phylum Chordata; order Crocodylia; family Alligatoridae; genus Alligator; species Alligator sinensis. The sequence goes on from NW_005842109.1 coordinate 1,587,120, forward strand.
TATACCTAATAACAGTGTTGCTCATTTTTAAGAGATTCAATTTGACAATTTAAATGCTGTGAGAAAACCAGTGTGCATCTTTGTTGTCTTTTACACTTGAGTTACTATGGAAACCATCAAAAGGTTGAATTCTATTGGATGTTCTGTCAAACTTGTAAACAGATTTGAATACCAGATGTATTGCTCAAAAAAACATAGATGGCCGACAATTAGTTTGTCACATGAAATAAATATCCTGGCAGTTATAACAAAATTAGAGCGCACCTCACTACCTGGATACAATTTTAATAAGTTTGTATGCTTTATATTTAAAGTAAATGCAAAAAAGCCTTGTTCAAACAAATATTAGACAGATCAAACCAGCAAAAGAAAGATTGTGAGCCTGAGGGTGCCCACCACATCAACTACTCTACTATTCTAATGCTCAAGTCAACAGATTGCCAAGAAAATTCCTGAGAGCACCTAATTTTGTGCATGTAGGACTGCTAAAATTAGCCTTAATCCCCGCTCTCCCCCCAAAAAAGTCTTTTACTCCTGGGGCTAACACCACAGCCAGACCAACTGGATTCTGAAGAAATACCTCACGCTGTACTTAAACAATGCCTCTGGGCAATGTTTTGAGGAACTTTGCAGAAAACTGCCTTTAAGTTATCTTCTGCCAAAATAATCGCAATTGCTAAAAGAGACTAGTAAAGTAGGGTCTTAGGAGATCTTCCCCACTCACTCACCTGACCACTCAAAATGTATGACCATGCAAACAAATTTCGACCTGAAGTGAACTGTTATGGGAAACTCAAATATAAATACTTACAAACAACAGATACAATTCTGTCCAAAGTTGCTAAAACTGTCAATACATTCATAGAAAAATGTTCCTATTTATACAAGCAAAATTATAAAGTAGTGCTCCCACAGTTTAACATTATGTTCTTACAGCAATTAACTGCAATAATGCAAACTGCTGACTGTTATGTCACGGTAAATATGCCATTAATAAAGTTTGATGAAAACAGTAGACTGCTACAGGCTGTTACAAGCCATTATATATACCCACTTGGGCTACTTCTTTCTATCCCTCCACTGTTCTGAAGTACAAGGTCTACTTGAAAACAAGCAACTACTTAATTTTATAATTAAGGAATTAATTTCAAAAGTCCTCCAGCAGTAATTAGCAATCTGTTACTGAAAAAAAGCCATTTCACCCAATGGGTTTAAAAAAATATCAATTGTATGCATTTCCAGCGTAAAGGACACTAATAGAAACAAATTCATCAACATCTCATCAGTACAAACATCCAATCCAGCTACTAGACAGAACTACTGAGAAGTTTAAATATAAAACAAATTCCAGATATTGAAAAATAAATTTATCTGAACATACATCAAGTTCCAGCAGCAGTTTTCATTACTTTTAATTGACTGTACTTAAATTCATTTAGAAATTTGAATTGGGAAAAAGGATTTATGCCACGAAAAGTTTTAAATTTATTTCATGGTTTTTCAACCAACCAAGACATTCCAATTTCATTCCTTTTTGCTTTTCTACTTAATGAAAAAAATGGAAAAGGACCCTGTCTTATGAATAATTTCATACCAATAAGGCAAGCCATTTTGTTATATTATAAAGCACTGGCTATTACAGAACTTGTAAAGTTCTGTCCTGGCATAACACACAGAACCCCAAACTAGCAATGACTGGTTGAGAAGCTTCCCCAGCCAGCTAACGAATAATTTGATAACACTTTAAGCTATTAAAGTGCATTACAGTGATCAAAGTTTTACAAATTGTGTAACGATCCTGTTTAGCATGTCCTTAAATATGTAGAACCTGAAACAGGCAGCAGCTGAGAGTTCTTCCAAGTTTACAAATTGTCAAGAACAAAACCACCTTAAACTCTTTTTTAATTTACTAGAAACACAAGAGCTTCTAAATTCCCTAATCTGCTGCTCCAAATCAAGACCATAACAGCCACCAATCCCAAACCCTCATATTTATCTCAATCCACAGAATGCCCTTTCCACCATGACTCTACACAAGCATGTGTCAGTAGCCCCTAGCAATCAGCTATTGTGAAATCCACAAAAAAAAGCAACTGCATATTATCCAAAAACAGTAATTATAACGGACCCTTTTAATAGTATCCTAGAAATATCCCTAGGCTTTTGATGTTTTAGGTATGGCTGGAATGATATGTCTGTCCTTTTATTTTGTGTGTCTTCAACAAGCATTTGTCTGGGATGAGCAGGGTGCAGGACTAAATGACCTCCTGGAGTCCCTGCCAGCCCTATTTTTCTATGATGTTTCTGCCATGACCAGCGTCTAAGTCTTCTACTGCTGCTCATCTCTCCAAACCTGGAAAACAGCTCCTCAAAGAGCAAAGATCCCCTTGCAACAATTCCCTTTCACAACATCACAGCTTTGGGATTTGTTTTAGGTGCTCTAGCACATTCACTAGCACAAGTGTGAAGAGCACTCATAAGCTCCAGAAGCAGAAGAAATGGCAGTGACAACAGCAGGATACTTCCCACAATTACAAAGAAGGAAAGCAATGGGCACATGCTATAAAAGCAAACCAATCAGACTTCTTGACAAGACAACATGCTAGTCCCCCAATCAATCAAAGGAAGCGAACAGCAATGTCATTACCATAACACCCTTCCCCTTGAGAGGATTCCAACACCAGAGTTGTGTTTGCTTAGCCCACATGCTAGGATTCACACCAAAGGTCAACACAAAGCCTGTTTAGGCTGGGCTGAATGATTATATACCAATACAGATGCATTATTTTATAAATTAGTTTCCAGATGCAGTCAAAACAAGTGCTATTCATAGGTACGTTTACACCAACTTAATAGGCAGAATACTTTAGTATAAGAGAGAAACTTTAAACACAGACGGTAAACAGCATATAAGGCACGATGCAATTATTAGATTTGGCAAAACAACACAAGTGTAGAGAACAACGGCCCCTTTCAACAAGAAGGGTGACAAATCATGAAAATATACAAGTTAACTGAAATCACCTGCAACATTAACCACATCACAATGACAAGGTAGCAAGTGCAAATATTTGATGGTTTATTCTGTTACACTTTCCTCCTCACATTTTTTCCAGGGGTTACCATCTCAACACCTTGATTTCAATCTGAAAGAAAGTGAACCACTCCTCGCCCAATGCAATCATCATTGCAGTTTGATAAGCAGTCTAAATAACAACTGTTTACGTACCAGTGCAGTAAGCATACCTTACCAGGCACTAAAAAAAATATACTCCTGTAACCCTTGCATTCGCCAGTTCCAGGCCCAAAAGTCTGACTGTGTTACTAAAAAGAGGAATTACATACATACTGCAATAATTTAAACATTTGACCAACTTACCCCATCCAAAAGAGTATTTGTTAAGTGTGTACGAAGATCTTTACGAAATGGAAACTCCAGGTTTGATACATGAAACACTGAGTTATCTCTATCAATCATATAAACTTCATTCTTGCCATCAATCAACATCATATACCTGAGAAAAATATGAAATGAAAATATTAGACTTTTTACCAACTGTTCTAAGTTTATAAAAATATTTTAATTATGCAACCACTGTAAGAATTAAAAATATGAATGCAACAAACTGAAGGTATTAAAAAACATTAAAATGGCAAGGGTCACAGGTAATCATTTAAGATCATTACTTCGGAAGGTGCCTTTAAATTTTAATACAACTGTAGACATCAAAATATTTACTTAAAGCATGGATTATATTTTATTTTTACCTGTAATACATATATATTTACAAAAGGCATCTTTTCAGCAGATAAAGTTAAGAACAGAAGTGAGTGCTATAACTCATAATACAACTTGCACTCAATAAAATCCAGGCAATAAGTATTGCCTTATGAGACAGAAATAAAAGTACCAAACTAAACCTGCATCTGGTGTAAACTGACACATAGCTCCAATGAAGTGTAAAGAGCTATGCAATGGTTCTAATCCAACATTTATTATTTGTATTGCAGTAGTTGACAAAGTCCCAAGTCAGTCATGAGGCCTCATTATGCTCAGCACTGTAACCAATGCAGGCAGGAGTCCCTACCCTGAAGTACTTAACTTGAAAAAGAAAGCTTGTTATGTTGCAACAATGTAGGCCCCTTTTACATGAGCAGGTAAAGGTGGGAAGGGAGCTAATCTGCGATTCATACAATTGCACCTCCCCCCATGCCAAACGTGCATGACAGGAGGCACAACTGTGGGATCGCTCATTAGATCCCATCATGCCTTATTGCTGGTGTCCAGCGAGCCTGATCCCAGAATCCCCTGACACAGGCAAAGAAGCAGGCTCCTGTGGCTGGGAGCCCCAGAGGATAGGCTCCCGGCCACAGGAGAACCCCATGAACCCCAGAACCAGAGGATCCCCGGTGCAGCGATGCCTCCACCCTGGGGGTTCAGGAAAACCCCGGGAAGGAACTGTAGCAGAGGTGATCACCCTGCCCCAGAGATGTGGGAAAATACCCCAGGGCCAAAGGATCGTGGTGATCCTCCAGCCTTAGTGGTTTCCCCACACTCCCAGAGTGGGGTAATTGATCCTCCAGCGATCCTTGAGACCCAGGGGTTTCCCACACGCCGGAGCCCTAGGAATCGCAGCTGCTGTCCCCAGGATTCAGGGGTTTCATACCCCCCCAAGCCCTAGGGATCATGGCAGCTGTGGTTGTCCACGGTCTAGAGGTTTCCCTAGGGCTCAGGGGTGCATGAAAACCTCAGCCCCTGGGGGTCACAGGTGCTACAATCTCTAGGGCTCAGGGGTTTTTCATTGGGCATGATGCACCACTGTGGATGGGACCTCCATCATCTGACAGGGCACTGAGCAGCAGGGGAGACCCTGCTACATGTGCAAATTAAAGGTAAATAGCAACCAGCTATAACGTTAGCACACATTTTTGAGGTCTAACTTTATGGCTAGTTGGAGCTTTTTATTCTGTGGGAGCTACTTTGCACATGTAGCTGGTCTCAAAGTAATTGCATAATACCTGTAACATGTGTGGAGGGGGCGGGGCATCATAGTCATAATCTCAGTTCAGTATATGCCTTAATCCTCTCAGGAGCTATATCAAGTGTCAACTCACCCCATATCCCAGGCTGAGTCCAAACTATAGGGCTCTTTGAGGACCGGATACATGGGACAAACAGTGGCTGCAGCAAGGCAAGCATCAGCAGGAGTCACTTTGCCACAGTGGGGGCAGCAGGATAAAACACAGCTGTTAGCACAGCCCTTGCTCATTCCCTGTGGCAACAGCCAGTTCCAACAGGACCCTGTAGCCCCAGATTCTGCAAACCTCTCAAAAGTCCCACCCTCAAATTTCCTGGCCCACAAGGACCCTGGAGGCCAGATGTTTGACACCCTTGAACTATTTCATCATAAGTATGAAGCCAAAACGTGCTAGTTGTGGACCACAGGCCAGGACACCTTTGTGTCAAGTGCTCTGTGAAAACAGAACTAAAAACTGAAGAGCTCTGAAGAGCTTATAGTCGAAGGATAAGACAAGAGATAGATACAGACATGGAGGCATAAATTGACATTCAAGTGGTGAATGATAGATGACAGGACAAGAATAGGATGTGAAGGTCTTTGAAAATGAAGATAAAGGGCTTAAGTTTGTGATTGAGAAGGCAGAGCCTGTAGAGAGAGAGAGACGAGAAACAGTGATGTTAGTGACTGGATATTTGAAAGAGCACTGTGTCAGAGTTTCCTAACACTGGAAAAGGATATTGCAGTTAAAGATATGAGATGATGGCAAGCTAAATAAAGAGTTTTCACTGTTTGGATAGATAGAAGAGGCCATATAATATTTGAGATGTTATGCAAAGAGAGAACCTGTATGACAGGACATAGGAATTTAAATAAAAGACAACATCTGGACTATGAATCAAAAGTAACAGGCAGGACAGTGGTACTGTACACAGTGATCAAGAAAAATGGTGGGGAGAGGAGTCTGGAGTAGGAAGGGCATTAAGAACTCTGTTTTGGCCTAGAATAACCTAAGTTAATGGTTAGACATCCATAAAGAGATATCAGAGAAACAGGGTAAGATTTTAGTTTGGACAGAAGATGGAGTTGGGTTGAACACAAAGAAGGAAATAGCTAAGGGAGAAAATATAGGAGGAGAAGTAGGAGAAGCCAGACTTATAACAGCCCCCGAACAACATTTCAAGAGGAACATAGTCACCTGCGAGAATGACAGATGGTCAAGAAGGCTGTAGAAAGAGCATTAGTTCTGAACTTTGTTTAGTTACAATACAAAGCAGCATTCAGTGTTCTGAAGCCATCGGCGGTACAGTGGGCCATGTCTTGAATTTAAGGAACATGTACAAATGTTCCTTTAGCAACTACTTCTTTCATTCTGTGTTACAGTTGCTTTGATTTTCAACAATAGGGGAAAATCCAACAGGTTTATTTTCTTTTAACTTCATAAAACTTTGATCATCCACATCAAATTAGATGTACTAAAATAAAATTAAATGTGTTTTGAAGACCAGTTGTAAAAGTTTTCATACTTGGAAAAACATTTGAATGTCACTGCTTTTCATAATTCCACCTTACCTTGAATATTCCTTCTTTTAGATGCACAAACAAGTTATGACCAATAACTGCTTCCAAAGGTTACTATACTTCCTGAATAGGAAGCTAATCAGACCATAGGACCTCTGTTCTCAGAAAAATAATAGCCCCAAAAGGAGTCCTTTTGTAATATGCTTTAAATAGGCACAATAAAAGTCTTTGGGTGGAACAACACTTCTTCATAACTCATACAAATGCTTTCTTTCCATATTTTAACCACACAAAGACTCTATTAGGTTGGCATAAAACAGATACATTCTGCAAAAGAAACTGGAACTTGGATGGGCTGTTACAGGTTAATAACGTGTTACATTACATTGGTACAGAACTGGCCACAGGAGGGGGGAAATATTTTAATTTACTAAGAATGTCTAATCTAAATTCTATTATAGAAAAATCTCCTCAAATGTCCATCTTGTATTAGAAGCCCCCATCATCTAAATTAAAATACTCAATATAAAACACAGTATAAAGGACTGCTCTTCCATCTTGACTTTAAAATATCTACCAGCTAATAAGATGAGGAAAAAGCTCAGGCCACTCAAATCCTCAACTTATTCACTCCTCATAAGCAAAAGAAAATGATGTGGTTTAGAGCATGAAGAGAAACTTAAATCCAGATTCTGGCAATGAAGCAAAATAAGGAAAGTTCAAAACAGAGCATTTCATAATTCACTCTGCCAGTGTCTCCCTCTTTTTCAAAACAAGGATGCACCAACTTGAACCACTCTGTTGATTAATGCTTCACTGGGTCCTCTCATAGGAAGGATAGGCAAACTCTCAGGTACCATATTTCAAACCATTTAGAGGTTTACAAATTAATTCCAATGCTTAATTCCACCAAAACTTTGTGGAAGCTAATGTCAGTTACAAAGTGCAGATGTAGCCAGTTCCTCGCATTTTGCATGAGCTCAGCTTTCCAAGCCATTTTAAGATGAAGCTTCATATAAAGGGCATTGCAGTTTATAACAGTATACAAAAACCAGGTAAGAAACTTGGTTTCAGACTGCTAAATACATTACAGGCCATCTCTCCCCACGCTGTAACCTCTCCCTGTATGTTAAAGAAGACTGATGATAATACTGACTTCTCCTTAAGAAACAAATCATACCCTTTCCATTACTCACCCCCAACACGGCAATATTTTCCACATCCCCAGGGCTCCTCTGATTACCTTTACCAATCAGTAGTAGCTCAAACTTGCAGGTTTAGCACAAAGTCTGAATCTCAAAAATGATAGTATGCTATAACTGCTTAAAATTAACCTGAAACCATTTTAAATTTGGCCAAGTCACTACTGTCAGCAGCGTCCATTTTCACTCAGTGGACAGCTAATGGGATTTAGTTGTTTGGAATGCAAAGTAACAAAAACATCCTCATAGTGAAAAAACACAAGAATTCATTAATCTACCAAGAACCCAAATGACTTAGCTACGCAAGATTTAATGAAACATATAGTACAGTGCAAAGCACTGCCCCTTGCCCTACAAAGATGTAATGACAGCATGCAATCCTTTAAAAAAAAAAATGAAATAAAATAAAAGAGTAAATGCCAAACTGGTCCGATTCAACATACCCTCCTCTCTTCTCCCAGTACAATACCTAAAAGCTCATGATTCCCCTCAACCTAAGCTTGGAACATCAAGATGGTTCCATCAGGACTGAAATTGAGGCATGCCTATTACAAGATACATCCACCAAATCTAACTCCATTACTGTGATGCCCAATTCAAATACCAGGTTACAAGTGGTGGAAATACAATATTAGGAATATGAAAACTAATTCATTTTGCATCATGTTTTGTGAGCACACACAGATAAAATGATTCCAGGACTTCTTAATTTTAAATTGTAGCTATTAAAAACAGTAGTATTTGATCAAAATAAACATAGAAGATTGCAGTTAAAAAATAAAGAAACTAAAACCAAGTATTTGACAAGGAAAATGAGTAACTAGAATTAGCTGCCTTACTTGACATATAATAAAACACCATGGCTAGGGACAGACATTCAAAAAGCCTGAGCCTGAATTGATTCAATCTTTGCAGGTTAGTCTAACCTGTGTAGATTGAATTGATTTGCAAGTGAACAGACATTAACTTTTGAATCCGGAAATGCAGGCACATGCCTGCAGCGGCTCAGGCTAAAAGCTGGGGAGGGAGCTAAAGCAGCCCTTCCTTCCCTTCCTCAGCAGCCACAAGGCTGGAGGGAACCTGTCCTGGGAGGCATGGCCAGACCCCCAGCAGGTGGCCAATTATGATTGGGGAGGGGTTTAAACCCCCATCCAGGCCCGTAGGGACCCCAGTCAGGGTGTGCCTAGAGGGGGATGAGGGAAGCAGCCCTCGTCAGGCTTGTCCCCAAGGCCAGACATCAGTTTGGGCAGTGCCTCAGGTGAAGGAAGGCAGGAGGGATTAAGCTACTATATCTCTTCTATGAGGCACGGGCACAGAGACCCCAGCTGGGGTCTGCACGGCTTTCCCCCTGCTTGTTGCACGTATGGCAGGGAGCCAAGCCAGAGCCGGCCAGCATGACCCTGCCATCTACCCGGGGCTGTGGCTGGGACTGCGGGGTTGGCCTGCGGGGGCACTGCTGAGGACAGACACAGAGGGGCCAGCCCAACCAGGCCCACAGAGGCAGGCCCGTTCCCATGGGCTGAGGCTTGGGCTGGGGCTGCATGGATTGCTCCCAGCTCCCCATATCCAGCCTGGCCTGGCCTGTCATGGAGCCACAGCTGGCAGGGAAGGGCCCAGCGGGGCTGGCCCAGGCTAGGCCTCAGGGGCAGGGCCCTTCTCAGCCAGCTGCAGCTCTGTGAAAGCTGGGCCTGGTGATATGGATGGTGGCTGGCCAGGCCGCAGACTGCTCAGGCCAGCTCAGAGGTGCTAGCAGGCCCAGAGCCCAGAAGCTGCCGCCATGCCCAAAGCTGACCCGAGCAGGGTGTGGGGCCTGGGGCAAATCAGCCCGTGCAAGGCCCCGGACCTAAAGAAGCTGCCACCACCACCATTGGTGGCAGCATCAGCGGCAGGGGAAGGGTGGATAGCAAGCAACTGGATGCGGAGCCACCGCTGTGCCCAGCTCCACGCTGCCACTGATCCACAGGGCCACGGGCAGTCGCCCCGATTCTCCCCCCCTAGGGACAGCCCTGGCCACGCCCCCTGCCCTATGCAGCACCGGCAGCTACAGCCATTCCACAAGGTATGTACTGGCCAGGGCCATCGGGGCTGTTCTGCCTCCCTCATCTCTAGCTGCTGCTACCCCTTCTGCACTGCTCTGGGTGGACAGGTGGGAAGCCTGAGCCCAGCAGCTTCTGCACAGAGCATGGAGCTCCAGCTCCAGCTCCCCAACACCTTGCACCTGCTCTGCCCAACACAATGAGCAGCTCCTGTGGGTTGGCAGAGTGGGTGGAAGGTGTCCAAAAGCTGCAGCCGGAGGTCCACATACTGGGGAGAAGCTGCTGGGCTCAAGCTTCCACCCACCCAGAGCAACACTGCTGTGCAGCAGAAGCAGGAACCACAGCTGGAGGTGAGGGAAGCAGAACAGTTTTGCCAGGCCCAGCCAGTACACAGCTTCCCCTCGCCTTCAGCAGCTCTTCCTCTTCCTGTTCTGCGCAGGGCGGTGGGAGGGGAGGAGAAAGAGACGCTTGAGTGCAGCTCATGAAGATCCAGCTCCAGCTCTCAGCTGCCTTCCACCCAACTCCATCTGCCCAAGGGGGCTGCTCACTGTGCAGGCAAAGTGGGCGGAAGACAGCGGAGCTGGAGCCAGACCTCCCTGCACTGGGCAGAAGCCGCCAGGCTCTTCCCGCCCACCCGCCCAGAGCAGTACAGCAGGGGCAGAGGCAGCAGTGGCAGCTGGAGGCGAGGGAGGCAGAACAGCTCCACCAGCCCTGGCTAGCACGCAGTTTGTGCAGCAGCTAACGGGTGCTGTACAGGACAGGGGGCATGGTGGCAGTTGCCGGACACTGGGCCCGCCGGCACCTGTGAGCTATCCCAGGCAGCCCACTGCCTGGCCAGCCGCCACCTGTGCTGCCAGGCCCAGATGTCACAGAGCCACAGCTGGCTGGGATATGGCCCTGCTCCCACGACCTACCTGGGCTGGCCTTGCCAGGCTCTTCCCAGCCAGCTGCAGCTCCATGATAGCCTCACCCAGCCTGGACACACGGAGCCAGGAACAATTTTACCACACAGGTCCCACAGTCCCAGCCCAAGCCATAGCCTGCTGGGAAGAGCCCAGCCCAGGCTTGCCCCTCTGTGTTCACCCTCAGCAGCAACTACACGCCAGCCCAGCTCAGCGCCACAGCCCCAGCCGCTGTCGTGGGCAAGGCCAGCAGATGGCTGGGCTATGCTAGCCGGCTCTGGTCATGCCCCACCCCTCTGCTGCTGGAGTGGGAATGGTGGGGAAGGGAGGAAATGCCTGAAACTGGCTGCCAGTGGGGGGATAGAGAACAGAGGGAGAAATTAAACTCCCCTCCCCATGCCCCACCACCACCACCACTGTGGCAAGAGGGGGGAATGCCCGACAGAGGCTGCTACACCCCAGTCAGGCAAACTACAGCTGCAGTCCCCCAGTAGGGCTGCGAGTGGGGTACGGGGAATAAAACCCCTCCCTGCTCCCTTTGCCTCAGAGGGCCATGCCAGGTCCATGTCTGGCCATGCCCCCATCCCTGCTTTGGCTAGAGAGCAAAGGGGCAGGACCACCCAGAGCAGACAGCACAGCCCAGCCCAGGGCTGAAAAGCATGCTGGGATGCAGGGGGAGGCCGGTGGGACCTCTGGTTAAACCAGAAAGGGGCCTGGGACAGAAGTTGCATAAACCAGTTTAACCCAAATCAGTTAAGTCTGATAGCAAAATCAAGACCATGGATGTGCTGTCTTTTTCAGCTTTTCCTTTCCAAAGAAAGGTGTAGTCACTATCATGCTCTCTGAGCTGCCCCTCTCCTATGAATCTGATCTCACTAAGCTCAGCAATGTCAACGGCAAATTGTGCAAGTTCTCTGGCCACTAGTGCCATTATTTGCTCTGGTCAGTCACTGTTAGGGTTGATCATCAGGGTGAAGACATTCCAGGTGGCAAACTTCGCAACTTGACTTGGAGCGCAGTTAGAGCAATCCCACTGGACATGGTTTTCCAGTCAGGTGAAATGAGACAGAATATTTAGGACCCCTTTTCAAGCCCGCTGCCCATACAGTGTGAACAGAGTAGGTCCTAAATAGGCCTGCTCAGTCATGATTGCAGCTGCTGAATTACATGCCTGTCTCAGTTCCAAGTACAAAACAACCATCATACAATAATCTCTTCTGCATAGGTCCATGACTAGGGGCTTCCAATAACCACTAGCATCTACCACCATTGCCACTTGCCCATTGTCATAGGACTTGCTATCGAAGGAAGATGCCAGTGTAGGTTTTCTTTTAACATGCCGATGCTGTTGCACATCAGAACCACATGCCATTTCATGGGAAGAAAACCTTAACTGGATAGCAAGCAGAACTTAAACAACCAGAGGTTTCTGTTCCCTTACAGCCTTCATCCACCTTTGCAGCTATTGTGAAGTATTTCTTCTTCACCACTGAGGATTTAATTTTTGGATTGTTACTAGTCTGGAAGCCTCACTCTCAATCTTGCCAACAGTGGTGACCCTACCAGGAGCACAAAACTCCAGACAGCACTGTTCTTGAGGTCATGAGTGACTGGTGCCTCCTGAATCTGGGGGGACACCCGCAGAGGCTGCCAACCCTACCAACAGCATCAGTGCTGGCCGTCAGGGGGGGCACTGACCCCGTCGGGGGGGCACGTGTATCCCCATGCACTACCAGTCACCTATGCTCAAGGTCATTGGCAGCACACAAGCCTCTCCACCACATCATGGCTGCAATGTGTACTATTAAATCCAAAATGTACTGCATTAATAAGTCTATAGTTCTGCTAAGTTTCACGAAATTCTATTCCTACATTATTGTTTCTATTTTATATAACCTAAAGTATAGGTAACATTGCAAATGACCAATGCTAGTTTTGTGGTCTTTCCTTCTCTAGAAACACTATACAATATTGGCCTATTAAACTACATTTCTTTTACAATGAAGGACAATAGAGAAGAGTAATTTGTTGGTTTCACAGTCCATAAATTAACTAAAAATAGGATTCAGTATTTCATTCACACAGTAATGTTTCCTTAAAAGACATTTATTGATTTGGTGAAAAGTGTAGCTGCCTGCATGAATTGGCAAAAACAGAATGAGAACTCAATAGGAACTTTAAGCAAAACCCTGAGAGCAGCAACATGTTTCTAAATATGTTATACACTGCACAATGCCTTTAACTGCATTATGCAGAGACCTGTGGTTACAGAAACTGTTAAGAGAAGCAAACTGATTTTATTGTACAAAATTGTAGATAACAGAAGACTGGTACAACACATTTTCATGAGATAACTAAAGCATAAGACAATATGTGGGAGTAAAGTGAAGTGATCCACTGGGCTCCAGGAGGAATGTTTAGGATCTCCCAGGAAGTACAGATTGTGTCAATGCAACAATATGAGCTGATGGTTTCACATCAGGCATTCTATAAACAAAACTAATTAGAAATGTCCAGCTAATCCATCATTCTGACTTGACATTCCTTCAGAAGTTAAAATATTCAGCAAAAGGCAGTCTTTAACCAAGTAAATTATTCAGAACTAATTCTACTTATGAAGTATGCAATATATTTTTTCTTAAAATGACAGGAATATTTATGTGCCTGGTGCACAGATTTGTTTTAATCCCAATTTGTTGTTTTCATATTATATCTTTTTACAGTAATCTTTCCAAAATCAGATATTCATTACTATTTTGAATGTGTTTTCACTGTCCATTTGTTTCAATACAAGTTTTCAAGAAACAAGATCTAAAGACTACAAGACTACTTGTATCATCATTAGAAATGCAGTACCAGAGACCATCTATAACATTCTTGGGAGAAAAAATAAATCTATTAAGTCTTGTTTTTAAGATCCACCATGCATAAAAAGTATCACTAGCATCCCTTTTACTGTATTCTTTATTAAAAATAAGAGTTATGGAAATTTACTTTAGACTGATGCTTAATTCGTTCAAAAGTAATACTAAGAATTTCCATCTTTAAAAAAAAAAAAAAAAAAAGCAACTTGTTGCACTTAAATGGATCTTCAAAATACTTCCATAATTTGGTTTAAAAACCCCTAGTTCAAGTAAGAACTATTAAAGTGTAAGACCAATTGAAGAACTAGCATAATTATGGTTAGAAGTATCAAAAATCAAAATAATGAGATGGGAAAACAAAGGCATATTTTAGTCAGGTTATTTAAAACTCCTTTTTGTATTGTGTTTAATACAAACACAGAATAAACAACAGTGAAAAAAGAAATCTGTTGAAGACTCAGAAATCTTATCTCAGCAATTTAAAAGAACTGAGAAAGTTTCCACTCCTGTTTGAACGTCGTTGTAAGGAGACATCCAGCAAAAACAGATTTTCAAATTTATTAGTCTTGCTATTTTAATATTTTTATTAACTATAAAAGCAATCCTGCTCTCCCTATGCATTATATGGAAACAAAAGAGATACAATCCAACTTCTCCTATCTAAAGATCATTTTTTGAAGATAGGTATCAAAATAAAATACACAACCACTCCAGCCATCTGCCTAAGCAGTCAGAACTACAAATCTTAGCACTTAAAACACACATAGCTAACATATGCACCAATTTCTATCAAGCTTATTGTGCTAGCCATTTACATCCCCATATGTTTCAGTGACAAAAGCATTGCTTATGTTCTGTTAAGTACACTATTTCATGCAAACTCATCTGTCCTCCTCAGTACCACTGCTAAAAAAGCTATAAGTGACATCCCACAGCATACTGGACTGCATTAGTAGGAACACTGCCAGTAGACTGAGGGAAGGATTTATTCCTTTCTATTCAGCACTGGTGAGGCCACATCTGGAGTACTATGCCCCATTTTGGGCCCCCCACTACAGAAAGAATGTGGACAAGTTAGAGAGAGTCCAGCAGACGGCAATGAAAATGGTTAGGCTGCTGGAGGAAATGACTTCTGAGGAGAGACTGAGGTGTCACAACCCAAAGTTGTGATTTTTGTTTTCGTGTGTCCTTTGGCACCACTGAATTATGTTCCCGCTAAAATTTGCAGCTTCTTTGCACGGTAGAGTTTTCTGCTGTAAGGGGGAACCCCGGTGCAAGGGAGAATTTCCCACCAAATTGTAGCTTTCTTTGCATGGTGCATTTCTTTTGCATCTAATAAATGCTCGGTGCAAAGAGTTCCCGCCATTTGTATTCTAATTCGAGCCCCATTATTGGTTTGAGTTAAATTATTCCCACGTGGCGGCTAGTGATTGGCTTGCTAGCCGTATAAAAGGCTTGGGTGGTTTCCGCCCAAGTTGGAGAGAGAGAACTTGAAAAATTGGAGAACTCCGAGGAGAACCCCCGCAAGGGAGGACTCCACGAACACCAGGAGGAGGAGACTTCACGCTGTGTGAAGATCTCTAAGCGCTGCAGAGCTTATTGAACCCAGCGTGAATATTAAGAAGGCAACAGGGGTCTGATCAGCCTCTAGCCTCTCCCCGTCGCCGATAGATTCCTAGACGTATCCCTCCCTGCGCGCAAAAAGAGGACCCACGGAGCCTAGCAAACTTCGTGTGAGTCTATTCCTTGCCAGCTGGAACAACTGACATAGTTGTTCAGACGACCGGACTACCTCAGAGCACAAGTTCCACGGAGCCTAGCAAACTTCGTGTGAGTGAATTGTGAGTGAACAAAAGGATTAGAGCTTTTTCGTACGGGTACTTTCTTCGGTTGACACGACGGGCTCGCGTGTTTAGAGCCTTCAGCCGGATTGGGCTAGAGTTCGCGAGTTTAGAACTCTTGTCCGCCTCTCTTCTTTCCTGTCTGTAACCGCAACTCAAGCAAGTTTTCCTGCCTGCACTGCGACCATCTTCGGTGTAAGTAAAATAATCTTTAAAATCAACCATTACGCGTCCGTGCCTAATTCCAGCGTGTCGCCTGTTCTCTCCGATCCAGCATGTCCGGGCTGCTGGCCACAGCTCGCGCATAGCACAAAAGGGCCCCGATCGCTCCCCGCCATCCGTACATGGCGACGAGGGTGGGATCGGAGACGGCCCGCACATGAGGGAACTGGACTTATTTAGTATGCAGAAGAGAAGACTGAGCAGGGACTTGATAGCAGCCTTTAACTATCTAAGGGGTGGTTCCAGTGAGGATGGAGCTAGACTGTTCTCCGTGGTGGCAGATGACAGAACAAGGAGCAACGGTCTCAAGTTGCAGCTAGGAAGGTATGACTGCATATTAGAAAAAACTCTTTCACTGCGAGGGTGGTGAAGCACTGGAATGGGTTACCCAGAGAGGTGGTGGAATCTCCATCCTTGGAGGTTTTTAAGGTCCGGCTCGACAAAACCCTGGCTGGGATCATCTACTTGGGAATGGTCCTGTTTTGAGCAGGGACTTGGACTAGATGATTTCGTCAGGTCTCTTCCAACCCTAATTTTCTATGATTGTAAAACCAGCCTTTGTTTTATTGTCCACTTCAGTCAGCAGGCCTACAGCTGCTAATTCAACAGGGTTGCTATAACTGGTGGAGATGGTATTCTGAAAAAGTCATTAAATCCTAAACCCCTGCAACATGGAAGATATCGAATTCAGCCGTCTGAAATGGAAACTGTACAACATGAAAAAGAAAGAAGCCAGACTCAACAGCGACATATATTTTCTAAGCCTTTGCAAGAAACACAACTTCATTCCCCGAGGACTAAACATCTACAATCCCCTGACTACTACACACAACTCCAAATATGCTGCACAGCTATGCAGAAGAACTTCAGAGAAAATTAGAAATCATCTACTTCACCTACTCTACTCCAAAAGAGACCAACTCAGGAAGGAAATCGTCATACACTACAACTTAAAAGATAGAAATCCATGCATGTTCCCTGACAATATACAGCGGATACAAAGAGACTACGAAAAACTTTCTACAGCATTCATCCTACATAAAAAGAAGAAATGGAACAAATTCCCCCAAAAATTAACCCCCCCAGCCACAAAACAACCATCAGAGGAAC
>NW_005842109.1:1605337-1607251 GCF_000455745.1 Alligator sinensis
CCACCCATCCTAGCCTTCAGACAAGCACCAAACCTCGCCAACCTCATCACCAGAAGCAAACTTCCTGAAGCCCAGAACACACCAAAAGGATCCAGGCTGTGCCATGACAAGAAATGCAAAACCTGCCCCCACATCTCCACCACCTCCACTATTACTACACCCCACAACAGAGCCATCAGCATCCCAGGATCTTACCACTGCACCTCCAAGAATTTAGTATACCTCATCCAATGTACCAAATGCCCTGATGGAAGATATGTAGGAGAGACCAGACAACAACTGCGCACCAGAATGAATGCACACCGGAAATCCATCAAAGACAGAAACACCCAATTACCGGTGGGGGCACATTTCTCACAGGAGGGCCACTCTCTCTCCAATCTCTCAGTCCTGATCCTCAAGGGAAACCTACACAACACTTCCCAGAGACGAGCCTATGAGCTCCATTTCATCAACCTGCTGGATACTAGAGATCAGGGACTAAACATAGACATTGGATTTTTGATACATTACAATCTGCCTGGCAACTGACTCCCCAGCCCAGCCCAGCCCCCGGCTTCTTTACTTTTCATTCCATCCAGGAAAAGCACACAGCAACTGCTGAAGCTTCCTTAGCCTGACGAAGGGTTTTTGAACCCGAAAGCTTGCTTAATAACTATTCTCCAACCATTTGGGTTGGTCTAATAAAAGATACCAAATTCACCCAAGGAACCTTGTCTGCATTAAATCATTAATGCATGGAAAAAAATCTGTATCTATGTATCAACTAGTACTTACTAGGTATATGTAGCTCTTTACTCAGAACTCAATTATATTACCAAACTATAGAAAATAATGTCATATCCTAGTATAAACAGCAAGCACACGAAGACACTCCAGCTTATTCTATTGACACTGGTATAAACTGTTACAATAATAATAAATCTTGAGACTTGAGAAGAGTACCAGAGCTCTTGACTGCTTTCTATTAGTTAATATTTGCAATTCTGATTAACTTGTCATCGAGAATCTCTGGATGCAATCATCCATTTTATGCTTTAAGCTGGCTGGGAAGGACACTTATTGAAATGTGCAACTGTCTGTTAACCAAAAGGACTGTAGTAATATCTGAAGACAATGTTCAGAGAAGCATAATGGGCAGATGTAAATACCATGTAAATAAATGCTAATGCAATATTTAATTTAACATTCGCACTTGTTAAAAGTTGCTGCAGAATAAATTCTCTGTTGTCAGTACATACTGCAAAACAAATAATACACACCCCTTTGTTACAATCATACAGGTCTGAAGTAGGTTTCAACTGAAACTTTTTGACATTAACAATCCAAAAACTATCATTTGTAATATATCCTTTAGAATAATTTTGCCCTAATGTTAGATAAAGTTATCAACAACTCAGATGGATAGGGGTTTCACATGGATCTTCAACAGTAGCTGTCATATTCTTTGTTCAGTTTTTATTAAATACTAGCAAATTGCCTGTAAAAAATGACCCGGGGAGGGAAGTGGTGGCGGGGATGGAGTCCAGCATTCGGCCCCGCCATCCCATTCCCCTCTCCGCTAGTCCAGACCCGGCCCCACCACCTTCAGGCCTGACCCTATCTCCCCCCTACCCAACCCCTGCAGTTTGAGTTTGGGGCCGCCCCCCTCCTTCCCCCCCTTTGCTGTCACGGGTCCGACTTTGTTGTCCCCCCGCACTGTGGTGGCCCTGCCCCTGCTTCAGGGCCAAGTCCACTCCCGCACCCCCGGTCTCTCCTTCCACTCCAGGACAGGGTGCATGTCTCCCCCCCTCATCCCCCTGCTTTGGACCCTGGCCTGTTGCCCTCCTCCACCCCGCACCAGCTTTGGGTCCAGGCCCACTCCCCACCACAGCCATCACTGCACTCGTGTCACCACCACCCTGTGCCTGCAGG
>NW_005842109.1:1607556-1611507 GCF_000455745.1 Alligator sinensis
CTACCTCCAAGGAGCTCTGCTGGCCTGGTCCCCAACCCTCCAGCCTCTCAGCCCCACTGTTGTGGAGGCTATTTGTTGTCTATCCTGTCCATCTATAAATAAAGCATTATGGACAGACAGACAGACAGACTAAGGCTTTTATAATATTAGAATTGTTTTAGAGCTCAAACTGGAACAGAAACTTTCCAACCTAACATATACTTTTTGTTAACTTTTTAATATACAGATACAGAGAAATCTTTTTTTGTTTCATTCTTTTCAGATCATATGAAAAAATATGAGCATAATCATATCCTCTCTAAAAATCATATCTTCTGTACAGTATAAATATAAAAAATAAGACAAGATGACAACTCAATCTGGAATAAGTTGTAAATTTATTCCTATCCCTGTCTTCTCCACACTACCCACTTCCTTCAGACCTACATCTAAAAGTCTCTTTTCACATGATTCACAGCCAAAGGAAAATCCAAGACAAGCCTCAGAAACACACGAAAAACACAAGGCATCAAGCACTTGCACATCTAAAGTGTAATTCAGGCAAACATAGGCACTGAAGTTTAGTGAGTAACCTACAAAAATCTTAGCTAACCATCTGGGGTAGAGGTGCACTGATAAATTGGTCCAATATCGGATCAGCACCAATATAAAAAATTGACTGCATCAGAAATTGGCCTGCATCCACCCTGCACACAAATTGGGGGGGGCAGGGGCAGGGGGGATGACACATGTCCCTCCATGCCTCCCCTGAGGGGTGCACACAGCAACAGGGAGCTGCCCCCCATCCCTGCGTCCCCCGTGACTCAGTCCCACTGTCAACTCTCAGTCCCATTCACTGCCCTGACTAGGCAGTACCCCTAGCTCCAGGCCTTGGACCACTCCCTCCCAGTGCCTCCATTCCCTCCAGCCCCTGCCCCACTGTGGGAGCCTCAATCTGTTCCCTCCCCCCCCCCACCCCCTGCATGCCCCCTCCCCTCCACAGATTTACCTGCAGGGCGCTGCTTTCCACACTGCCTGGCTGCATTCCTGACCACATGCATGTGTGCAGATGCGCACATGCACGCAGCATCTAGGGGCCCCAGCTAGAAGGTATATTATATTTATCAGTGAACATTATCAGCTAAACTGACCAAAAAAAGACGATAGCTTATAATGGTTTTTTTGTTTGTTTGTTTGTTTGTTTGTTTGTTTTTAAGAGAAAAATTATCGGCGCTGATCCGATATGCAACCAATATAATAGGTGTACCTCTACTGAAAATGTCTCAAATAACTGTAGGACAGGAACACTTACATTCTTGATTTCTCCAGACATGTAAAAGGACCAAAATTAAAATGTTATAACAAGACTCATGATACAGTATATAGGAGGTTTAGGTAGAAAAACATGACTACTATAATAAGAAAACTGACAGATAACCTGTATTTTTTTTTCTATCACAAGAATTCTATCTATACTGTAGCTGACTTTGGATTAGAGTTTCACATTCATAGATTGTTAGGGGCTAGAAGGGTCCTCACAGATCGAGTCCAGCCCTCCCCCCCCCGCTTTAGACAGGAAGACAACTGGGGTCAAGTGATCCCAGCAAGGTGACTGTCCAATCTCCTCTTGAAAACCACCAGCATAGGTGACTGCACCACCTCTGGAGGGAGTTTATTCCACAGTCTGGACACTGATTGTGAAGGAGTTTTTCCTGATATTAAGACTGAAGCAGCCTTCCAGGAGTTTGTATCCATTGGTCCTCGTCTTCCCCAGGGGTGCTCTAGTGAACAGTTATTCATCGAGGTCCTGATGCACTCCTCTGATATAGTGATAAGCCGCTATCAAGTCCCCTCTCAACCTTCTCTTGTTTAGGCTAAAAAGGCCACGGTCCCTCAGCCTTTGCTCTTATGGCTTGCTTTGCAAGTCCCTGATCATAATGGGTGGCTCTTCTCTGGAGCCTCTCAAATTTTTCCACATCCTTATTGAAGTGCAGCGCCCAGAACTGGACGCAGTACTCCAAATGCCGTCTCACCAGTGCTGAGTACAGCGGGAGCATCACCTCCATAGTTTTACACAAGATGCATTGGTTGATGCATGCCAGCATGTTATTTGCCCTACTGGCCACTGGATCACACTGACAGCTCATATTCATGTGATGGTCAATCATTACCCCAAGTCCCTTTCAGCCATGGTGCTAGCCATACCATCACCACTGAGCCTGTATGCATGTTGAGGGTTGTTTGCCTCCAGATGGAGCACCTTACATTTGGGAAGTGTTAAACTTCATCTAGTTCTGGTCTGCCCAACTCTCTAGCCTGTCCAGGTCCGCCTGTATCAGCAACCTATCTTCTGGCGTGACCAAACTGCCCCATAACTTGGTGTCGAACACGACTTGGCCGGCGAGCTTTTCACTCCCCCATCCAAATCATTGATAAAGACGTTGAAAAGCACCGGTCCAGGCACGGACCCCTGAGGGATAACACTGGCCACTTTACGCCAGGACAACACAGATCCATTCATGAAAATTCTCTGGGTCCTACCCTGTAGCCAGTTTCCCACCCACTGAACCTGATATTGCACAGTCCACAGAAGGTGATGAAATTGTAGGTGCATCACTGATGCAAGTACATCACCAGTTTATTCAAATTAATAGGCAAAATTTGACCTCTAAAACCCGTATTACTCGTAATATAAACCAAGGGCTCAATTTCATATAGAACTTAAGATGAATTAGCACTGGCCTTCGGCATTTGGCAATAAATTACTGGGTGTATCTACACAAGACGTTTACTGAGGAGCTGCCTAATTAACTCCATAGTTAATTAGGCCACAGAAAAGTCTCAGCATCTACACACATGGCCCTATTAGGTAGCAGTAAACTAATAAACACTGCCACAGGTTCATACTACAGCAGCGTTATTTACTGCACATCAACATACGTGTAGACACTGGCAGGGCTAGCTAGGGCATGAGGGTACTTCAGGGCGGTGGCTGCCTGCTAGCAAGCCCTGCACTGAAGCACCCTCATGCCCCCAACCAGCCTCTCCTCAGCATGCTGAGCTGGGTCAGAGCAGCACTGGGCTGGTAGGCTGACCCCCTGGGGCTCCTTGTCAGCCAGGGCTGCTCCAACCTGGCTCAACATGCTGTAGTCCCAGGCACACACGTAAATGTGGGCAAACCAATAAACTCTGGTGTGATATGCGCCGGAGTTTATTGTTGTGCATTAACTGCACATATAGATGCATCCACTGAGTTGGAAACAGCAACCTGAGGACACCAATTTTACAAAGTAAATTCCAAAGTAAAAATCTATTTCAACTTCTCTGTACCTCAGTTA
This sequence comes from Alligator sinensis, assembly GCF_000455745.1. Classification (NCBI taxonomy): domain Eukaryota; kingdom Metazoa; phylum Chordata; order Crocodylia; family Alligatoridae; genus Alligator; species Alligator sinensis. The sequence goes on from NW_005842109.1 coordinate 1,610,874, forward strand.
ACCCATCTAAAAAAGATGTGCTGATTTTCAACAGAAATCTTAGGGAAATTTAATGTTTTCATTCAACGTACTCCCAAAAGACTAAATTACTTTTATGCAAGTTTCCAGGAACAAATTAAAACTAAACTTTAGTCACTGTCAACCAGGTCAGTTTCTTAAAACTCTCTCTTTTTATGAAACTGGCAGTTATCATTTTCCGTGTAAAATAACCACTCATTTCACCAATAAGTTAACCAAAAGAGCAGCTAAGTATTTAAAGACCTATAACAAATAGTCAAATTTGTTTCTTTAATGACAGACTTAATTCTCCTGTCTAATATCAGAACATTAAAACAGCTGTTCCATAAAAGGTCCATTCTAATTTATAAAAGCCTGTCTGTCCATAATATTTTATTCATGCTCTGATCAGCTGACAAACACCTAATCAGTCTGAAGAAGCATTCTGACAGAAGGCAGCCCGCCGCCATGATGGTGGGGACACAGGGGACGGAGCGGGGAGGCAAGACTAGCACAGCTGGCCTTGCCCGCACCCCCCCCCTTGCAGGTAACGTGTGGGGGGGAAGCAGGCCCAAGTGGGGGGAAAAGCTGCCCCACCATGGTGGATGGGGGCCCGGCCCAACAGTGCGGGGGGGAG
>NW_005842109.1:1611800-1620782 GCF_000455745.1 Alligator sinensis
ACCTCCAGGTCAGCCTGGACCTGCTGTTCTCCCCCCACCCCACCATTGTGGTGGCCCAGCTTCTCCCCACCCTCAGGCCCAATCCTCCCCCACATCAGGCCTGGGCCCACTCATCCCTTCCCGCCACCGCTATGGCGGGGAGGGGGAGAGCAGACCTGGACCCCAAGCAGCAGGAGGGAAGGGGAAGCGGGCCCAGACAAGGGGGGCCTGGGACTCCGTCCCTGCCCGCTGCCCCCCACCCCCCCCAGTCATTCTTGACAGGCAATTGGCTAGTATTGTATAATATAGGGGCGGGCAATTATTTTGTGCAGAGGGCCGCTTACTGAGTTTTGGCAAGCCACCGAGGGCCACATGACAGGCAGCCCAGGGCAGATTAATATTAATTTTCTAAAAATTTTAGGGGCCCCACAGGCCAGATAAAATGGCTTGGCGGGCCGCATCCAGCCCGTGGGCCACATTTTGCCCACCCCTGGTATAATACCATAGATCTAGTTTTAGTGGTCTCGAAATCGATGTTCCCTCTCTGAAGCAGTTAACATCGTATTACAGTTTGAGCCAGTGAGAAGAGATTTATCTTAGAAATATGATTTTATTATACTCCGACTTTTCAGATTGCCTGCTACATGCACACAGGATTCTACAGCTCTGTAAAAAGAATAAAGATAAATAATACCAGGAACCACGTGGTACTTTTTCAATCTGTTTACTCCCCTTATTGTAAGTAAGAGCATTTATCATAGATGCACTACAATAACATTGTCTCAACATCGTCTCCGACAGTGACTAAAAAGTACATAGAGTCCTTATATAATGCCTATAATTAGTCTCAAAAACCTCTCCATTCAATATTTGGAAGACCCTCTACCTAGCTCAGCCTGCTTTTCAATTTTGTTTTTTTAATTCTGCAGTCTTCAATGAACTTCAACAAAATAAAAATATGTAGGCATGAAAAATAATCTTATCATTAACCTAAATATAAATACCTGGATGCATGATACAAGATTAAGGTTCAGTCTTCAATATATTCTGAAATCACAGCTGCAGTCTACTATCTGATGAATGCAATACAGTACTTCTCACAATAGTAATTAAACAGACAACATGCATTATTTAATTTTAAACCGAAGAACCAATTCACTTCTATACCAATTTTCTTGTCATATATCCTTAGCTACCTAATAATCTTTTTACTGGCAATGCAGCTACCTTAGCTGTTAAAACAATACTGGTATTGTCTATAAATCTTATTTCTATATCCTTCCCTCCCAGGCCCTTAAAAGAAATCCAGTCAAGAAAATTCAAACGCATTGTAGGAAACATTGAGAGAAGCATGATTACACAGTCCACAACCAAGAAGGCCGATCTCAGAGAGTTGTAATCGATGGGATGGCCTCACCCTGGAGGGCTGTCTCCAGTGGTGTCCACCAGGGATCAGTGCTTGGGCCTGTGCTCTTTAACATCTTTATCAATGACTTGGATGAGGGAGTAGAAAGTGCAATGATTAAGTCTGAGGATGACAACAAGCTGTGGGGAAATGTGGGCACATCTGAGGACAGGGTAAGAATCAGGATGACCTTGACAGGCTAGCCCTATGGACTCAACACAATCAGATGAAGTTCAATAGGAACAAGTTCCAGGTCCTTCATCTACGTAGGAAAAACCTTCATCATAACTATATGATGAGTGGTGGTCCACTGGCTAACACTGCATCTGAAAGGGACCTGGAGGTGACATCTGACCAGAGGATGAATATGAGCCACCATGCGATTAAGTCAGCAGCAGGGCAAATAGAACTCTGGTGTGCATCAGACCATGCGCTGCCAACAGATCCAGAGCGGTGTTCCTCCCCCTCTATTCAGCACTGGTAAAGCCACAGCTGGAGTACCGTGTCCAGTTCTAAGCACCGTACTTCAAGAAGTATGTGGATAAGCTCAAAAGGGTACAGAGAAGGGCCACCCATATGATCATGGGCCTGGAGGATAGGCCCTACGAGGAGAGACTTCGAGAACTGGGTTTGTTCAGTCTGAGTAGGAAAAGACTGTGAGGTGACATGATAGCCACCTACAATATATCAAAGGTGAACACCAAGATCTAGGGGAGCAACTCTTCAGAAAGGCACCACTTGGGAGAACAAGGTCCAATGGGCACAAGCTAACTGAGGAAAAATTTAAGCTGGACACAAGGAAAAACTTCTTTTCTGTAAGGGTAACTAGAATCTGAAACACGCTCCTAGCAGAGGTGATACAGTCACCATCCCTGGAGGTGTTCAAGAGGAGGCTGGACAAGCACTTCATTTAGCTCGTTTGAGCCCAATTACCTCCTGCCCATGGCAGGGGACCAGACTGTATGATCTTGCAGGTCCCTTCTGGTCCTACTATTCTATGATTCTAAGTAGGTACATTAAAATTGAACATCCAACCTTAATTCTGCTCCCTTATCTAGAAACATTTTTATGGACACATTGGTCAGAGGTCCATAGTTAAGGTTAAGTTTTACAGTTAAAGCAGGGATTCCATCCCTTACGTAGTAGACACCAAATCCTTGCCAAACTTGCCGTGCTTACTTTAAATGTAAACGACATAAAAAAATGCTCCTCTTCTTCTCTATTCCCAATTCTTCTCCTCCAACTTACAGGGGTGTAGGTTGTAACCATGTTGGTCTAAGGACATAGGCAGACAAGGTTCCTTGGGTGAATCTGATCTCTTTTATTAGACCAACCCAAATAGTTGGAAAATAATTATTAAGCAAGCTTTCGGGTTCAAAAACAAAGGGTTTTTGCTTGCGTAATAATTATTTTCCAACTATTTGGGTTGGTCTAATAAAAGAGATCAGATTCACCCAAGGAACCTTGTCTGCCTCCTCCAACTTGTATTTTATCAGCTTTATGACATCCTTACTTATGTCTATCCCATTCCCATCTCTGCCCTACCCAGAAAAACAAAAAAATGAGCCAAGGCTCTAATGCACTGACTCTCAACCAGGGTACCAGGGCACCTCAGGGTGCCACCAGACCCTTGCAAGTGTGCCCTGAGGTGTGAAGAGAAAAGTGAGGTGTGAGAAGATAAACATATAAGCTAAGCAGATAAACCAGGCTCAGGCTTGTCCCTGCCTGAAAGATTCTCCTCTCCTACTGTCTGGCTCCTGTGTAAGGAGGTAAGCACTATAATATATAATTAGGCTTTTTTTAAATTGGGTGTCACTCAATTTGCAAAACTTATGGGGGGTGCCTCACAGCCAATGAGGGCTGTTTTGGTCCAAAAGAGTTGAGAGGCATTGCTCTAACATGATGTATGCTTACCAGCCCAATCACTGGCTTATATTTTATCCCTTCTGGGCACATCAATGAGACACTAAATGTGCAGTAGACTAATTCTACTGTGCATTAGTGCATCACAGCCAAAGCCGTGCTATTGTGCTAATGCACAGTAGAGAATTAATTTACTGAGCATTAGTGTCACTAAAAAGACATGCACCGGTGGGTACTGCGCAGTAGCGCCAGTTACTGTGTATTTAGTTAGTACCCATTATTAGAGGTACTAAACTTAACGAGCAGTAACTATGCATTAATGCACATGTAGATATATGCCCTCTTGTACGCTCTTGTCTTTTTCTATTGTAAAACCTCTTAATGGCAGACTTCCTATTTATCTATACAGCTCATAGAGCACATGCTGGAAGCTACAGACCAAATAGGTTCTAAGACCACTTATATGTGTAAGTGAGATTCTAATTCCATTCTGTTCAAGTCCCATATCAGTGTTATAGATAAATAGTGGCATTTTAAAAATTATACACAAGCGATTTCTATTTGATAGTCACCACAACAAATAGCGTTCTTTATGTTTTCCTTTACATAAAGGAAAAGAAATCTAACTCTGGAGAACTGAAATTTGCTGCAATATATTCCCTTAAATTAGAAGCTTTGCAAGTTACTTGCACAGGCAACAATTCAAAACCAAAAATACAAAACTGAGTCAGATGAATCAGTCAATCTTGTCTAATAAATTGCTTTCTAAAACAAAAGTCTTGAAAACAAATGTATTTCCTAAAATATTTTAATTTACAGATTTTTAAAAAGTCATTGACCAAAAGTCTGATAAAGGAATACTCAGATACGCATAACAAATGTGTAAATGAGTATTGCCAACTACAAACTCAAAATTAATGAAGGCGGGGGAACCTATCAGGCTCTCTGATCCATCTTTTTATAAATGTACGACTGCTCCATTCTACATTTTGACTGTTTACAGATCCACAAAAAATAGCACTTTAAAGCTGGTGCACTTCCAGACCAATTGTAGCACATGCCTAGAGAGGCAACACACAAGTTGGACCTGGCTCCCCCAAGTTCTGTATAGCTCAGGTGCTTCAGTGGAGCTTTTTTGGTGCTTTTATCTGATTGCTGATTGAATCAGCTTTAGAGATAAACACCAAAAAGCCACAGGAAAGCGCCCAATCAATAGATGCTGCAGAGTCAGGTCAAACCAATGCACTGCTTCTTCCGATAAAACGCGCTTTTGGTTTGTTTTTATAATCTTATGTCTGTTAGAAGCCTTTTATATCATGTCTAATCTATTTTTAAAATGTCCTCAGCCTCAACTTTTTCCCCTTAGGAAATAAATTTCAGGTGTCTAATAGATGTTACTGATATTCATTTTAAAATTTCATCTTTCAATTTCACATTGCTCCTAATCATAAACCTTGCATCATCTTACCTTTCCATTTTACAATTGTGAACCTTTTTCTCATTACTGAGATTATGGATTTATTCCCGGCATAATCAGCTCAGTAAACCAGATGATATTTTGAGATTACTTCCAACCCCACATTTCTTTATTACTTTCTTTGGATGTAGCTTTTATAAATTCTCTTAGCTACCAGAAACCTTGAAGCTGTGTTAGTAATAGACATGCCCAGGGAAGGTAAATATGCTTGTTTGGTGGGCTGTGTGAATTTGGGGGGTGTGCTCTGACAAGCTGGGAGTGTTGCTAGCTGAGTGACTGCTGAGTGATTGCTTCCTGTGCCTGACAAGCCCTAACAAGAGAGCAGAACAAGTCCAGGCCCAGTAGGGTATACAAGGAGACTCTCCAAGCAACCAGGGAGCCAGCGAACAGGAGCAGACAGGGCATGCAGTTTGCAGGTCAGTCTGCCCTCCCACTCCCAACTTTGAGGGGAAAGTCTTTCAGCTTGGTGTGAGGAAGCAGGGGAAAAGGAATCCTCTGGGGCCAAGGAACAGTAAACAGGCCAGCTTTCATGTGAGTTCACTAGGGAATGTGTGCTTGAAAGAAGAGCATTAAGAGAGAAGAGGCAGATTAAGAGACTCAGGGAAAAGCCTGGAGGACATCACAATGCCAGAGCCACTGCCACTGCCTCTCTTCCACCTGTGAGGTTTCTGTCCAGGCAGGACCACTGACCATCAAGGCTTCCACCCAGGTCCAGGTTTGGCGCTGTGGGAACCACAGCTTGCAAGTTCCTTCCGGTGACAGCCAGGTGGGAGAGTGCCTGTGGTATGAGCAGTGCCTCCTAGTGGTGTCTAAGGGAACAGGCAAGAGAATTACAGGAGGAGGTGGCAAGGCTCTGAAGTATCCTCCACCATAAGGAGTTCATTGATTCAATGCTGGAGGCAACCTCCAAGACCATGGAGAAAGAACTGCCAGAAGCAGCACTAGAGCACAGAGAGGATATGGACTGCTGGAAGGTAGAAGTTGGCAGCTTGTGACCTCTGGCATCAAGCAGAAATCTTCACCTTCACATGCAGCAGTTTGCCTGGAGAACAGATATGGAGCCTTAACAACAGAGCACGAAGAGCCCTTTGGATACATTCCACTGGTGGAGGAGGAAAGGTCAGGCCTTCCCCAACGTGGGAAGGATCAAGACCACCACCACCAAGAAGCAAAACAGGTGGTGGTGTTTCGAGACTCTTCTGCAGGGGACAGATGGATCCACCTACCAACCTGACCTGTTGTCTCAGGAAGTCTGCCAGTTGCCTGGAGCCCAGATCCAAGATGTCAGAGGGATTACTGAGACTCATCCAGGCCTCTGACTACTACCCCATGCTGCTCATCCATGTGGGCACCAAAGATCAAAAGTGATTACAGGGCTCTAGGTGCAAGGGTGAAGGAAACAGGGGCTCAGGTGATGTTCTCTTAGATTGTTCCAGTCAAGGGAAAAGGGCCCGGGCAGGAGCAGGTGCCTCCTGCAGATCAACACCTGGTTGCGCAGGTGGTGCTGCCGGCAGGACTTTGGCTTCTTTGACCATGGGATGATGTTCCAAGAAGAAGGATTGCTAAGCAAGAGACAAAATCCACCTGACAGAGGGAAGAGACTCTTCATAGACAGGCTCGCTAACCTAGTGAGGAGGGCTTTAACTAGATTTGCCAGGGGATGGAGACCAAAGTCCTGAGGTATGGGGGAAAGTCTGTGACCTGGAGGATGACCAAGCAGAAGCAGGCAACAGGGAAGGTGTTCTTATGCTTCCTAAGAAATCATGGCAATCAACTAGTTACCTCGGGCGCCTGTACACAAATGCACAGAGCCTGGGAAACGAGCAGAAAGAATTGGAAGTTCTTGCACAGTCAGGGAACCATGACATGATTGGAATAACAGCGACTTGGTGGGATAGTTCACATGACTGGAGCACTGTCATGGATGGGTATAAACTGCTCAAGAAGGACAGGCAAGGGAGAAGAGGAGGAGGAGTTGCACTTTTATATAAAGTGCCATATGATTACTCAGAGCTCCAGTATGAAACTGGAGATAAGCCTGTTTAAAGACTATGGGTTAGGGTCAGAGGAGAGAGTAACAAGTGTGATGTTGTGGTGGGGCTATACTATAGACCACCAGACCAGGAAGAAGTGGCGGATGAGTCTTTCTTCAAACAGCAAACAAAAGTTTCCCAATCACAGGCCCTGGTTCTCATGGGGGACTTCAATCACGCTGACATCTGCTGGAAAGGCAATACAGCAGTGCACAGGCAATCCAGGAATCAAGGCTGTCCCTAGCAGGGGCAAATCAGTATGACCGCCCCAGGCCTCATGAAGCTGGATGGAGCAGCAGCAGCCCCTCCAGCAGGGCTCACCTAGTGCTGGTGACTCTGCGCCGCTGCCGGCTTTGCATCCAGCCACTCGCCCCCCACCCTGGCTTCTTTGCGTCCGGACCCCACAGAGGCCGATTTGCCCTGGATCCCGCATCCTGCTAGGGTCATCTCTGTCAGGAAGTTTTTGGAAAGTGTTGAGGAAAACATCCTGGTGCAAGTGCTAGGGGCCATGCTCTTCTTGACCTGCCTCTCACAAACAGAGAAGAATTGGTGGGGAATGTACTAGCAGATGGCAACTTGGGCAGCAGCAAACACAAGCTGATTGAGTTTAGGATCCTGAGGAAAAGAAGAATGGACAGCACCAGAGTAAGGACCCTGGACTTCAGAAAAACAGACTTTGACTCACTCAGGGAACTCATGGGCAGGACACCCCCCCTCCCCGGGAAGTCAGTCTAAGGGGGAGAGGAGTCCAGGAGAGTTGGCTGTACTTTATAGAAGCCTTACTGAAAGAGTGCAGGAACAAACCATCCCGATGTGCAGCAAGTATGGCAGAAGTCCAGCTTGGCTTAGCAGGACTCTAAACTCTTGACTCTTTAGTCAACTAAATCACAAAAAGGAAGCTTATAAGTGGAAACTTAGACAAATAACTAGGGAAGAATATAAGAGCATTGCTCGGGCATACAGGAATGAAGTCAGAAAGGCCAAAGCACAGCTGGAGTTGCAGCTAGCAAGGCATATGAAGGGTAACAAGAATATTTGGGGGAGGAGGTGAGCAGACAACAGTGGTGTAAGAACAGGTTAGGGACTATTTAGAAAAGCTGGACATATACATGGCCCTGGGGTCAGAGGGGATACACCCTAGGGTGCTGATGGAGTTGGCTGATGTAATTGCAGGGCCGCCGGTCACCATCGTTGAAAACTCATGGTGATTGGGAGAGGTCCTGGATTATTGGAAAAGAGTAAACATAGCACCCATATTTAAGAAAGGGAAAAAAGGAAGATCCAGGGAACTACAGACCCGTCAGCCACACACAGTTCCTGGAAAAATGATGGAGCAGATCTTCAAGGAATCCATTTCTAAGCACTTGGAGGAGAAGGTGATTAGGAACAGTCAGCATGGATTCACTAAGGGCAAGTCATGCCTGACCAACCTGATTGCCTTCTATGATGAGATGACTGGCTCTGTGGATGTGGGGAGACCAGTGGATGTGGTATACCTTGATTTCAGCAAGGCTTTTGATACAGTCTCCCACAACATTCTCGCAAGCAAGCTAAGGATGTACAGGCTGAATGACTGAACTATAAGGTGTACAGAAAACTGGCTGAAGCATCAGGCTCAGAGGACAGTAATCAATGGCTCAATATCTAGTTGGCATACGGTACAAGTGCACTGCCTTTAAGGGTCAGTCCTGGGGCTGGTTTTGTTCAATATCTCCATCAGCAACCTGGAAGATGGCATAGAGTGCACCCTCAGCGAGTTTGTACATGACACCAAGCTGAGCTAGACTGTTCTCAGTTGTGGCAGACGACAGAACAAGTTGCAGCAAGGGAAATTTAAGTTAGATATTAGAAAGAATTTTCTCACTAGAAGGGTAGTAAAACACTGGAACAGGTTACCCATTTGTCCACACTCCCATAACCTTTGTGAATTTAGAACAAGTGGCAAGTGTTATTGGTCTATGCAGTGATGGAGGCTGGAAGCCTATAAAGTATATAAAGCCCCTGTAATGAGGTGACATCTCAGCATACCCTCACTTGCATTCTTACCTAATTCTCCTTCTCGAATATTCTTCTGTCTAGGTTGGTAATCAATCCATCTGCATCAAGTCTGTCACTAAGCCCCTTTTCGTCCAAAGTTGCTTCTTACTGTGGTGTTATGCCCTAAGCTTACTGTAAGTTATTAAAAGTATTTTAAAAAATACATATTCAAGCAATATATATTTCCT
>NW_005842109.1:1620813-1641637 GCF_000455745.1 Alligator sinensis
ATTTAAGAAAAGTAAAACACAGAACTTAAATCAGCATCTGAGGTCCCAGAAAAAGAGTACGTTGAAATGATAAACCAACCCTTGACAGCTGTCACCTCTTCTGTAGGTGGGGGGAGAGAATATTTTCTTAATTTTAATTTATTCAGTATAATAACATGAAAAAATGATTGGGCATCAAAAAGGTAGCTTTTCTTCTTCCAAACCATGAAGAAAAATAGATGAGAGGATGTAGAAGTACAAAAATTTTGAAAAACCTAATAATCAGAATCAGTCTGATGTATTAACGTATGATGCTTCCCTTTTTTAAGGAATCATACATTGGATTTAAGTGAACACGCATTGGATAAACCTATATATCATTTTTTAAAAATCTGTTCAGCTAAAAGAAACTGGTTTACATTTTTTCTGCATTCTAACTGAACTCTAATACTGAGGCCAAGGCACTATGATATAAATCACAAGTGAAAAATATTAGCCATATAGTTAATTAGAAATGTAATTCATCATCTAACATGATATAAAATACAAAAAATAAGAATCTTAGTAAATGGCTCATCTTGAATGCCCAGGGTGGAATGCAGTTATGGATAATGCATCTTGAAGAATTCCAGTTACTGCACAGGTGAAGTTACTCCTCTTCCTGTGAAACTAGATGCGCAAGCAAAGTCTATCCCGTCTCAGAGGAAATGCAGGAAAAGGGCACAGCAGCCCCCTTGGCTCTCCAGGGAACTAACGGACCTCCAGCATCTTAAAAGAAAGACCTACAAAGGATGGAGGACTGGATCTACCACCAAGGAGGAATACTCTGCACTGGTCCAGACCTGCAGGGAGCAAACCAGGAAAGCCAAGGCTGAGACAGAACTCCAGCTAGCTACAAATATCAAGGACAATAAAAAGTCCTTTTTTAGATATGTGGGGAGCTGGAGGAAAAGCAAAGGCAACTTTGGACCCCTGCTGAACCAGATGGGACAACTACTGACACTCAGGAAAAAGCAAACTTGCTAAATGGGTACTTTGCGTCAGTTTTTCACCAGTCCCATGGAGTCCAGCCTGAAACGCCCCTGCCCGCTACGGGACAGGGAGGCCCGGGTGAGAGAGATTCCTTACCCTCCATCAAAGCTGACCTCATGAAGGAACACCTTGAGAGGCTGGATACCTTCAAGTCAGTCGGCCCTGACAGTTTACACCCCAGGGTACTCAAGGAGCTGGCAAGCATCATACCCCAGCCCCTGGCACAGATCTTTGAGAACTCCTGGTGCTCTGGTGAAGTGCCCAAGAACTGGAAGAAAGCCAACATGGTGCCTATCTTCAAGAAAAGGAGGAAAGTGGATCTGGCAAACTACACGCCGATCAGCATGACCTCTATCCCAGGGAAGGCCTTGGAAAAGATTATCAAAGAGGCCATCCTTAACAGACTGGCTGACAGCAACATTCTGAAGGATAGCCAGCATGGGTTTGTTGTGGGTAGGTCTTGCTTGACCAATCTGATTTCCTTTTACAACCAGGTGACTTATCACCTGGACAAGGGGGAAGAGATTGATGTCGTATATCTAGACTTCAAAAAAGCCTTCGATCTGGTATCCCATGATCACCTCTTACTAAAATTAGCTAACTGCGGCCTCGGCCACACCACGATCCGCTGGCTGGGGAATTGGCTCCACAGTAGGACCCAGAGGGTGGTGGTTGACGGAAGTCAATCGTAGTGGTGCGCTGTGACCAGTGGGGTCCTTCAAGGATCTGTCCTATGGCCTATACTATTTAACATCTTCATTAATGACGTAGGCACTGGTGTCAGAAGCAGACTGGCCAAGTTCGCCGATGACACCAAACTCTGGGGTAAAGCATCCATACCTGAGGACAGGAGGGTGATCCAGCAGGTCTTGACAGGCTCAGGAAATGGGCGGACAAGAACCTGTTGGTGTTTAACACCGAAAAATGCACGGTTCTCCACCTTCGGAAGAAAAACCTGCAGTATGCTTACAGGCTCAGCAGTGCTACGCTGGTTAGCACTACAGACGAAAGGGACTTGGGGGTCATGACTGACCACAAGATGAACATGGGCCTTCAATGTGATGCTGCAGCTAGTAAAGCAAGCAAAATGCTGGCTTGAATCCACAGATGCTTCTCAAGCAAATCCCAGGACGTCATTCTCCCATTGTACTCGGCCTTGGTGAGACCGCAGCTGGAGTACTGTGTCCGGTTTTGGGCTCCACAATTCAAAAAGGATGTGGAGAAGCTTGAGAGAGTGCAGAGAAAAGCCATGCACATGATCAGAGGTCAGGAAAACAGACCTTATGATGAGAGGCTGAGCCATGGGACTCTTCAGCCTGGAAAAGTGCAGGCTCAGGGGTGATCTAGTGGAACATTTGTTCACCAGAGCGCTTCAAGGGATGACAAGGTCGACTGGTCACAAACTCCTCCACGACCATTTCAGGCTGGACATAAGGAAGAACTTCTTTACTGTCCGAGCCTCCAAGGTTTGGAATAGACTGCTGCCGGAGGTGGTTCAAGCACCTACTTTGAACACCTTCAAGAGATATTTGGATGTTTATCTTGCTGGTATCCTATGATCCCTGCTGACTTCCTACCCCTGGGGCAGGGGACTGGACTCGATGATCCTCCAGGGTCCCTTCCAGCCCTAGTGTCTATGAAATCTATGAAACTACCTAACCACTAAAATATAGTATTATATTATTTAGTGCTAAAATATAGTATTTTAACAGTTAGGTAACTTAACAGGAAGAAGTGAATATAGCATATCCTTCTGGTTAGCAAAAGGCATAAACACTAGTATAAAGGCCATATTTAACTGTACTCCATGTCTTAATTATTTTTCTGAAGGAAGACTTTTTTCCATTGGCTGGCAACAATTAAGAAGCTCAAGAACAAAAACAAGTTATAAACCAATCAATTATCTAAATGAAAGATTTCTTTCTTACCAACTTAAATCACTTTGATTTAACATATCCCCCCATATGGTAATGTATGCTTTATAAATATCTATTCCTCTCAGGATTTTCAGAGGGAAAAAATGCCACCTACTGAATTACCAAGTTGAATTTGCTGGTGCACTGTATCAAAGTAATTGCCATGAATGAACCTGCTCAACTCCCAAGCTTTCATATCATCACCCTCATAGTATGGCTTTAAAAAGCTGTAAGTGTACGTTGCAAAAGTCTGAATGAAATGTTTGCTAAAAACTCAAGCTATAACAGTTATCAAAGTCACCTTAAAACATAAATAATCGGCAAAAGCTTTATATGCATCCTATATTATCTTATGGTCCTGGGTATGACTGTAACTGCATCCAATTGTAGGGCTAGGTAGCAATGCGGCAGAGCTACTTGCAGTGGGGTAGCTCTTATAAAATACCATAATGTTGCAACCTCCAAAATAAGGCAAGTATAGGGTGCCTCAAAACCCTAACCCCCACTTGCCTTGTGGGTACTCCTTGGTTGGAAAAAGGCTAAGGGACATCACTCTGACAAAAACATGCCCTCACTTAGGTGTCAAATAGTCAGCAGCAGCTCTAATCTGTTGCTCTCTGGCAGAAACTAAAACCATCGAGGCTCTGAACGCCTGATCTCAATCTGGCCTTTGGACTCTGTCACAATGGTCTAAAGGGGGAATGGTAGGTCTAGGGCAGCCTCCACTCCTCTACGCTCTTGATGCGACAGCATAAAGATCTCTTGTGCATACATCATGATGCAAAGGATCAATGGTTGCCATGATATTATCTTAGCACCTTTACACTCCTATGAGTATACTGTAACTATTTTTTCAGGCAGATTTTACTAGGTTATTTAAAAGATTTGTAGACATCATTCAACCCCTTACATGCTATAAAATTATGTATGGCATGTGGAGGGATTCTCCCTACCATCCACCCCTCCAACAACTACTGCTGAGTTCTTTAAGTCTTGCTTTCCATTTAACTACTTTGTGCGCCTCAGGGAAAAAAACAACAACAAAAAAAAGGTCAGGAATATAGATTACTGTTCAAATGAAAATATAGGAAGACATATTATAATACAAAGACATCCGTGTGACCTGTGACATTTATACAGGTAACACTTTCCTATTCCAAAGCATGCAATAAAACAGGCAGAAATAGTAACAATAATACTTCAAAGTCCTAAATATAAAGTCCTATATCAGCAATCATTTCTGTAACAAGCCATCTTATGTGTTGCGACCAAAGCCATACCACTGTCCGTTCCATCCTCAGGTCTCCCACTGTCACTAACTCTCTTGCTCAGATCTCTCCTTATCACAAACTCAGCTAAAAATATCTGGGGAATAGCTCTAATCACTGAAGTTCTAAAAGAAACAAGAAAACAATATTGAAGTTGGAACTCTATTTTTTTCAGTAACTTGTGCTTACAAAGCCGCAAACATCTTACAACAAACATGGTTTGAAGGAAAAGTAACTTGCATTTGTAGCAATCGGAATTCTTCAACATGCATTGCCCATACATGTATTTGCACTCTATTGGTGTACATACATTTTGGACACTCAAGATAGGCCAGTCTTGGCCAGAAACATTCAGTCAGTTCATCTTCAAGATCTGTTGCTGAGGTTAAAGAATAGCCTGGTACCAAGTGCCATCGGTTCCTTCGGTGTCAAAGGCAAAAAAAAATGTCATTCTTCTTTGATAGCTTATCCATGTGTATAATTTATTTCAAGAGACTCCTATAAAAGTTCTGAGCCAGAGGTCCTTGGGAGTTTTATTTAAAGGTAATATTAAGGACTGTCCTACCAAAAATGTCTGCTCTGGATGCTTTTGGCAAAGCATAACAGCTGGCTGAGGTGTACATGGAGACTCACAACAGACTTAGAGAGATCAAGGATGGGAATATTACTGCTCACCACAGCATCCTCTCTTAGAACGGGCTTTAATACTGATCACCGGTAAACTTATAACAATCTAATATGTACCTAAATCTACTGGATGAAATCTAGGTAGAATTTGAATGATTAGAAAAGAACCAAAAGGGTTTTGTCCTCTAACAGTAGAAAGCTGGGGTTTCTAATACCCTAGGGTATGAAATCTACTGTCATTGCAATCAGAATGGTAGCTGAAGGGAAACATAAAAAATGATAAGTAATATGGTTTAAATGCAGTTATTACAGTGCCTAAGATCAGAAGTTTAGATGTGGTCCAGAGAACACTTTGTAAAGATATAAAATTATGTAAAAGAGAAAAGACCAAAAATGCCTTCTACCTCCATCTGCCTAGCTCATATAACTAGGAACTAGGAAATCTTTCATGAGAAGCATAAGATAATTTACTATAAAAGGGCTGGATCTCTCGTAGATGGGATACGTTAGAGGCTTGGTCAGGGAATCTGGTCATAGATAGAGAAAAAAAACAAATAGCCAGACTAACAACTCCATACAGCTGTGAACTATGTTGTGAATTGCTTTTAGTTCTACAACATTTTGGTTATGCAAACTACTCCGGATTTTATTTGCTTGCATCTGACAGTGTCCTACGTGGGATCCCAAAAGCAGTAATAAATAACCCTTTTCTTAGAAAGCAAGTGGAGAAAAGGACTCCCATATATACCTTGTTATGGCCTTTCCCACCAACAAAGAAAAGAGCACCTCCAGTAAAACTGTTCAAGGGCTATCTATGCTGTGCCTGTTTAGCAGATCCACCACCCAGACAAGTTATTTCTGTTTAAATATCTGCCTGAAGCTAAGTGATGGGCACAAACAGTCTCGAGTCTGTCCTGAGGAAAGTAGGCTCTGGCTATTCTGGAAGTTAGTACAGCTCCACTAGAAGTTACATGTAGCATCTGTGTTAAATTTTGCATTTGTGTTGACTCCAAGGAAAAATATAGAAGAAAAATGAGTTGACCTTCCTGACAATTCCTTCCTCTGATGAAACTGAGGTACACCAAACTTCTGCTTCCTTAAACATGAAATGACTACTTTCAAGACTTCAAGTTACTTTCAAGGTAATCCTGCTGATGCTGCAAATAGGGCAAAAAGGAAAACATTGCATTGATTTTGCCCTACCATCTTGTTAGCGTGATCACCCTGACAACAGCTGGCAGTTGAAGGTAGGTGCCATAAAAGATCTTCCTCTCTGAAGTTCTTGATGTGTCTAGGAGTTTATGAGGGTCTCTCATAGTAAGGAGCATTTGGAGTTGCTCTTGTCTTATGCAGATTTGGGTCTTAGTGCACCCTTTTTGTTACAAGTAGATATGCACCCTAAAAACAAGATGGCACAGGAATCCCTGAAAGGGTAAATCTCCAGCCCTTGCACTTTGCTCCAGAAGAATTTCTCCCCATGCATCTTGCTCTGCACAGGAAGGAATAATTCCACCCACCCACACACATTTTATAGTTAATTACACAATAAATGTATTGTGTGCCAGGGACTTTAAACTATGAAAGATTTTTATACTCTTCTTCAATTATTTTTAGAGCACCCAGTAAAGGTAAACCTGGATCTCTAGATAAATCACCTTTTCTCTTCAGGCACCAATGCTATACAGGCAACCCCTGCTTAGCGCTCTTAAGTGGTTCCTGAAAAACAGAGCATTAAGCGAAAAGAGAGTTAAAGTGAAAGCGAAAGTATTTGATGATCCAAGATGGAGACAGCAAGTGTTTTTAATAACCCAAGATGGTGACCATGAGCATTATAACAAAATTCGCTGAGCACTAAGTGGAATCAGGTATCAATTTAAAATGAGTGTTATAGTGAAATAGCACTAAGCAAAACAGCGCTAAGCGGGGCTTGCCTGTACTTGCATTCCCCTCAACCTGGAAACATGAAATGTAGGTTGCGGGGGAAGATAGTTTGTTAAATGGGGAGGTGGATGGTTAATTTCAGTTATCACAGATCAATTTAATGCAGATAAAAATTGAAGTTTAGAGCCTTAGGTTATTTCTGCTTAATATTACTGCTTCAAATCCTATGTAGTGCCTTTTCACAGCATATAAGTATCACCACACAAGCAAAATGTGGGGTCAGGTCAGAATCCAAGACCTGAAAGCCAAAACCAAAGTACACAAAGTCTCACTCAAAGCAACAAAGACTTCTTTCTCCTCTCCTAAGCAGACATTTCACACAAAACTCTCACAAGCTGACTTATCTTACTATTTCCAAGTTTTACTAATCTTTCCTGCTATGAAACAAGGACCATAAGAATATATCTAGATACTTTTCCTGCTCATTCAAAAAAGTTTTCCATTTTCTATATATGAGGGTAAGTAGAATATTGTAAAGCTGATAACTATGGACCCAAAAGCAGAAGGTATATGTCAAATTGGTGGGGGGAGAGGGGAGAACTGCACACAGCCTAGAATTTTCCTGGAGTGAGAAGGCAAATAACTACTGAATATTTTAATTGTCTAGTATTCTTTGCAAACATGATATCTATTAATTCCCAAGCATACACAAAACATACTAACCTTCAAATAGTAAACTGTAAGCATAAAAACCCAAACTGATCTACAGAAATTCCATGCTACAAAAAAAAAATTTATATATATCACAAAATGCAAAATACCAATAAATTTCTTTGTTAACTCAAGTGTTCCCCAGAATGATAAGAAGCAATCCAACACATACAGGCCAGCAAAGCAGCTAAAGCAGATGATTTCTATCCTGTGCACATGTGAATGAGCTTGTGTGCACACATGTGCACTATATTTTGGTAACTCCCTACTTTCAATATGCACATGAACTCTCAAAGACCACAGGATACTTGCCAAAAACCCTAAATGACAGAACAACTACTGAATTTCCAAAGACAATAAGCACCAATTCTCCTACAGAACAGTCAAAGTGAAAACACATAGGAACTTTGAATCACTCAAATAATTTGATAAACTAGGAATTTGATGGAGCAATTAAAGAAAAGGATATTGCTCATAAAGTATTTCTTCAAATGAGTTTTATACAGAGATGAAATATGAAAACCTATCCTAGATCTACGTCTTTTCTGGCAATTAAATGGAGAGTGTAGCAAAAAAATCATCTTTCATTAGAAGCAGCTTTTCCACCAAAGGACTGGAGGACAGTTAACAGTGTACTGCTATTAAAAGTGCTTGACGGTCATAGATTTCATAGACATCAGGGCTGGAAGGGACCTCGGAAGATCATTGAGTCCAGCCCCCCGCCCAAAGGGCAGGAAGTCAGCTGGGGTCATAGGATCCCAGCAAGATAAGCATCCAGTTTCATCTTGAAGGTGTTCAATGAAGGCGCTTGAACCACCTCCGGTGGCAGGCTGTTCCAGACCTTGGGGGCTCGGACAGTAAAGAAGTTCTTCCTTATGTCCAGCCTGAAACGATCTTGAAGTAGTTTGTGACCATTCGACCTCGTCATCCCTTGGGGCGCTCTGGTGAACAAACATTCCCCCAGATGCTGGTGGTCACCCCTGATAAACTTGTAGGTGGCCATCAGATCAAGAGCAGAGTTTGGCTGGCAGAGCCTTTCAGCTAATGATGATCCTGTGGGAGAAGAGCGTTCTCAGAGCCAGGCCTTGCTCTGATTCCTTCCCCTAGCTAGATAATCCCCTCTCTGTGCTCCATTCTGGATGATTTGCACCCTAGACTGAGCAAGGATTAAGCAGTCCTTGCTTTCAGGAACTGTGGCAGTGTGCTGGCCTTTCCTTGGCTGTGCAACAGGTAAGGAACTTCCTTGCAGCTTCTCCTTTTTTTAAATTCTATTCTTCCTTGCCTCTTCTCTGCATTCACACAGTTGCCAAACACAGCATCACCCTATGAAAGCTTGGGGAAATTTTCCAGTCTCTTAGTAGTTTCCCTGGATACTCTCTGGGCTTCTGTGACACAGGCCTAAAATAATTGCCAGTGGAACCATACCTTTAAATGATCATTACACTAGCATCAGGAATTGCTCAGCAAGACAAGCTTGCTCTCGTCCTCTGACTCTCAGGATTGCAATAGATGCAGCCATGTATTAGCAATCCCCTAGCACTTAGCGATAGTGTGGGGGTCATTGGTTTCACTAAGTGATGATTCAGTTCACCATGTACCATGGTATGTTGGCACTGATACAACTGTTGTGAACTCTGTGTCAAGCTGTGAAGTAATTCACCAGCCATATTGGGTGCCATGTGCCAGGACAGAAGGCTGCACACTGACACAGGCACCATGGCAACAAGCCACGTACAGCACAGACCATGCCCTTTCTGGGAGGAGCATTGTTGATGGCAAACCAGCCAGGAGGATCTCCCTTCCACTGTCTTTATACAGCATGATCCCTCTGCACCAGCTGGGCTAGAGACCATCTACTGCATGATGTCACATTTTATCCTGGGAGGAAAAAAAACCTTAGTGCAGTTTAGCGCACTTGCTTGCATAGCTGTCTAATAGCTCTGCATTATACCCTTAACCAATGCCATCTGTCCCAAGGCTTTCTGTGTACTTCTACCCTGGAGAGTGCTTTTCCAAAATATGTTTTGCCTTGCAATCTAATTGTCTGGTAGGGCTAACTCATTATATGATGAAGAAACCTGGACAACTGTTTTTCTTAAGGTTGTAAAACTGCAAAAGCAGCCAAAAGCAGAGCTAAAATGCCTAATTATTTGCTCATTTTAAAAAAATTCCAATAAGTCCTTTTTAGATGATCCCATAAATCCCTCAGAGTATCATTAAGGTCAATTGCCTTCAGCTCTTATGTCTCCCTAGGGGAGGCTTTTATGGGTCTACAAAAACACCATGTTTTCAGGATTTGTATCTCAAATAAAACTGAGGTTTGATGAGATCATCCATCAAAAGTCTGTCCCTGATGGCACTAATCAGAGAGCAGCAGAACCATATTCAGGGAAGAGATAAAGCCGATTCCTTTCCAATCTCCCATAGCACAGGAAAGAATGGATCCTGTTCTCATATCTTCAGCAGTTATCCCTGAGATATTATGATGAAGCTGGGCTTCTTAGAGGGGCATATGAACACCCAAGCCTGGCTCAACCTGCTAGAAAAAAACTCCACTGAGCTTGTACAAATGTCTAATCTCAGTTTGACTTTGTGTGAAGCTAGCACTGGCCTCCCGAACCTCATGAGTACAATGCCACTTTGTGGGTAGATCCAGTGTACCTTGTGTATATTTGCATACATCTGATATTTGCATGCATCATATCCCAGTGGATATGATAAGCCGTATACTTTGCAAATGATGTCAGATTTGCATGTTTATGAGTATAGCAAGAGAAAGCTAAGCCACACACATCTAGGCATTGATTAAGGCATACAATTTGCTGAGAAGGCCATACCAATGAGATGCTAACTTCCGGTGATTTGCACTTTATACCATTTCTACTCTTTCTGCCAACCTGCACTGAATTCCAGCTAAGGGATAAAAGCATCCATGTGGATGTGTACTTCATGGGTTAATTCTGAGAGGACAAAGCACGGTATGATATTTTGAAGGAGAATTAGCCATTTCTGTCCCCATACTTTTGCTTTTATCATCTTTCATTGTTGTTATATTACTATAACTTCTGAAGATTGCAACAAAGATTAGGGCTTCGTGATGCTGAATACATTACCCATGTACAGGGCCAGAACCCAGGCTACCGATTAGGTGCCTAGGTGTAATCCTGCTCATGTTCTTGAATAATCATGAATGCATCTGCTTTGGAACATGCCTTCCTTTTAGCTTTAAGACTAAGTCATAAAAAAGCAGCAAGGAGGAGGAAGACACTCCTGCTGTTTGCATTAAAGGTTTCTCAACAAGTTGAGTAGAGAGGAATTAAACCAGCCTTAGACACCCAAATGACAAGACAGGAAGAAGAAACCGTGATGGTACAAAATGTGGGGGGTTTTATCTTCCTCCATAACAGGGGATGTGGGTGTCTTTATCCCCCTGCTTTACTTGCAGCAGGTTAGGGTACTACGCCTTGTTGTGTGATAGCGTTGATTGCATAGGTTTAGGAATAGGTTAGACAAGCACCTGTAATGGGATGGTTTGGATAGGAATGATCCTGCCTTGAGTAGGGGGTTGACCTAGATAACCTTCAGAGATCCCCCCAGCCCTACTTTTCTATGAGTCTGTATTGGAAATGGCACAGAGAGATTATCCAAGGGCACGCAGAAATGGTTGTAGCTGCCTCTCTCGCCGAAGAGCGGGCTGTGGTCATGAAAGCCAAAGCCTTCCTGACGACACCAGCGCTACAGTCTTTGGTTGACCACATAAATCCTCCTGTCCCTTCTCAGCCCATAGCCTGAGACTGGGAGGATCGACGAGAACACTACCTGTGCCCCCAGACCCTTAAGCCCCGCTCCCAAATCCCTGTAGCGCCTCATGACCTGGCTGGGAGTGCTCCGAGCAGTGTCATTGGTGCCCACATGAATAAGGAGCATGGGATAGTGGTCTGTGGGTTTAAGGAACTTTGGGATCCTCTCCGTAATGTCCCGGATGCGGGCCCCCGGGTCAAGTTCTCAAAATTACATAATATTAAGCCGTGGCTCTAACCTGGAACACCATTAGAAAGAATCATTAAAAATTAATAAAAATTCTTAGAATACCATGATATACAATGCAGACTACCTGGTGCAGTTTCTGCAAAGGAAAATTGCATCTGAAACCAGAGGTGAGCAACCTTTTGCAAATATGCTGCAGCTTACAACCACGGGCCACCATTCTCTTCTATCTGCACCAGTGACAATCATGAGCAGAGATTGCACTTGCTAAGAGCAGGTGCTGGAGCAGCTGCAGGTAATCAGTGTGCCATTAGCAAAACAGGGGGAGGATAAAACAACTGGGGTATCTGTGCACAGTTAATTAAATGAAGGCCACATTAGACTTTCATGGGCTGGATCCAATCCCTTTATAGACAAAATCCAGCCTGTGGGCTGTAGGTTGCCAGCCTGTCTTAAACTATTACAATGTTTTGAACGTGTCTAAATAAATGGACAAAGGAAATATGAATAACAAATGGATTGAAGTCAATCACTCTGGGCACATCCAGACAAGCACAGTCCTGGAGTATGTGGTGCCACAAACATATTTGCAGTGCCACATACTGCACAATCCAGTGCTCTCTGCACTGCAACGGCACACTGCTCAAGTGTGCACTGCACCAGGTTTTTTTCTGTGGGTTGTTTTTGCCCCTGAATATCCAGTCAGGTGATATTCAAGGGTCAAAGAAAAACACACCACAGGAAAAAAAAAAAAAGGGGGGTGGGGAAGGGGGGGGGGAAGGCAGCGCATGTTCAGCCAGCACGCACTGCTGAAAAGTGTAGCCAAGCCACCCGGAGCTGTGCTGCAGCTGCCAGCCAGGCTCCACACAGCAGAATTGCCACAGCTGCAGCTCCAGAAGGCCCCCAGAACCTCAGGTAAGGCCAGCACAGTGCTAGCCCCAGCCTCCTCTACCCCATCCGGGGCAACTTACAGAGCGCCAAAGCACACATGGCATGAACATTCCCAAGGGACAAGTAGCTGCGGCACCAGGTGTGCTGCTGCTACTTGTCCTCAGGGAACCAAACGTCCACGCATGTCTGGAAATGCCCTCTGTGTCCACAGGGGTAAGAAAATGAGAAATTAACTTGAATTGCAACAAGAAAGATTACTGGTTAGCAGGAAGAACTTTCTAAGAATGTATTACCTAGAAAAGTGGTAGAATCTCCATCGTTGGAAGTTTAAATGCAGATCAGACGAGCATTTTTCTCTGATGGTGAAGACCAGTATGTAGTGATGCTGATCAGGACTAGCTGACCTCTTTAAGTCCTCCTCCTATGGTCTTCTATGATTCCATATTATTAAGGTTAGGCTGGGACAGGTGCCTGGTAGTTTCTGTACGTTGGCTTAAAAAAAAAATTCTAGGCCACTTCCCTATTCAAATCCCTCACCTCCTCAGGAACTTGAATGACTTCATTAATTAGTTCCCTTAGTTTATCAAAATTTGTCCTTTTGAAATCAAAAATCCCATTTACAGACCTACTTCCATTTATCCTGACATTTAAATTTAAACTGAATAATTCTATTCAAGGTTATTTTCTAAAACCAGCCATAATAGCATTGCTTCTTATTGGTTCAGTAGCTACTTGATGAACACAGATATAAGCCATTACATCCACAATTACCTGGGTCAGAACATTACTACTACTAAAGAGCTGTTTTCCAAATTTACAATGGGAAAGTTGAAGTCTTCTATAACACCATTCCCAGATATTTATCTTGAATCACATTTAAGCTCTCTACTGATATCTAAATTTAACCTCACAGGCTACAGTAAACTCCCAGCATTCTCTCTTTTGCCATCCCTCTATTAAGACTGTCATAGATAAGCTATCCTTTATTATTCTTTCTAGTATGTTAAGGGTATGATACACAACAGCATCCCACCATCTTTGGCTTCATTCCTTCATATATACTGATGCTCTTGCGACATGATGCATAGATAAGGACTTTGCCATTGTTGAGAACAGACTGATGTGTGCACTAACAACCTCTCAGATTACTGCAATAAGAACCAGCTTGTGCCAACCCAACCAAGACGCACGTCACAGCTTTTCACCTATGCCATAGAGAAGCCAAGCGGAAATTAAACATCTCCTGGGATGGAATCCCACTGACTAATCACCTGCACCCTGTATACTCAGGGGTTACACTTGACCAAACACTTACCTTGAAAGCACATGCAGAGAAGATAAAAAAATAAATAAAGTCAGCACCAGCAATAACATACTTTGAAAGTTGGTCCCCTCAAAGTGGGGAGTGAACCCAGCTACATTACAAACTGCAGCTATTGCCATGAGTTACTCCACTGCAAAGTATGCATGTCCAGTAGGGGAACGATCACTTCAAGCCAAGAAACTAGACCCAGTTCTAAATGACAGCTGTTGGGAAAAAACACGATGTCTAAAGTCAACGCTAAAAGATAGCCTGTACTTACTGACTGGCATTGTACCACCTGACATCACAAGAAAGGTAACGAGCCAAAAAGAAAGATCACAGCAGATGGAAGACCCCAGACTTCCACTCTGTGATCACACAGAAGTAACTAAATGACTTAAAGTGTGAAAGAGTTTTGTGACCAGTGTTGCACCCCCGGACACAACAGCTGACAGCATGCAACTGAGGTTATGGAAGGAAAGATTATGCACAACCAGGTGCTCTGAAATGGGCCTGGAACTCCAGGAGGACCTTCCCAGAAAGGCTGATCTAGACTGGCCAAATTGGCGATGCCAAAATCACCTGCATACACAAACTGAAAGACCAAAAACACACATGATCAAATGGGGCTACTCTAATGACACAAATAGATGCGAGTGCTGAAATGCAGACTATGGAACACCTACTCATTTGCTGAGACCTTGATGAGACTTGTAAGAAGGAGAATGTCACTTCACCAATGGAAAGAGCCACTGCTTGCGCACAATTCTGGAAAAACACCTAGTTTATGACAAGGACACAAGAAGACAATGACAACTCCTTAAATCTACAGATTTCATTAAGTACCTGTTCAAAAGATGATACATATCCTTTGGCTTCCACATCCAGTAGTCAGATAACTAAGTTATTTAGTCCAGATAGGGTTCCTGACCTCAGATGTCTCCAACCACATCCTGGTCATATTTGCAGGGAATATGGACTGTACGTCTTTGTCAAAAAGGATAGCCAGGCAAACGATTGCAGATAGTGCAAAGTATATTCATTGGCAAATTCCTTCACGTAACAGATACTGGAGCTGAAGGAGTAAATGGTTATGCTAAGATGTATCCAGGAGCATTAGGAGTTGGCTGGCATGATGCAAGCTTGAGAAAGAAAGCCAGCCAGAAAAAGACTGTAGTCACACCTCGGAAAAGAAGATTTGGCTGTTAGGACAGTGGAAGATAACAGCTGGTAACCTCAGGCACCAAACAGTACCCCACACCTCTGAGTACCCCATCAACTGAAGTGAAAAAACAGGTATGTAAGGCTTGGCAACAAAGAAGAGGGAGCCAAGCCAACTCATCTTCATGTCTATCCTCCTGGTTAAGGGTCAACCCTAGGCAGGGAAAGATGTATCCTGGAGTGACTGTACAGATGGTGTCACCTGCAGAGCTTTGGCTTCTTTGATCATGAGATAGTGTTCCAAGAAGAAGCCTGCTGAGCAGAGATAAGGTTCGCTAACAAAGGTGAGGAAGCATGTCTTTAATCACTGACTGGCCAACCAAATGGAGACTTTAAAGTAGGTTTATAGGAAGGGCCAGTGACAAAAGCCCAGAGGTATATAAAAGCAGCTGGATTTGATAACGTGGGTGACAGTAAATCAAGAAATTGTGACAGTTCATGATCCTAAAAGAAAGAGAACAGCAGAATAAGGACACTGGACTTAAAACAGATTTTAGCAAACTCGGAGAATTGCTGCTCATGAGCTGTCTACTAATTGGCACTAAGTTCAAATGAGTGGCCAGGAACTTATTTTTTCAGTGGCCTGAGAACTGGAAGGGAGGATATGCATCATTCCCATAGTGCCCACATTTCAAAACCTTTAGTTTCAGTACCTCAAGACAGTGATACAAATCAAAACACCTAATTTATACCCACCAAGAACACAAGGTGATAAGTAACAGCCAATGTGGATTTGTCAAAAGTGAATCACGTCTAAGAAACCTGACTTCTTTTTAAGATGACAAGGAGATAGGTCTTGTGGCTTGGGAAAAAGCAGTGGATGCAATCAATCTCAGCTTCAGTAGTCTTTAACAATGTCTCCCACAACAAATCTCAGGTTAAGAAAATGTGGTCTAGACAAAAACTATTATAAAAGCTGGTTGTATAACTGGTTGGTTAATCATGCTCAAAGAGTAGTCATCAATGGCTCAGTCTCATATTAGGCGGAAGTATCAAGGAGGGCACCGCAGGGAGCTGTCCTGTTGTCGTTAACTTGGGTGATGGAACCAATTATACAGGGCAGCAACCATTTCAAGTCATGGGCCAAAACAATTAGGCTGTAGTCTGGAGTGCACTGGGTGGCTTCAGCAGCATGTCAGCAGCAAAGAGGCTTTACCTGCCCCTGTGCTGGGGCCAGGCAGCTAGGAGCTGTGCCAGCACCATCACCATTTTCCCAGCCTCCTAAGTCCCACCTTCAGTAAAAGCAGTTTCCAACCAGAAGGGAACCCTACTCATGCTACTGCGGCCTCTTCTCCCCAGCCCCATGGCTGCAGAACAAACACAGCTTCCAGTCAGTGGGGAGCTGCACTGGGGCAGCAGCTGGAAGTTGCATCTGTACTACTTCACTCCTCTGTGCCCCTTCCTCCACTCCCAGCCCCATCTGCAGCCTGGGTACAGCTGGAAGCTACACAGCCCCAGCTCAAGTCAGCAGCAGCTGGATGCTGTGCCCATGCTGAGAGCATGGAGGAAGGGAGAAATGGTATTGATGTGAGTGCAGCTACCAGGTGCCTGGCCTCAGTGAAACTCCTCACTGCCCAGCCCCAGCATGGAGGTGGCAGAGGTAAAGCCTTCCAGCTCCGTAAGCCAGATCCAGTGGCTCTGCCTGGCAGTACAGACCACAAACTGTATATTGCCAATCCCTGGATTATATACATAGTCAATCTTTGTAGACTAGCTGACACTTAAGGCAGCAAGATAAGGATTCAAAATGAACCTGATCATTTGGGGAAATGACCAGTAATAAACGAGATTAAATTCAATATGGGAAAATCCAAAGCATAATGCAACAGAATAACAAAATAACAATTACAAAACAGAAAAACTTGCTATGGCTGCAGAACTGCAGAGAAGGACTTAAAGCAAAGGGTATCAAACTCAACTGGCTCATAGGGCCAGATGAGGTTCGCTGGGCCAGTCTGCAGGCCAGACAGGACTGATCCCCTGGGCAGTGCCCACAACACTGGATCAATTCCACACACCACAGGCAGCATGAGCCAGCTGCAGGGCCCAGCGTACACATGGCACATGGGATTGGCACCATGCAGGCTGGACCCAGTGCTGCAGGCAACACAGGGGGTTGGTCTGGGATGTGGCACACAGGCCATGCCCCAGGTCCCCAATGTTAGGTGCAGCACCAGGTCCAGCCTGTGCAGTGTGGGTAACACATACCCTGTGCTGGCTCCACACATAGCAAGCCTTGGGGCAAGTGTGCATGACAGCACACAGGGCTGGACTAGCAGCATGCACTGCATGCAGCACCCTGCCAGCCCAGCCCTTCGCGCTGGTTCTGACATGGCCCAATGCAGAACTGCCTCAGAACCAGTTCACAGGGTGGGACAGGCAGGGCATTGCATGCAGTGTGTGCCCCAGAGCAACTCTCTGAACTGTGTACAGGGCATGTAGCACTGGATCCAGCCAGCATGCCATATGCAGTATGTGGGGGAGTCAGTCCAGTAACCACAGGCCAGACCATGCAACTCCACAAGCTAGATCCAGCCTACAGGCCACATATTTGATACCGAACTTAGAAGTTTATAGGGATCATTGTGTATTGTATTTAAAAAATATGGTATTATGGGAAAAGTCCAAGAGGAGTAATGAAAATTGTTAATGGTCTAGAAAATATGACACAGGGAAAGTTTGGAAGAATTAGAATAATTCAGTCTAGAGAAGAGAAGACTGAAGGGATATTTGATAAAAGTCTTCAAATACAAGCAGGGTTGTTATAAAAGTGATAGTAATCAATTGTACCATGTCTACAAAGGTCAGGACAAGTATGAGGCTTAAATTGAAACATGGACAATTTTGGGTAGATATTAAGAACTTTTTAAACTATGTGAATGGATAAGCAAAACCAGATTATCTGGAAAGATTGTGGAATCTCCGCCACTCAAAATTAAAGTATAAACCAGCTAAAGATCTGTGTGGGACAGTTTAGACAGAGATGCTCCCACCTTGAGTAGAGGGTTGGGGCTACGTTATTTCCTGAGGTTCTTTCCAGCCTTATGATCTTATGAAATGAATTACAGAGTATCTCCACATTCTTTCTGTAGGTTATGGGGGCTGAATTTCTTCTCCCCTGCATAATCCTGATCACTAAACTCATGCTAATGATCTTTTTGCCCCATGGAGATTTGGTAACACAAGCCACCCACGACTTGTCTGCTTTATATCTGGGCTGAGCAAGGATTGTTGCCAAGAAGGACCCACTCAGCTCCCACTGACAGTGCTCTAAAGTAGGGGTGTCAAACTTAACTTGTGCCCCAAGCTGGATCACTGCCCCGCGATCCTCCTGGCCCTAGTCCCAGCCCTGGCCCTGCCCATCTGTCCTGCTCCCAGACATCACTCTCCACCCACCCATGGCCTCATCCCATCTGCCTGACCAAGCACACCCCGCTTGCAGGGGTCCTGGGCCAGTCTCCCTGGACACCCCGTCCAACCCACCTGCTCCATCTGGCACCCCCAGTGATGGGTGCAGGGCAGACAAGCCAGGGTACCTGGGCAGTAGGGGCAGGTCAGGTAGCAGCAGAGGCACTAGTGGCAGCAGACAGAAGGAACCGCTGTCAGGGCTGCCAAGAAACAGAGTCCAACCACCATGCAGACCCAGCCCCACTGCGCCCCCAGGGGTGGCAGGACTAGCCTCACGTGCCACGGCCCAGGCTGTCCCTGCACTTAGGCTGAGCAGGGCAGAAGGACCCTCCATGGGCCAGATAAAATCCTGTGGCAGGCCATATCTGGCCTGTAGGCCTTATTTTGCCCACCCCAATCTAAGCTAAGCATTTATTTCTATTCCTCAGTTAACAAAGATTCAAACAAACAAAAAAAATGGAGGGACTTTGGTCATACTTCAACATACTAAGAAAGACCGAATAGGTGTACTTCAGGAGCACCCAAGAACCATAACCAGGTTCAGTTTTCCTGTGCTGCATGCTACACATGTATGGCATTCCCTGCCCCAACAAAAGTATGAACAAAGAGATACTTTTAAATAACCTTATTCCCCAGAACTGCCTCTGCAGAGCTACATTTTGGGGGATTTAACTAGCAGTTTAATGTTCCTAAAATTGTGGGGCAACGAAGTAAAAGATTAAATAAGCTGAAACAGAATTAGACCTGGATACTAAGTCTAGATAATGGCTGCAGAAATACATATAATCAAGTAAGGATCCCTTAAAGAATATTTATATTATAGAAATTTGTAAAGGAGCTACAAAAACCTCCTTCAGATAGGTTAAATGGAACTTTAAAACAAACCAACCTAGGACCTTAGCCAATCAACAGGAATTCTGTAACTGGTTGGAATGTAAACTGCAACCCATTCAGCAAGTATCTGGGGAGAAACCATTTTTCTCCTTCATGTCAAGACCTATCAACAGTAAGTTAATACCGTCTTTGCATCAAACTGCAGGCTCCTCAGCCAAAGTAGCGTAAAGCCTGAGCACCCGTTACATTTATGGCACACTGGTGCTATTTTTGGGATGGAGCATGAAATTCCTCAGATCCGAATTGCACCAGTATTTTAACAGTGCCAGGAGCCTTAGAAAACTGGTAGGTCTGATTTAAATTCAATTTTGAAATCACTTAGTAAAACTTAAATCAATATGCCTTGTTTGGCATACAGCAAGTCAAAACTAACTGCCAAAAGCACACCTAATGAAAGATAGTAGTTTTGAGAAGCTGTTGGTTTGATTTTTTTTCCTTTTCTTTTCTTTCTTTTTTTTTTTTAAGCAGCAAATATTTCACAGAATCAGCTACCATGGTAGTTTCAAATCCTATAAGATAGGTCTTCACTGTGAAAAATAATTGAAAAGCATGGGTCCTGTCTGAGAATCTACTTATGGCTCCCAAGATTACAGAATGCATACCACAAACAAAACTAACAGAACCAGCGATTGTCCCTGAAGATACAATTACTATCAAAACTTCCACACTTCATTGTCTCATAAGAAATCTAGGATCCTTTCTTGCTCTTGAGAAAAAAGGGAATGAAAAAAAAAAATCTAATATTTCATAGCAGGTTAGGTTCATAAAAAGAAACCATTTTGTCTCTGAACTTACAGTAAACAGTAGTTTTTGTGGAAGATTTAACTTACACAATATGTAAGTATCAGGGAGCAGGAGAGAAGCAAAAATGAGTAAAAGCAAAATAAATCAGACTTCATACCATAACCACAAGTAAAGAAGTAGCTTCCTCATCTCCCTTTCCATCTCTCTCTTGCAGCTCCCCCTCTATCCTCCCCAATAAAGCCATAACAAAACAAGATCTGCTCCAAAAAGTCAAGGACAGAAAGCCACTTGAAATACTCTAGCATCCATCAGTTTCACCTTTAAAATTAATCAACAGAAATGTGGCTACTGAAAAACAAGTTTATTTTATAATCCAAAAAAGCAAAACTACAGGCAGAAACACAAACAAAAGCCTCATCATTTTAAATTTAGAGTATTTTCAAGTCTCAAAATAATACAAGATCTTTTTCCACAGTTATTTTAATCTTAAAAAGCCATAAAAAAAATCTCATTACCTTGAGGTGGAAATATGCCCCATACAACAGCATCTCATACCTACAGCATCTAGGATTTAGTAATTATATGCTTAAGAAAAATCACTCAAGTGATAGATCTGGATCATCTTCATCCCAGAGCAGATTTCACTCACTGAGATCTTCAGGACTGACATGCTTTTCCATCTCAATTTTCCAATCAGGTTCTGTAGACACCCTCATAAACAAAACTTTTGTTCCAACACTAGTGTTGACTACAAACCGAAGCTATGAATCCATTCGTTTTCCATCAGACTAGGATTCAACAGTCTTCAGGACGTAGATTTTGGAGGGATGTGATGGCATCCTTTAATATATTCTTTCTCCATGTGCCTCACAGCTATATAGTCACCTTAATCCTTCAGGTTTATTCTGGAACCTACAACTTTAGAAGTACAGCCAAGAAGCTTACATCCTGCACCCACAACT
>NW_005842109.1:1641647-1653051 GCF_000455745.1 Alligator sinensis
CTCATCACAACTGTCATTATGGATTTCATGGTAGCGTATAAGGGCATGGACACACAACATTTAGAATGGTTTAAAAGAGGTTTAAGCCTAAAGTGGACAGACATGTTAATATGACTTAAAGCCACCTGGAATGTTTCAAAAGCATACCTTCAAAATTAAGTACTATTTTGAACAAATTTACTTACGTGGGGGCACAAAGCAGTCTGTGATATGGATCTGGTCAGTCCTCTAGGCATCCTATATTGCATCGCTCTTCACCCCTCCTCTGCACTGCTGCAACTAGCTGCTGTGGTACACTGCCAGAACTCCCCTTTCTTTTTCACTTTTGTTGACATTGATATCAAGTGTCAGCTCACTGATATAAAAATCTTTACACAGATTGGTTAATAATTAAAAACTATCCTAACAGCCAGCTGTGTCCTCATTCCCCATCTCAACCATAACCACTCATGTCTCCCAGTCCCTGGGAACCAAAAAGCATGGATCCAAGCATTTTCCCCCCTTCCCACCCAAGTCAGGCAAGCAGACTGCAGACTTCAGTCAACTTCAGGCTCTTTGGGCATTTATACACATACTTTTTGGCCCCACGCCACACCAGAGATCTGCGCCGGAGCAGACTTGATTAATCGAGCGTACTCCACACACGAGCTGACGCATACTGCACTGCGTCATGTGCAGTTGTTCAAGTGGCAAAATGCGCATCAGCATGCAGAAGATGGTAGTGGTGTGCTTTTGAACTAAAGCACCTTGCATGTATTTTAGTTCAAAAGCACACCACCACCTTTTTCTCAGTGCTTCTCAGCTGCGGCATTTGCATGTGTTAAAATGGCCTTTAAGTTTCATGTTTAGAAGAGAAGGGACAATGGAAAAGTGAAAATGCCCCCAGCCACAGGTTACCCACCCCTTGGGACTCCTAATGAGCGCGTCTAAGCACCACAGTATCAGGTATGCTGTGCTGGGTGGTCTCACCTACTCCCTGGTGGTTGGAGCCACAGCACTTCACACTACTGTGAACTGGTTCCCAATCACTGAGAGTTGGGACCAGTTCAGGTGTTGTGTGGCTATACCATAATGACCCTGGTAAAAGACCCCATTGTTCTAAGAACTGGCCAAAAATGATTCCCAAACAAGCTTACACTTAAACACTGTAAACAAAGACATCAAAAGTGGATGCAACAAACAGATGTGAAAAATACAAGGATACTACAAACAGTGTTTATTGTGCTCTTTTACAGTGCCCTCAGCTCCAAGTTTAACTCTTTGAAATTTCTTCTTTTTTTTTTTTTTAAGACATGCATCCGGGTAATTCTAATTGGAGAACTGGTACAAATCAATACTATTTCTATAACAGCATATGCTTTGCAGGATATGAATGACTAAAACAGTCACTCAAAACCAGTGACCCTGTAACTTTACAATACAAAGTGTTAAGACTAAGTACTCTTTCTTCCCAGCGTTCACAAACTCTTGACAATGTGAAGCGCGTTACTATAACACATACTATAACAATTCTAGATTTCCTTCAAGTAATTTCCACAAAATTGTTTCAGAAAGGGCTGTAATCTCTAAACTCTATAAAGTGCTGTAAAGAACACCAGCAATATTACCTCAGTTGCATAAAAAGTTAAGTGAGGAGTTTGGAACTTATGAGTCAAGAAAAAATATTGCATTAAGAGTTTGATCAATATATTACTACTTCTTGTTCATGGTTTGCCGAAAAATGTTTTGTTGTGTTGTCATTTTTATGTTGTACACCTATTCTGCTTTCAACCTCAAACACTGATCCCGTAGCAGTAAAATATGAAAAGTTAACAAATATTTGTTAGATGATACGAATTTCTGAAGTTAACTGCAAACACATTTGTTCGCACAAATTAGCAATAATTTCACATAGGAGGTCCTTGACATGCATATGGTATTTGCTTGTTTGCTTTTACATTCTTTAGACAGGAAACTATCCCAATTCAAATGACAAATGACTTTACTTCACATTCTATTTTAAATACAAATGGCATGGGGTTCTCCCCCCTGCCCCCTCCCCCAAAATGGTTTCCTTATAGCAACTAAAAATACTGTATTTGATTCTATTTTTGTACTTCTATGGAAATTACATATACACAGATATGAAAAATAAGACTGTATTCTTAAAAATGAGGAAAGCAATTCAAGGAACTTAATGACATGCACTTTGGTCAGCTCACATTTTAGCTTAATAAAATGTAGCCCTTTTTTCCTTCCACCATTTAAAATTATTCCATAGACATTTGAAAGCTTTTTAATATTCTTATTGGACAAAGACACCAGTCTTGGAAGGAGACTCATTACCTTATCCTCACAATTCCTTTCTAAACATTCAGCTCTACTCATTAGAAGAAACATCTGCTACAAACGTTATTAATGAGATATGTATCAAGGGATACAAGCAAGCCGCTAACCACCTGGGCTAATCACACTTTTCAGTACAAAAGCCGATAACGGCAGCAAATATACAATCCGCCTTAACATATTGTAATAATTATCTTATTCATACAGCAACTGCTATTTTTGAAATATAGCCCTACAAAACTGGCTACATTTGAAAAGCCATACATATACCTCCTAGCTACTGCTAACATACAACGTAAAACCTGTGTCAGCAGAGCCAAGGGGTATAATTTTTGTAATGGAAAAATTTCAATTTGCCTTTTAGATTTGTCTCATGACAGAATTAACATAAAAATATTTTAAGACACCAGAGGCTTAACAACTGTTTCAGTAAATATATTAATATAGGTTTCATACCAGATACAATTTGAGCAGTTTTTAAACTTTTAAAAAAAATCAGTGTCAAAGTATAACATTTTAAAAGATACATCTCCAAAGGTATTTTTCCTAAGCTGCATGACTTCCATATACCTTGCG
Source organism: Alligator sinensis (assembly GCF_000455745.1). NCBI lineage: Eukaryota > Metazoa > Chordata > Crocodylia > Alligatoridae > Alligator > Alligator sinensis. Next base: position 1,644,549 of record NW_005842109.1, read on the forward strand.
ATAAAAGTTATCACAAAATTATATAAAAAAAATATTTCTTCCAAAAAGAAACAACTCTTAAGTGAACTGTAAAGCTTTTGGTTTGTTCTTTTGAACTCATTTGCCAGCTCATTTATATCTGAGATTCAGCAACCAGTAGCCAACCACCAGATCAAATACTAACCATAGACAGTCATAATTTACACTGCTTGATCTTCTCTCTCTAAAAAAAATGGACACAGGAAAAAAAAAAAGATTCAGCTTCTGGGAGGGAAGGAAGGTGGGAAGAGGGGGAAAGGAAGTTTCAGCTTCCTATTGTATACACCCGTATTTTGCAGCAATTTAACTATAAACGCTGTTTGACATAAGTGGTTCAATCTAATATATACTCAATTTCAATAGCAGGGCATTATTTAATGATGAGGTCAGTGAGGTATTTTAGGAAAATTTGAGACAATTAGCAACTCCCATAGTTTCAAAGAAATCTAAACCAATTCCCATGCTGCTCACTAGCATCAGCAACCTTAGAAACACTGAGCTTATATATAAACACATAGGGCTGTGTGAAACGGCTGTTTCAATTCAGTTTCGGAGGACAGTGATTCGTTTCAGATCACCATCCTGTTTCATTTCGGCTGAATCTCTTTCAAACAGGCTGCAAAGGAAGCTTTGCACAGCCCTACTCAGCCGGGCAGGGCTTGGGACCCCAGCAGGGGCCAGGACAGAGCCATGGGTGGCTCGTCTGGGGGAGGGGGAGGGCTGCTGCCCTCTGCGCAGATGAGGAGACCCCCACACAGATCTCTGATCCCTGTCATGCCAGGTTGCGGGGCAGGGAAGCAGTGCAGAGCGAGCAAACCTGCTGGTCCTTGCCACGCGACTCGACTCCGCAGGAAGCAGAAATCTGCGCCAGGGTCTCCTCACTGCCACTGCCCACCCCGCACTGCCCCAGCAACGTGGGGTTCGCGGGGCGGGCAGCGGCAGCAAGGAGACCCCGGCACAGAGCTCTGCTCCCTGCAGAGCCAGGTCGCACAGCACAGCAGTGCTGGTCCCTGCCACTCAACCTGGCTCTGCAGGAAGCAGAGATCTGAGGCTCCATGGGGTGGGCAGCAGCAGGGAGAAGACCCCAGCGTGGATCTCTGCTCCCTGCAGAGCCAGGTCATGCGGCAGATGCCCCTGCCCCCAGCTCAATTCCCCAGCTAAACTTTCTGAGTTGAGCATATGGAACAAATGGTCTTTCTTAACATTATTACGTGCTAATAAAATATTCAAATGACTTGGTACTGTCATTTGTCGTAGTTTTAACCATGAACGAGGAATAAATAGCTTTTCGTTGTTAAAAGTACTTATGTAACAGGTGTCACCAAGCAGCTGAAAATTAAATAATGGCTTACATGGTATTTTTGGTTTTCTGCCTGATTTCTACTGGAGCAGGACCAAGTGCATAGGAAAATGTATACCCTATACAACAAAGAATTTAAGTGATTTGCTTAATATGGGACCATCAATAGTACAGTGATAGGTATGTTACAGATCATTAGATATGTAGGATTTTTACTCTCAAGTACTGAAAACAGATGATCAAGTGATCAGCTGAAAATAAACTGATCCAGCTCCCTAATCACCACTCTCTTCAATTCATATTCCTATACTAGACAGGCTCAGACCTTTCTACCTCCATTGAATACACACACCATGGGAAAAGTTTCCCTTGTCCTTTCATTGTCTTCCTCCTTGCAATTAGATTAATTCCTCTCATTTATGACCTTCCTTTAATATCCTCATGTGTGGGGAAGCCACAGAGGCCAAATGTTCCTCTTACTCGCACCAAAGACCAGCTCTCTCTCACAAATAACCCAAATGTCCCTGCCCAATTTCTCAAACACCCTCTGGTACCAACAAACAAACCACTTTATATATACATCCTGAAAACATGTCTACTCAAAGAAACAAAACCCCACCACAAACAAAACCTTAATTGCAGTAATGTGACAGGTTCCCCAACTGTTCAATTCTTCTGCCAAAATCTTATTCCTTATAAGCATACTTGAACCCTACCTCAGCTAAACCTCCTAGAAGTAGTTATATTTGAAAGGTATAAAGCAAAATGCTTTTGTTACATTATTCCTCAACATTACATACACTGAATGCTAATTACTGCTTTTAATTTGGGGAATATTGCCATATGTTCTTGCATGTAACATGCCCCCAAAAATAATATAAGTCCTATTTTATCTTGGTGTATTAGTAGATTTATCCTTCGCGGACAAAGATAACCGCATCCGGGGGAGGGGGCGGGGGGGGGGAGGGAGACAGTGCTCCGTTCTGGACTGATGACCTCCAGGATGGACAGACCCGAGCAATTTGCTCCCACAACTCCAGGTTGATGCCAAAACTCTTTAAGGACACTTTTAGGGTGTCCTTGTACCACTTCTATGGTGTGCCGTGACAGTGTACTCCATTTGACAATTTGCCATAGAAGATTTTCTTCGGCAGGCGAGTGTCGGGCATTCTTGAAAGATGGCCAGCCCATCTTAGCTGCGCCAGTTTCAGAAGAGTGTGAATACGGGAGAGAGCTGATCTTCTGAGCACCTTGGTGACCGGAATCTTGTCCCACCACTTGATCGTTAGTATCTTCCACAGGCAGCATGGGTGGAAGTTGGTTTAGTTTCTTGAAATGACACTGGTAGATGGTCCAAGTTTCACAGGCGTAAAGGAGGGTCAGGAGAATGATGGCTTTGTATACCTTCAGTTTCGTCAACATTCTGATGCCTCTGCAGTTCCAGACCAACTTACAGAGTCTGCCGAAGGCCACGCTAGCTTTCACTAGTCTCCCATTGACTCCATTGTCAATGTGGACAGCACAGGAGAGCATGCTGCCAAGATAGGCAAACTTGTTGACCACGGCAACATGTAGGGGGTGAGCATGCATCCTCTGAGAGCGCCGGTGCACCCCCTGCCAGGCCGCACTCCCTGTTTAGCTGACAGGCAGAGGGGAGCACCAGTGCCCCTCCTGCGAGTGCCAGCCAGGGAGCAGGGCCACCAGCAAAAGCGGCCATGCTGCTTTCATGGTGAGTGAGATCAGCCGCAGGGAGGACCCCCCCCCCCCCCCCCCCCACACCCCACGCGGCGGCCGGGGGCGGCCCCCCCCCGCCCTCCGGGTGGGTGGGGGGGGGGGGGGGGGCACGTGCCCCATCCCCCCCACCTCAAGAGGCAGCAGACACCCATGTTGTTGACCCTCAACAGTTGTTGGCCTTTAACTGAGACATGTAGTTCCTGGGGTGCTGTGCCAGGTGCAGGTTGAAACATCATTTCGGTCTTTTTCGTGTTAATAGCGAGTCCAAAGTTGTCGTGGACAGACCTTGGTGCATAGGTACATTACAAATAAGGTCCGAGGTCTCTGAGGACAAGAGACACGGCTAGGACCCATGCAGCAGGTCCCAATCTGACATGACAGCACAGGGAGCATGCAGCAAGTCCAGGACTTTGCATTGACTCTGGAGTCGCATGTGGGGTCTGACTCAGTACACAGCCTCAGAGCCAGCATACTGTCCCAGATGTGATGCACTGAGTCTGCCCCAGCATGTGATTCTGGAGCCAGTGTGCAGCATCGAACCCAGCGCTCCAGGCGAGAACCAACTTTCCACATTGGCCTAATCCGACATACATTTGGGGAATGGAGGGCTCCTGACAAGTCCAGAAATCTAGCAGCAGGGGATGACAGACAGACAGCAGTGGCAGCATCCATTGCCATGGCTCCCAGAACTACAGCAATTAAGGTTGCCACCATTTTGTATTCCCCATCAACTTTCCAGACACATGGGAAGTCACATAATGCATATCCCAATTTCTCCCAGCTGGTTTTGGAGGAAAGGTGTGAGTTATATGAAAGAGAAATCCGGTATTTTGGAGCTGGGGAGAAAAACAGAAGGCATAATAGGTGAGAGGCAAACAAGCAGTACTATAGAAAAAACAATGAAATATATGCTGTTTTATAAAAAATTGTGTCATACAGACAACACTTTAAAAAAAGAAACTTAAGTGGAAGAACTCCAATCCCACTGAAATCTATGGGAATCTCCAGAGAGAACCACAGCTGCAGGAACAAAGTTTGAAACTTTTGGTAATGTCTAAAAGAAAAAAAGTTTGATAACTGGAATAAGCAGTTTCATCAATTATAAGATGGACTTTCTAACTCGCATTTAAATGTTTTAGTCACCTACCATCCTATATGCTTAAAACATCTAAAGATAAAAATGCAGCCGGGAGAATATTGCCATTTACATTTTAGAGACTTCTTAAAGGACTTTTTAAAAGTTTTAAAAGATACAGATTTAAAATGAAGCTTTGAAGTAGTATACAGTCCATCATGATCAGCTCCATCCCCAAGGACAGAAGAGACTTTCCTGCACGCTGGTACTCCTACTAGAAGGAAAGTTTTGTGGAGTGGAAGAACAACTATCAGTTCTGTAGAGAATGAAGACTTCCTGAAAAGAAGTCACGACTCATTAATCATGACCTAGCATACAAAAGACTAACACTGGATTAATGCAGAAGCAAATGAAGAATAGGGAAGATTCTTGGCATCATGTGACCACCAAAAGGCAGCAAACTAAATGCGTCTAGCATAGAAGGAAAAAAACAATTGCTTTCAGACTTTCAGCATAGGTAGCACTGCAGCAAATACTTTCATGATCAAATAGAGGGAAGGAATCAGAAAGCACTACAATACTTGAAAAGGGAAGGATGCTAGTGGTTGGAAATTCTTTGGGGGAAACGGAGATACTTGCTTGTCATCCTGACCTGGTATGCCAAAACTCAGAACCTCAAACAACTACCCTTCCTACTCATCAACATGGGCAGCAGTGATATTGCTAGAAACAACCCAGAGCAGATTAGGAGACTACCAAACTCCTGACAAAAGGATCAAGTGGTTTGTGGTACAGGTGATAGTTTCATCAATTCTTGTTGAAAGCAAAAGATACAAGTATAGGACTACAAGCGTGGTGTCTGCAAGAGGCTTTTGGGTTCTTCAATATGTTGATGTATTGTGAAAGCTGACTTCAGTTCCAGGATGAGATCCATCTAGAAAAAAACTAGGAAGAGCATCTTTAGGTCTTGCTCAGTTATACTGTGGTGAAGAAGGCTTTAAACTGGGTCTTATGAGCAAATAAACAATTATGTTTAGGAACCAAAAAACAGGCTTAAGCCTGGATAAAAGAGCAATTAACAGGGCTTTAAAAAAAGTGAAAAGAAACATGAAAGTTCACAAAGTACCTCTGATGACAAATTACAAATGTAAGGAAAACAAGCAGAATGACCTACCAATTAGTCTACAAAGAAAATTATACCTTAATTGACATGACAAGACTGGTGGGGTAACTGTCATGGCTACCTATGTTGATGACTACAATTTGTTGTGGAAGGAAAAGCATGGGGGGGAGGAAGAGTAATTGCACAATATGTAGATTGTACACACTTGCACTAAGTTTCAAGTAGAAGACAATAACAGACCTTCTGAATGCATCTAGGTGAAAATAAAAGAGGACAGAAATAATACTTAGGTTATAGTGTAGGTCTACTGTAAGACCATCCAATCAGGAAAGTAAGATGATAGGATATATCTCAGAAAGATTAACAAAAATAGTTATAAGGGACAGGGAGAAGGGAATTCTAACTTTCAATATCTGTTGACAGGAAAATACAGTGAAACACAAGGTCAATCAAGTTCTTAATGTAAGTGGATGAGAACTTTCTGGTTTTAGAAAGTTAAGGACACCTAAGTAAGGGGATAGGAAGTCAGATCCAAGATAAAGCATTTCAAACTTCAGAAAGGTGTATTTCAACTAAGTCAAAGTAGTAGGTAATGTCCCATGAACAGAAGAATCAAGAGAAAGAGAGTTCAAGATGGGTGGCAGTCCCTAAAAAATGATAATATCAGAGACTCAACATCAAGCCACTCCAACACAGACGTAGGATGAAAAAAAAAAAACCCACAAGAGTCTGATTATGACTAAATAAAGAGCTGTTTAGCCATTTGAAAGAAAAAAAATTAAAAGAAACATGTACAGGCAATGGAAGGAAAGATATGTCACTCAGGAAACATGCATAGGAAGGCCACAAATACATAGGGTAAAAAAAAAAAAAAAAAAAAATCAAAGAAAGCAATTGCAAAAAAAGCAAGTTACACCTAGGAGAAAATATCAAAGAAAACAAAAAGGGATCTTAGAAATATGTTAGATGGAAAAGATAAAGGAACAAAACTGAGTCTGACTGCTCACTGGCTTTAACTAGTAACAGAGGCCAAGACAGAACTGCTCCATAACTACTGTCTACTTCAGCCCTAACCCCTCCAACTGCAACAATCACAAAGACAACAAAGAGGGCAAGAGATACAGATAACAAGTATATAAAGAATGATAAAGGAGTTGAAAAAGCAAGCCACATGAGGAAAGTTAGAGAGCTAGATATGTTTAACTTTGAGAAAAAGATTGTGGGGGGAGGGAGGAACACACACAAGACAGCTGTTTTCAAATATCTGAAATGCTGCCATACAAAGAGAGAGAATAATGGTCCCCGTCCCACCCCCCCCCACACCTTACCACAAAGGGCAGGACACAAAGCAATAGCTTTAAATTACAGCAAGAGATTTAAATTAGACCTCAAGACAAAAAAACTTTTTTGCTGTTAGAGCACAGTAAGGCAATGGAAGAAACTGCCCAGGGAAGTTGTAGCGGTGATTCTCAACCAGGATGGCATAATACCCTGGGATGCCTGGAGATCCTTTCAAGGGTACAAGAAGGTGCCACACAAAGTTAGCACTGTTAGGTGCACAAACACAAATCACAAGTTAAATCCAGAGATTTCAGAGAGTAATCCATACATTAAAACATTCTGACCTGTTATCTGATTTCTGAGTTCCTTGCAACAGAAGAATTGCTCTATTATTTTTCTGTAGTGAAAAAATGAATGAAACCAAAAAACTGGCATTTTCTGAGGGCTGCCTTGAGCCTCTCTTCACCTAAGAAGGTTGAGAACCACTGTTGTAGGATGTCCTTTGACTGGAGGTTTCCAAAAGGATGCTTCATAAGCATTTGATGGGATAGTATTGCTGCTTTTTTTTGCAGAGTGTGGACCAGATAACACTTGAGGCCCCTTCCAAGCCTATGACTTCTATGAAGATAAGTCATCAAGGACCAACAGAATCCACCCCTTGATGAAGGAATAAACTGAAGAAATCTTAGGTCCATCAGCAACAGTTGCAAAATAGTCAGATGACTGGTGAAGACCCAAAGGATTGGAAAATGCCCATGTTTGAAAACAGCAAAAAGTTCCCAGGGAATTAAATTTTGGTCACGTTGACTTCAATACCTACACAGATATTAGAGCAAGTTATTAAACTGTCAATTTAGATGCATCTGGAGGATTAAAGGGTGATCACTGGCAGCCAACACAGATTTGTTAAAAACAAATCATGTCACGCCAATCTAATTTCTTTTTTGACAGGCTAACCAGCTTAGCTGATATAGGGAATATATATATGAGTGCAGTAAAGCATCCCACATGCCATTCTCATAAGCAAGTTCAAAAGTGGGCTAGACAGAATTACCATTAGGTAGGTAGATAATTGGTTGAATAACAACAAGCATAAAGTAACTGTAAATGGATCAATGTCAGACTGGCAGAAGGTCTCAAAGCAGGCTTCCATGGGGGTCTGTTCTCGTTCCTGTGCCAGAAAATTTATTAGCAACTTGAATGGAGGGATAGAGTGTATACTGATCAAATCTGCAGATGAATCAAAAGTGGGAAGAGCTGTGAACACTCTAGAGGACATGATTAAAATTCAGAAGGTATCTTAATAAATTTGGGAACTGGGGTATAGAAAACAAAAAAAAATTCAAAGACATATATGTGCATTGCTCTACCTAGAGAAAAATCCCCCATTCTGCATGTATGAATTTGGCGCAACTCCAGTGGCAGTAGAACTGCTGAGAACCAGATGGGTGTTATGGTGGATCACAAATTCATCATGCTTCACAAAAATGTAATGCTGGTACAAAAAAAAAAAATAAAAATGCAATTTTGGGTTGAATTAACAGAACGCAAGACATGGAAGGTAATCATAGCCTTCTACAGAGTACTAGTAAGGCCTCACCTGAAATACTATGTGTACTTAAACAGAACATATCAGAAAATAGAGATCCAGAGGTGACTAACAGAGATGATAAAGGGACTTGAAATGTAAACCATATGAGGAAAGTTTGAAAGAAGCAGGAATATTTAGTCTGAAAAAGGAGGGGAAGGAGAAGGGGAAGAGGGTGACATTTGCAATTTTCAAATATTTAAAAGCCTGCCATGAGAAAGAGAGAGAGAAACTGTTTTCCCTTTCACAGAAGACAAGTCTCATAACAGGTTTAAAAACTGCAGCAAAGTAGATTTAGATCAAGTCTCCAGAAAAAGCCTGTCAGTGTAACCACAGTAAAACACAGGAATAAGATGCCTATATTGTGAAGTCTCCTTTCAGGGG